>NW_026614585.1:10826438-11426438 GCF_030052815.1 Hevea brasiliensis
AAAATATTTAACATGGACTTATGAAACCCAAAATTACTAGAATTGATACAAATTGAGCCAGAAAAGGATCATGTGATCATGTAACCCTAAATGGCTGTGAACTTAGTAATTTCCTTTCTCATCTTGAATGGAGGCAGAGAGGAAAGGAAATGGGTGCTTGATTGTCGAAGAGGAAGATTGCTCATAGGGCTAGCGCTTGTGCAAGGTGAGTAAGTGATCTTGGAGGAGAATGGAGACAGGGGAACGTGGTGAAGGAGATGGGTATGGAGAAAAGCGAGTAGAAGCTGGGTGACAATGCGTATCGTATGGCACTGGGTGAGGGGTGAATGGTCTTCAAAGGGAAGGAGAGTGAGGTTTGATAAGGAAGGGAGTTGGCACTTTAGTTGAAGACACGAAAACTGTGAGAGGGGGAGAGCAGGATATGTGGTAGAACTGAAGAAGAAGAAGGGTTGTTGCGTGGGTCTGTAATTGTATGGAGTTGGCGCGCAGATGAGCAAAATGAAGCTGGAGCTAGTTTTGGTAAGATTAAGATTGTGTCGAAAGAGAGGGAGAAGTGAGGAGCTAGGGCATTGATCAAAACGGTTGAGCGTTGTTGATTGCGAGTGGAACTACCCTCGAAAACGATGAATATCGCCACTTAAAGATGATCTCTCTCTCTCTCTCTCTTCTTTTTCTGTTAGTGCCATTGCTTACTACTTGGGGAGGGTCGTTGGTGAGAGCTGAGGCCTAAGGGAGGTAGGGCAAGGTTTACGCTTTACGGTTTCAATTCCAAACAGACCCATCTAGACCAAAGATTGAGAATGTTGTAAGGCCGCAAATGAATAAAGTTGCTCACGAGCTATTTGAGACTCGGTTCAAGAAAAGCTTAACTTTGCTTAGTTCATTTTCTAAACGAGCCAAACGTGAACTTATTGATATCTAGCTCGTTAAAGCTCGTGAGCTTACTCGTTTAGCTCGTTTAATAGATTCGTGAACTTATTGATATTTGGCTTGGGAACGGTTGGCAAGCTTGCTCACTTAACTAAAATTATTTAATTTTAAACTTATTATCTTAAACCTAATCAAAACTACATAGTTTTGAACTTCATAACCTAAACCTAAAGCTCACTAGGGTTGCAAATGAGTTATGTTGCTCGAAACTTGGCTCAATAATAGTTTGGCACAGCTATGCTTGTTTTCTAAATAAATCGAGCTTAAACTTATTGATATTTAGCTCTTTTAGAAAACGAGCCAATCTCGAGCCGAAAGAATTTTGATAAACTCGATTCATTTACACCCCTGGAATCCTCTAGACTCCAGATAAAAATGAACGTTGCAACGCGCTTCCCAATCAGGAGAACCCCCATAACAACTAACAAAAGCTTATCTTTTCCCAGCCTTTAAATTCCCAAAAATACATTTACAAAGGCCTGACAATAAGAACAGTCGGTACCCAAACAAAGAGTCCAGCATTTCCACTTCTACCTTGAATTTCACAAACAAGGTGCCAGAATTTGAACAGACGCTTCAACCAGAAAATCTCTCTAGCTAAAATAAATCATCCTTGAGCAGAACTGTTTAAAGATTTGCTAACATATAATTGCATAAACGTTACGGTTACACCAAGCGAGTAAATTCCAATCAAATTTATGTCATTTGAACATCAAACAAAAACCTATTAAAAACCAAAATTTCAGTTCATATTGAACCCTTGCCTTAGATAATTATAGATGCAATTTTTAATAAATAAAATTAAAAAACTGGCATAAAAGGCCAATGATAATTTGATTGAGAGATAGAGAGAAATTCACCTGCCAAACCCTGAGGAGTCGCTTCTTGGCGTTGGCTTTACGGGTAGTGGTCAGTTTTATTCTCTTCCAGACTAGACCTCCTGAGTCGTGCTTCTTCACTATCTCCATTACTCTTGTTCCCCAGAATGCGCTTACCATGATCCCTCTTCTCTGGGTGTGGGGTTCTCTTCAGCTATGGACTCTGTTAAAGCGATTGTGCGTCTGCTCTAGTGCTCTGCCCACAACGAAAGCAATTGGAAATCAGAACAAATAGGAAGGGTCTGACGCCATGGTAAAAACGTTGCCGTTCCTTTTGTGAGGTTTCCACTTCCATTCAAATCAAGCGACGTCGTTCCATTGTTTCATCTGCATTTTCAATTTATTTTTCTATTGGTTCATCAACTACGATTACTTGACATAAATGACGTAGGGAATCTATCCTCTTTGAAGGAAAAATTTTCCATTGGTTTATGAATGAGATGAAAAGTTAGAAAAAAATTTCCCAATATCTAATAATTAAAATAATTTAATAATTAATATGTATATATATATATACACTAAAATTTACAATTAAAAGTACAAAAAAATTAAAGGTACGGATAACTTAAATTCATTTGAAAATGATTATTATTTTATTTTAATAATATAATTTAATATTTTTTATTTAATATTTTTATATTGTACAATTTTATTAATGATAAAACTTTTAATTAATTATAATTTTATTTTAAGTGTTAATAAATGAATAAGTGAATTAATAAATTATTTTTAAAATTATTTAATAGATACCAATAAAAAAATAATTTTTAGAAAAATAAAATATGAATGTAGTTTTATAATGCTTGAAAGAATTTTAAAATTTAAAAGTTGTAGTAAACTATTTCTTTTATATATAAAATAAGATTTTAATAATTAAAATTTAAAAAAGTTTAGATAAAAGTTAATATTAAATATAACAAGTTTTATATATATATATATATATATATATATATATATATATATATATATATATCGTTTTTATCCTCATGTTATGTAAATTATTTATTATTTTAATTTAATAATATAATTTAATATGTATTTTTCATTTTATATTTTCATAATCATGTTATAATATGTTGTTAGTGATAAATTTTTTAATTAACTACAATTTTATTTTAAGTGTTAATAAAAGAATTATTAGTTGATTAATAAATTGTCTTTTATTATTGTTTTTTTAATTTATTTGACATATACGTAAAAGCATAAAAAAAAATGCTATGTAATGATTTTTAAGTATCATTGTTAAAATTATTAGATTTCAAATATAAAATATTTTTAAATAAATGTTTAAACTTTATAAATAATTCTTTATTGAATAGTTATTTATATCTATTAATATAATTTTTTTAAAAATAATTAATGCCTTTTCTAATTTAACTGAAGATTTAATTAAAAAATCGATTTTTGAAGTTATATAATATAAATAGAATTTTAAAATTCTTAATAGATGTAGTAAAAATAATTTTAAATAATTTTTTATATGAAATTAGATTTTATAATTAAAATTTAAAAAAATTTAAATAAAATTTAATATTTATATAAAAATATAAAAATAAATAAAAAAAAAGGTATGCTACATGACGATTTTTTAAGTAAGACCATATGGCATACTGGTGTGTGTGTATATAATGGAGGAAATTAGACATGCGTAAAAAGTAATTTTATAACGGCTTTAACTGTAATACCAAGTCATGCATCCCATGAATGAAATTGAAGCCTATCCAAACCCCGTAACCCTCGTTCAATCTCTCATTCTCTTCTCTTTACAACACCTATTCTTATCACCATTTTCAACAAGGAAGGGACCTTTGCTAGCGTTAATTATCTCTCTCAATCCCTTCCCTTTCCTTTCCTTTGCTTTCTTCTCCCCCAAGTGTGTTCTTCTTCTTCTTCTTCTTCTTCACCTCTGATTCTTCTCATTTGATTCCCCCTTTTCATGCCATCCCTCCTTCATGGGCTGCGGCATTTCTAAGTTAAACCTGGAAGAGACACGGCCAGGCTATCAGATTAGAACCCTTCGTCGAAGAAGTGATGTCAAAGATAGAGAGGATGAAACCGATTCTTTAACCAGCAAGCAACGAAAGAGTACTTCTTCTATGACCAGTGAAGATGGCAGTAGGGATGGTGGTTTTTTAAAAAGGGTCATCGGTTCAAATGAGAAAGAGAAAGATGTGGAGAGGGAATTACAGCCTGGCCATCATGGCAGGAAAAGCAGTGTTTCTTCTTCCCCAAGAAAGGACCTTATTAGTGTCTCCCGTTTCAAGCAATCTCATGTTGAGACAATGGATAAAGACGCTCCAAAGGAGAAGAAGTCTTTAAATAAGGATCGGGAGGCTAGCAATAATAATGAGGATGAATATATCAGGCCAAGCAATGCAGAGGAATGTGCAGCAAGCATATTATTTTCTCCAGGATCCCCTAGTTTTAGGGTATATTGTGTTAATGACTTTCCCTATGAAGGTGACTTCATTTTCCTATTGATTAATTACTTAATTAGCAGGATTAAATAAAATTTAATTAATAATTACCATTGGATGATGAATGCATTATTACTTGGCTGTGTTTTGCAGATAATGGTGAAGAAGAAGGAGAAGAGAACAAATCAAAAAATACGGGGACTGACAAGGTACATATACATATGATATTAATGTACAATGTCTGTAAATCAGATTAGTAATATGTATACATTAGAATTAATTTGCTCTTCATTTGATGAAGGGATCGGAGACTCTGCCGGCGAAAAGAGGGAGGAAGGGAAGAGGGTTTAGGACTGCCATGCACATGGGAGGATCTACTCGTGGACTTAGGAGTGTATTGCAAAGAGGTGGATCAGCAGGAATGAAAAATATACTCAATGGAACCTCTTGCAGAAGTCAGACTTCTTCACCTCCTCATGACAGCACCACTAAATTGATTGCAAAAGCTGTTTGATAGGATGATGATGATGATTATTATTATTATTATCTAGGCATAAGATCTTAATGTATTACGAGGCAGCAATCTTTCATTCACTTACTTTGTCCCCTTTTTTTTTATTTATTTTTTGTAAATAGAAAAAAGAAAACAATTCCTTGAGTTGTTCCCTTTTTTTGTCGGATAACTGAACATTAATATTATCCTTTTATGCAGATAGGGATTTGTTTATTAATGTCAATTTATACCATCAATTTATCTTATGTGCGTGTGGTGTTCTTTTTTTAACATGCAATTCATTGCATTAAATAAGTGCCATTAGCAAGGATATTAAGATCTCATAATGCTCAAAACTAACCCATACAGTAACCCAAATTCATATTTATAGAGGAAAATTCTTATTTAGATTAGGTTCATTATTGACACGAGATATAAAATCCAACTATAGAATTCAAACCGAATAGCACAACTAACAAACCACCAAAACCATGCTGCCTATAAAACAAAAAAACCACCATAACCATGAAGTAACATCGTGGGACGCCCTGTGGTCAGAGTTGGTGCAACCACAAAACCAGAAAGATCAGAAAGGCATCACAGGCAAACTGCAAAGTTTTCTCCTAATATATGACTCTGTACTGCAAGTGACAAGAGCTGTAAGTTACAAATTTTCATATTACTAAAGAAATCAATCATAAAGACGAAGAAACAAGACTAGTAATTAATTAATAGAAGAGAATCCAGGCTCAAACACTTGAAAAGGGGAGGCTTAATGTTTGAAAATGGGATGGATATCATAGCTATACCTTTATTTTTAGTATCTCCCTTGGGCTTCAAGAAATGCTCTTGTTTTGTAAATTTTTTTAGTGCAATAAATTTTTTAATTTTGATATAATTAATTTATATTTAACTGTCTTAATTACGATCTGTGGGCCCGCAATATAAAATAAAAAGTTGAAAAAAAAAAATCCAAATTGGCCAATGTAATGTAGACTTAGAATAATAAAAAATTGTCTAAACTATAGATTGGTAGATCAAATCACAATTATACCCAATTCTATCCCAACATTATAACAATATATATCATTAAAATAATTTTCCCAATTGGAGTATTCTGGTCAAATTTGTCATTTGAAAGAAAATTAAGCATCTTCTTCCCTTTTGGCAATTGCATCACCCACAGCCTACAATATGAGTAATAATATTATTATTAAAAACAATTTTTAAATATATTAACTAAAAATTAATTTAAAATGAAAATAATTATAGAAATAATAAAATAATAAAATTTTTTATTTAATTATATTTAAAATAATATTATTTTAATGGGAAACGGGCTTAAGAATTCTTTTAGCTTAGTAAAGGCTGGCCTGACCCAACTTGTCATGCTCTCTATTCTCGTGGGGCTTTGACGGAATCGACTCGTTTCCTTAGTCACCGGAGAATATTAAATTTACGATTTTTCTAATGAGTTACGTGTATTTATTATTAATTTTTATTTAAAATTATTGATGTTATATTATTTTTAATTAAATTAAATAAAATTTTAATTAAATGTAGGGGTAGAATTGGGAATAAATGGAAGTTCTGAAAAAAAAAAAAAAAAAGAGAAGTTCTGAACCTGAAGTTCATTATCGGTCAAAGTAAAAGATAGTTTTGAATACCACTTCATCCCATCTTTTCCTTGTCATCAATATCTGACTTTGACTGCACATCCTTCCCCTCCCAACTCCACTGTCACAGTACTCCATCTTTTGCCCACGTGTCACAATACCTTATCCCAGTACCGCTTGCCACGTCACACTGCCCTAACACTTTATTACCAAATTGCCCTCTATGAACACGTGTCATCTTATAAGAGACAGATCTCTCGCTTTTAGCATAAGATTTTAACAAGTTTATCCCCGCCCTCACTTCCCTCTTTGATTTTCTTCTCCCTGTTTTTTTTTTTTTTAATTTTTTTAATTTACTCATTTCTTGTTTTGTTGTCATTATTTTCTCGGATCTGTTACGAGTCGTTTTTGACCCGAACGAAAGCTTTCTTCTTTCTTTCTTTATTTCTTCAATATCGTTGAAACTATCGAATCGAATTCCGCTCCCTGTTTTCCCAATTTCACACTTGAAATTCCTCTCCAAATTAACGGAGAATTTGGATTCCACGCTAAACGAGGAAAACGAAGAGCTTCGATTATCTCTCTTCCTCTCTCCCCCTGTGCCTCTCTTGGTCTGCTTTGTTTCCGCCTCATTGCGTTAGGGTTTTCGAGAAATGAAATCTCCGTTAGGTAAGTTTGGATTTAAGCTTCACAAGACCGATGCTAAGGACAAAAGAGACCTTTTACCTTCAGCTCAGTTGGATGAGCTCGCTCAAGCTGCCCAGGTACCTTTTTTTTTTGTCTTGATCTTAATCTGCAAGTTTAATACTCTCTCTTTCTCTCTGAACTCAGTGTTCCCTTTAATCTCAATTACAAATTCAATTCACAATTCTTCTTCTTCTTTTTTATTCTTTGTTGTCCTTTTGGAACGAATAACTGTAAAGTGAATTTGTGTAGTAATTTAACTGTGTTTCCGAATCGAAATCTGGCAATAATTTTATGGGTAACAAACCAAAAATTATAAAGGTGGTTTGGGAAGGGGGGTTGGGGATTAATGGAGATTTAATTAATTTCTGTGAAGAATTGTATATTTGGATCGATGTTATTAAATGTTAAGTTGATTAAGTAGTGGATTACAATTTCGAGCTGAATGCTCTATTATTATGTGTAAAAAATTGCTGAATCGTGAAAGAGGATATATATAGCATACTCCAACTAGTTTGGAATCAAGGCTTAGTTGTTTTTGTTGCCTATGGTCTCGTGAGAGTGTTCGCTCTTGTTTTTCCTTACAATTCCGGGGACATTTAAATGCCAATAAGGAGAGTGAATTAACTCAAGGATTTTATGCAAAAAAAAAAAAAAAACTCAAGGATTTAGTTATCAAGCAAATTCAAGCATTTATGTGGACTCTGTGGATGTTAGAAGCTTTGGGTTGCGATTGATCTAGCATTACACTCTTCTACAATCTGGAAAACTATAACATAAAAAGGTTTTGCAACTTTATATAATTTTGGTTTTGTATTCTCCTACTCAATTAATGAAATTTGAGAACTTTGTGCTAAAAAAATTTGTTTATTTGGCCCGCAATTTGGGCCATTTGGTGAGAATCATTATTTAATACTTTCTTTGATCCTTTCCTTATCACAGGACATGCAAGACATGAGAAATTGCTATGATAGCCTACTTTCTGCAGCTGCGGCAACGGCAAACAGTGCATACGGTAAATGAACTGTCCCCTTCTCTTTCTTTTATTTTTTATTTTTTATTTTTTTAAATGTTGTATATTAGATATTAGGCTTTGTTGTTCTCATGTTCAGCTTTTCCTAGTAAGAATTTGGCATGTTCTGGTTTTCAGTTGTTGTTGTTGTTGTTTTTTTTTTTTTAAGTTTGGTCCGCTTTTTATATTCCTCTTTAGCACCAAAAAGTTGATGGTGGGTTTTCAATCTATACACAATATTACAATTTACAGTTTGTAAAATATTTTAATTAAATATATTGTGACCTTTGCTGCTGCTTCTAACCTTCTGCTTGGGTGGAGGTTTTACAGGTAATGGGAGTTTTTTTTTTTTTTTTTTAAAGGTTTAAAAACATTGAATTTGTGTTTGGGAGAACATGTGGTTTTTTAAAAAGTAAGATTTTTGAAGGTTTTTGAAAACCTCCAAAACCTTCCATTTTCTAACTCAACATATCAGTGGGTTGAGAAGATTTTCTCTTCAAAACCTTCAAATAACTTCAAAAATCTTCCCTTCCTCTTAAAAAACAAAAAAATTATAAAGGTTCAAAAATCATAAAAAAATATACTTTAAAAAACTTTACTCTAATTCCTTCTAAACAGAGTGTAATTCTTCATTTTATAATAATATGATACTTAGCCGACCCCAAATTTTTGGGATAAAGGCTTAGTTGAGTTGAGTATAATAACATGATACTATTAATTAGGTTCTTGAATTGAATTTATGCTCATACTCATACATGGCCAAAGTGCTCATTATTGATGCATAGTGAAAATATCAAAAAGCATTGATCAGACCGAGGAAACATCCTCCTAGCAAATGCAAGAGGAGAGGTTTGTATCTCTGATTGCCCCCAAAGCCTGCAGTGTGGGAAGCCTCATGCGCTGGGAAGTTAGGAGCACTCTTTGTAGTAATTTTACAGCTTGTGCACCTTGAAAAACTACAAATGTAACAGAGAGAACTTTGTGGGATTATTATGTTCATGTATGTTGCCAACTGCAGGTTCTTATATGTTTCAGAGCTTGTAAATGTTCCAGTTGGTTAATTGTTATCCCTGATATGTGCATTGGTAACTTTAATTTATAACTTTTGCCATTCCACATAATACTTGTCAAACTTCATCTAATATTTTGATATAAGATTCTCTCATCTTAATAAATCTAAAATTTCAGAATTCTCGGAGTCATTGCGGGAAATGGGTTCTTGTCTACTGGAGAAAACTGCGTTACATGATGATGAAGAAAGTGGTAAGTGAAAGTGTGAAAAAGGATTATCAAATTGCTTTTTGTTCTAGCAATTGTTTAAGATAGATATTGGCATTGTAGCATGTTCTATCAAATTTAGCCTGGAAGTTTATAATGTTCACAGTTCACCTCATCATTAAAATGCCACACCTCTCAGGTATCAGGGAACTAGGCTTTATAATATACTCATATGTACATATTTGTATTATATGCATGGTTCTACTAAATCACATAGTGTTTTCTTTGGGGGAAGGAAAAAGAGAGTTGTTTATTGCTATATGGATCAGAAGGCCCTTTAAACCTTTCTTATGTTATATACAGATGACTTTGATTTTGAATGAAAAATTTTTTGTGCCTTTCTAGTTTGTTCATGATCAAATTTGGGAGCTTAGGTCTGTAAATCTCTGATTCTTTTAGCTTGAGAAGGTTACATCTGATTGCTTTAGGCAGGAGTAGGTTTGGTGTTTAGCTCATAAAAATATGTTCTATAATGAATATTTTATGTTTTTGTCTTTCCTTCTCTCCTCCTCCTTCATATGTCAAGACATCTTACCTTTATTTGAACTTTGTATATTTTGGTTTGAAATTAAGGCTTATTTTAGTTGAATATCATCTTTATATTTTTCTTTCAGTGCTCAAAGAGTTTGCTTGATTTTATTGTTGTAATAGGGGCTGTTGAAATTAATATATACTGTTAACTGTTGACCCATTAAGTACATAGAGATGCACCCTTTGTTTTATTAGTTATTTCCCTTCTATATGAGAACATGTGTTTTGAGAATTAATGAACATGCTATTCAAACTTCATAATTTTTAAAGGCACAAGGTGCAAAGGTGTCCTGTACCCTAGGCTGCAAAGTGAGAGAGGTGAAGTGCAAAAGAAATAAAATAAATAAGACAACTAATCCTGTATAAGACAACTACTTATATTAATAACATAAAAAAATTTAGAATTCTAGCACTAACTTTTTTGAATCCCAAATGGAAATAAAACTAATAATGTTAAAAAGTTTTGAACCATATTCCTACATTCCTACTAGATAGCAATAATCCCATGAAACAACTTTATGTAGAACCAGGAAGAACAAATATCAAGAGAAACAAATTCTCAAAGATCAAGAGTAACAAATTCTCAAGTATAAAAAGAAACAAATTCTCAAAATTTCTTGAATGAAAATGAAAGCAAAAAGAAACAAGAGCATTAAAGGAATTCTTGAATGAAAATGAAAGGAAAAAGAAACAAGAGCATTAAAGGAAAAAAGAAACAAGAAAAACATCCAGAAAATGGATAGTATTTTAGAGTCATCTGGAAAAGGAAAAAAAAATGAGAAAAGAAAGGAAAAAAAGGTGTGAGGAGTGATAGAATTGAATAAAATATAAAGAGGGAAAAGTCATCTCATGGCAACTAGATCTCGAGATTTAGTCAATCTCATTCCAAAATCTGAGCAGTTTCAGTCTCATGTTAACAAACATAATCTTAGCCTATTTCTTTGTATTGAGCTATATTCTTGTGTACATTCCTTACATATGTATAACTTTGTGTGTTTGTATAGAAATCATTCTTTAATAAAATAACAGAGATAGAAAACAAATATTTCTCTTAAAAAATTCTTAGAGGCAATAGAGATAGAATGAAGGAAAGGGATCTTAGACAGTCGTATTTTGTATTGAGTTAGTGGAGTAGAATAGATTCAGAAAAATAGAAAATAAAGGACCATGAGAGCTGGAAAAAAGAAGAAGAAAATTGGAGTAAAAAACAATAGCAAAGAATGATGATGGGGAGAGGGAGAAACCTGATTGCGAGCTATAGAAAAACCCAAGCAGTAGTATTTTCTTCCCCTTTGTGTAGGAAGGTTGTTTATTCCAAACCAATGTTGGTTTCTTTCTTTTTGTTGTTTTGGTTTGACTTGGTCAGTTGATCTACATGACAATGGTAAGGCCACTTGCATAGTTGAATTAAAAGTGGAGTCTTCTTCTTCTTTTTTTTTTTTTTTTTTTTTTTTTTTTAAGCTGCAGAAAAATATATAGCAAAGGTGTGTGCCTCACTAAGGTCACCTGCCTCTCAGTGATTGAGGTACCAGGGGCTTTAACAACTGTATTAAACTTCAAAATATATTTTGGACCTAGAATTCAATTTAGCCTAGTAAAGAAAGGTAGGCACCCACTTTGAGAATTCGAATTAAATTATATGCTTATGGCATACCCCTAAAAAAATGAGATATGTCAATGAGGAGTTGACATATTCACAGATTGGTTTTTCCCCTTTACTTAATTTCTATATGGGCAAATATTCATTCCAATTTCTTGAATATAATAATCAGTTTTATTTTGAGAAGTTCTGTTAAAAGTGAGGAACAAATTTCACAAGATTGCGGGAAATGGAGAATTTGAACAAGGAGAATTCACTTGAATTGATATTGCAAATTCAGTTACAACCCTTCTTCTGCAATTACGTTAATTCTTCTTACTGCCAAACCAAAATACAACTCACAAACATAAAAGAAAAGAAAAGAAATAACCCAGAAGATAAGTTCTCCCAAGCAAGAAACACAGAGCTTGCCCCAGCAGTACTGCCAAAATAATTCTTTAGTAAATTCTTCACTGTCACCCTTCTCAGATTCTTCCTATTTCAATCTTTCCAACCTCAGCTCCCATTCTGTTAGTTTCTCCACTCCAGGTGTACTCTGTGAGATTCACTCCAACAGAATTTGGCATCTATTTCCACCAAGTATGACAGCAGATGAATTGGCTACAGAATCTTCTGATCTCTCTTTTTGTTCCTTCTGTAGTATACCTGAGGCTGACCTTCTCCTTCACCAACATTTTTTGGGCTTTTAGCTGAATTCATAACAATGTGTGGAAAATTGTACTGAAGTAGCCCTAACATTATGCAGAATAACGTGTGTGTTTGTGTTGTTTTGGGTAGAGGGTTCAGCGATTGGATTTTTCTTTTCTTTAGGGCGTGGTGGGGAGGTGGGTTGCACCCGTCTTCTTGTTTCGTTTGAGAACAAGCATATTATCACTAGTATATTATTAATATGATTTATGGACTATGTATGAATTGCCACGATTGTCCATGATTATCTGCAGGCAGAGTTTTGTTGATGTTGGGAAAAGTGCAGTTTGAACTTCAAAAACTTGTTGATAGCTATGTGAGTGCTAGCTGTTTCATTGTAATTGTACGATGCTTTTGAGATAATTATGGACTAATACCTTCAATTGATCCTGGTTCTAACTTAGTGTTGTTGGTAATTCAGAGGTCTCATATATTTTTGACAATTACAAATCCATCAGAGTCTCTTCTCAATGAACTTCGGACAGTTGAGGTTTGTTACTCTGATTCTCCCATTGTTTATTATCTTAAAGAAGTTTCTTTTACATATTTCCTTTACTTGACTGTTGGTTAAGTGTTTTTTGTTTCTATGTTTTTCATTCTGTAGTTGTTGCAATTTGCCATAACCCTCTAAAATGGTTATAAGTGGACATTGATTTAGTCAAGGAAGACTAGGTTTAGGAATTATTTTGATTGAATTTTTCATTATAAAATGATGAAGTCTAGGTTTCTATTATTTAGGAAACTTAATTATTTTGGAATATTTAAAGAGTTCTATTAGGTTTAGTATTTTCCTAGTTAGAGTTGGTTTTATATTCGTAGTTAGGTTGATTTAGTATTTTCTTTTTGGGGATTTCTAATCCTAACAGCAGTAGGATTAATATTATACTATCAATACATATGTGATCTAGGTATTTTATGAGAGAGCTTATTATTACTGACATTGATTTTGAGAATTAATAGAAATTTTAAGTTGTTTCTCACCCCCTTTTAGTGTTCTTCGTGGTTCTAAATCAAATATGTTCCTAACTTCTTGTGCCAATTGCCATTGTTTATGCCTTAAGAGAATATTAGAAATGTCCTGCCGTTGATTGGAATCAAGGAAATCACTTTGAAATTCAATCATGAGCAGTAGTTGCCACATGAGAAACACTAGGGTATTCCTACTTTTTCCCCTGATCTGTAAGAGGGAAAAAAATGTGCAAAAGTTATCTTTTTATTGTGTTCTCTCCTCCTTGCAAAAGTTCTGTTTACAATTGATCGAGTTCTCTTGTTCTTGGTTGGCCTTTTCAATTTTACATTAATCAGAACATATGGCAAGTCTCTGTGTGTAGTGCCCAAAATGACGTTTTGAAGGGTGAGCCACGGTATGCTGGCAAAGTTTCTCCATGAGTCAAATTCAAGAGTTTAAACTATGGTAACAACCTCTCTGCAATGCAAAGAGGAGAAGGCTATGTGTACTGTAACATCCTTTTGCTATGGTGCTTCTGCATCCTTGCAATAATCTTGATAGTAGGTGATGTTAATAACTCATTTTTGTAATAAGCTTGAAAATCTAGGTTTCCGGAAACCATTTTTCATCAAGTCCTTGATGTGCATTTATTGTACCTGAAAAACCCGGTTTGCAAAAAGTGTAAATTGCAAGCACTTGAAAGATTGTTCTGAATCTTTTATTTTCAACTTTTATTTATATCATATTTCATCTTATACTAATAGTTTACATTAGGTTCTGTTTGGCACCGTTGCTGCAGCTACTATGGAAAAAAAACACACTAAAAGATTTTGGTTGAAGAAATTAAAAGTTAATCTCAAGGTGTTTTTGGCATGTTTTGGCCTTATTCTAAAACAGCCCAAAAGTAAATTTAAACTGCTTTCTGGAAAAGAACATCTAAGTGCTTTTCTAAAAACCAGTTTCAAAAGCTATCGCTGAAGGCCCTTGTTAGCCTGGCAACAGTCAATATTGAGGTGTGGTACATGTCGATATGTTAAGACATTGAATTTTGAGTAAAATCCCTACTGAGTATGATATCAGTTTTAAAGGTTTGATTATGAAAGACTTCCCCTTCTCTCTTCATGCAGAGGTAGCAATTGCTTCCTTGCCCGAGGAGGTTTTATATAACCTTTGTATCATCTAGATTGATAGATAGAATATTTTGGTATCAAATCATTTTGCTATGGATTTTACTCAATACGCTCCTCTTGCTCCCTGGTGCAGGATATGAAGCGACAATGCGACGAAAAAAGGTTTGTCCTTTTCTATTGAATTCTGATTTTATTTGATGAAAGTAACTTTCTTCTGAATCTTGTATGTGATGTTCAGAAATGTCTATGAATATATGGCGGCACAACAGAAAGAAAAAGGAAAGTCAAAGAGTGGGAAAGGTGAAAGCTTTACTTTGCAGCAATTGCAAACAGCTCATGATGAATATAATGAAGATGCAACTCTGTGTGTTTTCCGGTTGAAATCTCTGAAACAAGGACAGTCCCGAAGTCTTCTAACACAGGCAGCTCGTCACCATGCAGCTCAGGTTTTCTTTATATTCATTGAGGGTATTTAAAAGTCAAGTTCTTTTATTCTTCTCATAACATGGATGATGATATACTCTTATTTCTGCTTTAAATGCAGTTGAATTTCTTTCGGAAGGGACTTAAATCACTAGAGGCCGTTGACCAGCTCGTAAAAATTGTTACAGACCAACAACATATTGATTATCAATTCTGTGGACCTGAAGATGATGGTAGGGAAGATGATGAGAATGGAGATGATACAAATGACGGGAGGGAACTGAGTTTTGACTACAGAACAAATAAGCAAGGGCTTGATGTTTTTTCTGCATCAAGGAATTCAATGGAGGTAAGGATGTAATATTAATCGGAAACATTTTAGGTTTTGAGATGATTTGTATGCCTAGTTTATCGTCTTTTACTGTGTTTAATTTCCTGATTTATTGCTTTGTGATTGACACATTGATCCTGTTTTGTCTTGAAAAGTTGTGAATGCCTTATCAGTAGGTTTCTGTCATCCATTTCTTCTTCTTATTATTTTTTTTTGTGACTTTCTTCTTTATGTAATAACTTTCTTCTTTGCGTAATAAATGATTTACTCTCTCTCTCTCTCTCTCTCTCTTTATTAAGTAATAAATGATTTACATTATTACTATTGGAAATTAGGAAGAGTATTATGGTAAGAGTTTATCAAAGTATCATTATTATTGTTGTTGTACTATTATTCTTATAAATGAATTTTCTTATATAAAATTATAATATTTTGAGATTGAGTAGTTGTGTGGAGTATACATTACTATCTTGTAAAATTCCTGTTGGATAGCTTATAGTTTAGGCAGTTTGGTGGTTCACTTGAAGCAAAATGGGGATTACAATTACCCTGGTCTTAAAGATGTGAATGGTTATGGAGCTCATCCATTTGGATAATGAAAGTATTGACTTATTTTATAGAAGGGTACACACTTGTCATAACGTTAATGAACTTCCTTTCTAGAAAAGTATGAAGCGTGGATTTTATTGACTTATTTTATGGAAGGGTACATGCTTATCATAATGTTAATGAACTTCCTTTCTAGAAAAGTATGAAGCGTGGATTTCTTGTTTAAAGGAGGGACTGTTCTTATAATGGGAATGGAAGCACATTGTACAAAAGAATTGAAATCTTTCTTAAAGAGTATGCCTGTCAATAATGGATGAATTAAACTTGAAGACCCAAATCTTCCTATTTAAAGGAGTCATAATTAGTAATGAGGCATTGTTGGATATTTTGCTTTGTTTCTTACTTTTTATTAACTTATTTTTGTGCTGAAATGCTTGCCTATTAACCAGGTGGAATATGTTGACATGCCATTTCCTCAAGCTTCAGTGACAGAAAGTACAGAGGTACAATTTTGCTTTCCTTTTGGTTAATATTTTTTTGTACCTAGTGACTTTACCTGGATCAATTATCCTTCTAAATCAATGGGCAATGCATATCATTAACTTCACTGATAATTCCCAACTCTTGTGGAAGAAAACCTTTAGATTGTTTGGCCCACTTTTCAAACTGCTTGGGGTAGAATTTCACTAATGATCATTGTAAATATGTTAATGATCATTTTGCTTTTAATTTGTTGGGTTTGACTATTCCATGCTATGAGGTCAGAGGTGTAAGCTATTAAGCAACTAAAATTGTGCATCTCCATGCAGTTAAACCCAGACAAAAACCAAGGGGGTTTCAATATCTCAGTTAGAGAACCTCGACCAGGAAGCCATTCTGCACCGATATTTCCTGAAAGAAAACCTGATCCAGTTGAAAGAATAAAACAAATTCAATCATCTGTGGGAAAGTCTAACACGTATGTGCTGCCTACACCTATTGATGCTAAGGGTGTAGTCTCTTCAAGAACAAGTGGTTCAGTTGCCCACACAAGGCCAACTGACCTCAGTGGACGCACCCATAATTTGTGGCATTCATCCCCACTGGAACAGAAGAAGCATGAAAAAGATCCTGGTGACAGTCATCTGTCAGAGTTCACCGTCTTTAAAGCACGATCGGCACACAAAGAGAGCAACAGTAACAATGCCTCCAACCAGTTACCCCCTCCTTTAGTGGAAGGAACTTCACTTCCACAGCTTGATACATATAATGCATCCGATAACAAAAAAATTAAATGGCAATCTTTCTCTGGTCCAATAACTAGTAAGCCATGGTCTACAAAGCCTGCTTTATCTGCCAGTGGCCCCATCTCCTCTAACGAACTTCCCAAACAAGTTTCTGGAGTGCTTCCACGTGTAATAATTCCTCAGACTACATCTCCAAAGGTGTCCCCAACTGCTTCACCTCCCCTTGCATCTTCACCCAGAATAAGTGAGCTTCATGAGCTTCCTAGACCACCAGGGAATTTAGCCTCAAAACCAGCAAAATCATCCATAATAGTTGGTCACTCTGCTCCATTGGTCAGAAATCTGGAGCATTCTGGAGCAAGCAAGATTCCTTCTACAATGACAAATTATGCGTCACCTTTGCCAATTCCACCTTTTGTTGTTCCTCAAGTTTCTCAATTCCTTCCAGCAGCCAGAGAGCAATGACAATACATGTTTCTAAATCTGTGGAGTCTCTGCATGTCCCAGAAAAGGCTGAAGAAGTTGATGATTATCCACCATTGACACAATCCATAGCAAACATCAAACAAGCATCTGCCACGCCTGAATTGGTACCTCATTCTGGTCAAATTAGAGGTAACTGGATATCATATTATTGGCTTTTTCTAAAATCAAAACTCTCTCTTTGGACAACTAAAATTTAAGCTGGCCTCTTTATTGATGTCTTGACTTTACATTTCTGTTGAGAATTGCATATGCATCACTTAATTTAAAATATTAATATGTTGAGAGAAAATAAAGAAATGAAAAGATTATTCAGAAAAGATTGATTTCCATCTTGAATTATATATATATTCTACATGTTCAACTGCCCTAATCTAAAAGCTTTGTTACATAACTGATGCTTGAAAAGGTCCATTTATGTTAACATGCTCAAGGTCCTCTTGGACCACCACTTGCAAATAGCATTGACTTAGTTGGGGCTGCCCTCAAATGGCTTGTTAGTTCCAGGGCACTCTGTTTGAACCATGGAGCTCTGATCTGTGATGCCTATTTCGTCTTCTGTTGTCTATTATAGATAGCACCCACTTGGCCATTAATGTTGTACTAGCGATAGCATGCATATTTAGGCTGTTCCCATGTGATGATAATGGAAATTGTTTCCAGAATTAGCCCTTTTATAGGGATGGAGGGGTGGATTTTGTGTCTGAAAATTTTCTGAATTAGTTTGTAACTCATTTTTCTCAACGAAGGAACTGTATGTGAGATTGACTTGGAGCCTGTATGATACGTTAGACAAACAAGGCAAAGCATTGTTTATAGCTGTGCATTTAATGTGCTTATCCTGCTTGATTATTAATCTGTGATAATGATCAAATTTTGGTTCTGATTGCGAACATTTTCATTGAATGCAGGTGGGAGCTGAGATAATGAACGTTACATGAATCTCTGATTTTTTTTTTTCCAAGATTGCCTGATGCAATTTTTTTTTTTTTTCCTTTTGGGTCTCGTCATGTTCAAGCTAGGTACTGTAAATAATATGTTAAATGCATTGCTTTGTTTCTCATCCCAAATTTTGTTCATTGTGTGATTGAATATGATGAGAACTAAGCTCACATAATTGTGCATTATTACACATCATGTATATCATCGATTAAGAAATTTTGTTCTTAGTACTACTTAATTAAAATTTCCCACTAGAAATGATTAATCTAGTGAGGATTTTTTGTTACTTGCACTGCTATAATCACCAGAAATAAAATGTCTTTCACATCTCTATGAAACAGTATGTTTGACCGGTGTAAAGATTTTGCCAGCAATGGCTGGGATAGCCTAATTCGCCCCGTCAGTCAGAGCTCCAAATCTTAATGCAAATTATGGGATTATAAAAAATTCATTTGAAATGATAATGAATTACACATGCAGACAGCATCTGAAAAAATACTTGTTAATAGGGGTGTGTAATTTTGGTTCTAGTTTGGGGTTTACTTAGGATATGAAAATGAACTGTACTTTAGGTATTGTTTTGATTCTTAGATATTTCGATCTACTTAGAGGATCTGAAAACGAATTGAACTTACGGTATTGTTTTGATTCTTAGAATTTTCAATTCTGGTTTGATTTTATTAGATTCTTATACTTAATTTTGCTTCAGTTTGATTTGATTATCTAGAAAAACACTTGTATAAATTCAATTTTTCAGTTACAGTTTCAATTTAATTTTTAGTAGAGTTGGATTTGATACTTATCTGATTGACTCGGTTTGGAGCTGCGCATGCTCCTGTAAGTTTTGGGAATGTGAAGTTTACTCCAATACTTCTACCATGTTTGGTAGCTGAGAAATTGATGGAATTTTCCTTTTACAAAAGCAACTAAACCAACGACATGTTGCTTATTAAATGCCATCGGTTCTTATTTGGTATCTTCATTCAATTTCAGATGCTATGAACTCTGAATTTGCAACAGGATTTCAACAGAATTATATGTGAAGTGAAATTTGGTCTTTTAAATTGGTCATAGGTGGAGGTTGAGCTTCAGAAAAATCCCCAAGGTTTAATATTGCTAAAACCCTAATGAATGTTTCTGAGGACATGCAAAAAATTTAACAATTGGGGTCTGTTTGGAATGAAAATATTAATTAATATAGTTATAATAATTTAATATTATGATAATAAAGGATTAAATTTAATTATTATTAACAATGAACAAGTTATAATAATAATATATCATATATAAAAAAATTATGTAAAAAATTAAATTACAAATATATATATATATATAAGTAAAGTGCACAAGCATGTTTAATATATATGTTGGAATTCTATATATTAGAGTCTAAAAAAGATTAAATAAGTCACTCTACTTTCAGTCAAAAATTAAATTAAGTTTAAAATTAAGTTTTGGGCTGAATAAGTATAATTTTTTTTTTAGTTTAAATAGATTATTTTAAAAAAAAATATTATTTTTTTATTTTAATAATAAAATATTAAAATTAATAATTTTAATATTAAATATTTTTCATTTATCAAATTTTTTCTAATTTTTTTAATTTTTTTTAAATAATAAAGTAAAAATTTTCACATAAAATTTAACTTTGAACTTATATGATTACCAATTAAAAATATATTTATTTATTTATTTTAATGAGAGTCAGACATCTAAAAGTCATATGGAAGGGCTAAGCCCATTTTCGAAAAAAGCCCAAATTCTATCTAAATGGGCTACAGAGTATGAAAATATCATTCCTTACAGAAGTCAGGAACTGGGCAACTAACCCGTCGATGGAGATAACGGCACCACTAATACCGACGATTTACTCATCCGTCTTTCCAAACCCCCAATTTTCCAGTCGTTTGCTTCACATTCATGCCCGGTCCTCTCGCTCACTGAGTACTATTGTCAAACACAAGCTTCGGTTTCAGAGACCTTCAGTTTTCACTGCCTCCCGCACTTCATTCCCCAAATCTCTCGCCACTACTTGCTCGCTTCCTAATGAAGCTACTACTTCCGGTGAGTTCTTTACACCCACTTGAAACACTTTGAACTTCCTTCCGTTTCATGCTCTGTTTTCTCTGAATTGGATTTTATACTTGTAATTGTGCCTTTTGTGTTCAGTTTCGAAGGTTGCTGTGGATGAACCTTCTCTAACTGTGAAGGTGAGATAAAGAAGAATAGAAGATGTAATGTTCGAGTTTAGTGTTTTATCTATTTGGATAGAATTGAAAGGGTTTGTGTTTAACTGTTTCAATTTTAATTCAGAAAAAAGCAGCAGATATCTCATCAGACCTTAAAGGCACTTCAATTTTTCTTGTCGGTAAGCACTAGATTGTAGTTTCCTGACACGCACTGATCAATGCTTTTGGAGACTGCAGTTACGAGTTGCGATATTTGTTTATGTATTAATTGTGGGTTCCCTACATTTTTTTTTCGTGTGAAAGGAATGAAAAGTTCTATGAAAACCAGTTTGGGCAAACTTCTAGCGGATGCATTACGATATTATTATTTTGACAGGTATAGATGTGTGTTGTGAAATATAGCTTGGAAAGGTTGCAAAGCTATGGATAGTGCAATTTTACTCATTAAGTCATTTGCTTCAGTGATAGTTTGGTAGAGGAAGCCGCTGGTGGTGCATCCGCTGCCAAATCTTTTAGGGAGACTGATGAGAAGGGATTTCGTGAATCTGAGGTGAAATTTTTTCAGAACCATTTGGGTTTCCTTTTGTTTGGTTTTTGGATTCCAGTTTGGTTTTTAATTATTGAAAATGAGAACAGAAGTTCTGTTTTGAGAGGCATTACTTAGAAATGAGTGGATTGAAGCCTACCTGAGGTCAACAGAGGCCTCAGTCCTCAGGGGTAGAATTTTTCGGCACATATGTTATGCGAACTGTGTTACTTAAGGATTTAGATAATCAGTTACCTTATTTTGAAGTTGCATTTTTGTTACAGACAGAAGTATTGAAGCAGTTATCGTCTATGGGTCGTCTGGTGGTATGTGCTGGAGATGGTGCGGTCCAGAGTTCCACTAACCTGTATGAACTTGAGCATAGATTGCACTAGCGAGAAAATTCACTGCCTCTATTCCACATGAATAGTATTTGTAGCTATTATGTTTTTTTCCCATTTGTTTTAGTCCTGGCTTCCTTCTAATCATTATAGGGCACTTCTGAGACATGGAATTTCGCTATGGGTTGATGTACCTTTGGAGATGGTAGCTAGGGAGATGAGTGAAGACAATAGTCAACTTCCTGCATCAGAAATGGTTTCTGGAGATCATTTAGAGGTTTTCCTTTTCACTCTCAAATTGTTAATTTACCTGCCTGATCGGAAAATGTGCTTAGGGAACTGTTCATTATTGCTAATTAACTTGTTTTGCAATCCTCAGCCTTTCTGATTGATAACTGATTACTAATGTGATGGATGATAACCAGGTACTAACTCAGTTAGTGGCTACATATGAAGAAATGAGAGGAGGATATGCTACAGCTGATGCTACAATTTCCCTGCAAAGTATGTCCCCATGATTTATCAAGCTTGTTGCAGTTTTCTTATGTTTTATATTAATTTGTAATCATTTCTTGTTTAAGCAGAAGTAGCTTCTATGTTGGGCTATGATGAGTTGGATTCAGTAACCACAGAGGATATGACATTGGAGGTAAAGAAATCTCGCTGTTCCTAGTTAAACTAGTCTGGTAGACTAACAATAATTGGCAGTCTCTTCTCTATTTTACATTTTCAGGTTCTTAAGGAAATAGAGAAACTGACAAGAGTAAAGAAGATGATGGAAGAAGCAGCCAGACCCTTTTAGTAAACCACAGCCATACCCTTTTAGTAAACCACAGCCATGCTCTTATGCTTGCATCAAATTTTCTGATGTTACCTCACCGAACTTTTCTGAAACTGTTGCTCATGTCATGAGCTGAGCTTGTTTCTATCTTGGGTATGCTTCTATTTTTCTATAGCCATGTATCGTGGTAGTTGTTTCTACTGAAAGGATGAAATATGATCTTAGATGATCTGAATAGAAAACTAGCCCCCTTGATCATCTCCTTTCGTTGGAAATGCCATTCACTTGTTATGGCACATGATAATCTGCGAGTCATAGCATCGGCAGCTATAAGTGTTCATTTCATTGGCTACTGTACACTGAATTGAACCTAACCTGGACCTTTTCCTAATTACACGCAGATTTTTCATTGGAAAAGAGATTGTTGGGTTCCTGTCAAGGGCTCACCCTTGTTTCCTCTTTGAACCTTCAAGGTGTAAGAACATTGAATTAATATCATATTGGTCTCTGCTGAGGATAACTTATTTAAATGAAACATTGCCATGGAGATAAGAGTTAGATTCATCATGTGATATTTTTATATTAGCCCAACTCAAAATCATATTCAGAGGTTGATACTGTCTTATCCATTAGCATTAGCAGCCTTATCTCCTCTTTCACACGTGGCGTATCTGTTTATAATTTTATATGTGTATGGGAAGGGAGAGGAGGTTTGTTTGGCCTGGGATTTTGTCTGCCTGGTTAGCTCACTGCTTGCTGCCATTTGATCCCCTCATAGGCCTTGTCATGTGACTCCACGAGACATCATGTGCCTAACCTTTCTACCCAATCCGTAGCCTGTAGCCATCCAAGTTTTACCAAAAATCTTAAATTAGAAATGCCAGTGCATTGGGAGCTTGGAAAGAAGCAAAACCATGTGGATAGGCAAAGGGGTTGTGATAAGAGTTGGGAATTTCAAGATGCGAAAAGGAAAGGAAGAGCTGCTGATTTCTTTTATTGATAACCAAAAGATAATTTCCAAACACTCAAACACAATAATTCACTGGGTAAGAGCAGAACAACTCAAAGACAAAAAGAACAGGAAAACAAATAACGCCACCGTGCAATATGCCTGATAATACTTATTAATTCCCAAAGATATCCCCTCAATTCCCTTTCTACTCTATTTATAAGCTATCTTGGCTGTCCGTATCTCCAGAAGACATCTCATCCTTATCTTCCTCTTAACAGACTGGAGCTGATCTTTGTTAACAAACTGACTTGTATGCAATAAGTTATCCTCAATTACATTTTGTATTGTAATTTGGGGCTTGTCGATGTGAGCATTCTTGGTTTCCTCGTAACAGTGCAAAGCAGCCTGGTAGCTTCTGAGTTTGATCATGATTAATGCTCTGTTATTGTTTAAACACCATCATTTCTTTATTTCTCTGTACATATAACAAAATAAAATAAACCCTTCACGGCACTGTAAAATACCCAGAATTTAATCTTACTTTTCCCCACCCAAATAATGGTAGAATAATAAAATTCAATTTTGACAAATAAATAAAAAATCTAATTATGGTGGGTGTGATTGTACATTTGGAGGGGCTCAAAAGCCATTTAATCCAATTGTTGACTAAGGGAAGATATGACTTACAGCTACTTTTGTTTGTTGTCTGAATGGGTCTCCCTTTCACCTTTTATTTATATATAAAAAAAATAATAATGAAAATGGTAATAAATGTAAAATATGATCAGCAGTAGATTAGATTTGGACCACTTAAAAATTCAACTAGAATAATATACTTTTTTTTAAAAAAAATAAAATTTTATTAAAAGTAAAACAAAAAAAAAAAGACTTAACATATTAAGTCCATTCTATACCAAGGCTAACAAATCTTTCAAATACACCCAAGATTATAATAATAAAATTAAAAACTAAAAAGGATTTATTTGATTATGAAATTGCTATCCCATATATATTTTCTTTTTTTTTTTAATTTTTGTGGAGGGTATTTAATTTGATTTTTACATATGATATTGAATTTACTTTTATAATTAGATTAGAGTTTTCTATTAAAATGTGATGTAATTTTAAAATAAAAATTTAAGAGTACATAGTTTAATTGTTAAGGATTAGGTCAACTTAATGATAAGAGAAAAAGAAATGAATAATTGTCAACCATGGAATTAATCCAATTAGGGGTGTGCAAACGGTCGGTTCGGTTCCAAACCGAACCGAACCAATAAAACCGAAAATCGAAAATAAAAAATTTTAAAAATCGAACCGAACCGATTGATAAAAGAAAATCGAACCGATAAATATCGGTTCGGTTCGGTTTTAAACCGATCAAACCGTAATTTATAAAATTTCATATTTTTAACATTAAATCTAAATAATAAAAACATAAAAAAAATTAGAAATCAAAACTAAAAAATCTTAAGGTTCGGTTCGATTTTCTTTGATTTCGGTTTGATTCGATTCTGTTCGATTCAATTTGGTTTGATTTTTTGGATTTCCTATATATATTAATAATTTCGGTTCGGTTCGGTTTTTTTGATTGTTTTATGAAAATAACCGAGCCAAACCGATTAACCTGAAATTATCAAAATTATAAATCGAACTGAACCGATTAAATTTTAAAGCCGAACCGATTGAACCGAATTAATCGGTTCGATTCTATTTTTCGGTTTAAACCGAAAACTGCTCTCCCCTAAATCCAATTGCTAATGGTTGTTGCTTCTTTTTGCATAATTTATTAATTTTTATGCAATTACATTTTTTAAAATATTATAAAAATAATAAAATTATTAAAATATTAATATTACTTAAATAATTATGATATTTAAAATTTTAAATATGTAGATAAAATTAAATTTATTTTCTCTCACTAATAATTTTTTTATTATTATACTTTATATAGCAGTCATTATTATTAAAAGGATTTACCTGAATATTATTTTTTTATTCAAGTGTCAAAATTATGTTTTTAAAATAAAAAAGATGAAATTTAAAATAATATAAATAAAAGCAAACTATATTTATATTGCTAATAAATTTTTAAGAGTAATAAAAAAAATTATCTTCAAAATTTAATTATTAATCAATCAATATTTAAAATAATACTTTATTATTTACTCAACCATTATATATATATATATATATATATATATATATATATATATATATATATGAGATCCAATGCAAGGGATAGAAAAAAAAAGGAAAATTAAAAATTAAAGATAGTTTACAAATTACAGCCAAGAAAATAACAAAAAGGTACCACCAAAAAATAGGTGGGCGATGTGGCTGGTATCGTGGGATTATAAACAGAGGGCAATGGACTTGGACACGGCGTTCTCCTCCCATACTTCTAGAATTTCACACTCACCTTCTTATCTTTCTTCTCCATCTTCCTTTCTAAGCAGACCCAGAAAGAAAAAGCGGAAAAAAATATAATCTTTCTTTGAAGAACCTTGCTCTTTCTCTTGCTTTGTCAAAGATTTGAGTATATAATTCTTATGTGGTAATTGTATGATCTGGGAATTGATTGAAATTCATGGCAGATCACCATTGAAATGTCTTATCTACAGGATTCCTTGATCACGTGCTTTATTGGTGCGTCCATTGATCAGATTATAATAATTTTTTCACATAATTTGTTTGTTTATTTATACATTTATTTATTTGATAATTTGCGCAGAAGATCAAGCTGTGATTGCGTTTTGCTAAGATAATATATTTTGGATTTAGCTTAAAAAATTGCTTATGGTGGATGGTTGATGACTTATTGAGTTGGGACGGGAGGGGGAGGGTTGTGGTGAATGTGTGCCTTACAAACAAAACCTTTAGAGCTGTGTATGCTTTTTGTTCCTTTTTTTTTTTAAATCGGTTGAAGGAATCGGATTTGTGTGCTTTTCATTCTCTTTGCTTTGTTGACTCTGCTGTTTGAAATCATTTCTGGGTATTGGAAATTTTGGTTCGTAATGGTAGACTGGAGTTTGCTTTGATTTTGAGGTACTTATGCTATGCTATTTCTGAGTAAGCTTTTTTGGATAAGTGTTCGATTGAGCGGTAAGAGTTTTTGATCGCCTTTGATGCTTTTGTCATATTGGGTTCTGTATTCATGTTCAGTTCAGCTGTATATACTTGCAGTTTGGATTAAATCATTTGTAGCTTATGATGATTCATGTTAATCAATGAAAATTCTTTTTGTGGTTGTGCCACAAGATTGAGAATTAATGTAGTCCGGTTGAGTCAAATCTCAATTCAATGAAATGGAAGTATTGATAAAGGGGGAAAAATTAATGCTCTCCAAGTTTGCTTTTTCATGATTTTATAGCTAAATTTTCTTTTCTTTTCTTTTTTATTTTGAATTTTGTCAGGTAGTTGCATCCGTTCTGTTAGGAACAATGAATTCTAGGTGCTTCATTGTTTGCTGGTTTGGAGGTCAGAAAATCTGTGCTACACGTTTTTGTTGGGTAATTAGTATGTGTTCGGCTTTCTCTGTGCAATCTCATAAAGGAGTTATGGATCAAAAGTGGATGCCCTTGGTGGATACATAGTACTGGCTTTTCTGTGGATACGAAATTGCTTTTGTGGGATTTGTTTACATTCTGATTTTAGCTGCAATGGTAGACTTAGTTGGTTTGTAGAACCAGTTGGTTTTCACTTAAATTCATTCACATTGATAGGTTAGGAAAGCATTAATACTGCTTTCGTTAGATGATATAGAACAGATGAACTTCTGTTAGGAAAATTGAGCAGGAAATATTGAATTCTATGGAATTGAAAGTTGAATAGGTTCACTTAGAATGAAAAAAAAAAAGGACAGATAAATTATTCAGCTCAAGAGGGTAAAAGATATTTGAGACTACAAATTTGAGCCATGGGCTTGCCACAAGTTTCCTCTGCTGATGATACTAATGAAGATCCTGCAGCACTGTTGGGTTCATTTTTCCAAAGCCCGCCACGATTTGCTGGTGTGAGCACCTGTGATTTGGATGGATTGCATGGAGGAAATATAAGCCAAACAGTAGGGGATACTCTGAGTTCTTCTTTGGGAGATTTTCAGAGCAAAACTGCTTTGGAGCGTTCAAAATTTCCAGAGAATTCCTTGAGATTTGGAGGGGAAATTGATGCTACTTCCCATGTTAATGGAATGATAACTGGTTCTGCAGATAAAATTGGACGAATAACTCCTAAAAGTGGAAGGAATATCCAAGACCCTGCTTCTAGGATCATTGGTTTTGAATCACGGGGAGCAAGTTCTTTAAATAATGGATTTGAGGGATTTTCTGCTGATCGTCCAAATTCTTCCTCTGTGACTAGCCTCACAGTGAATGAAGGTGAGCTGGCTGGGCCACTTGTTAGGAAAAGGTTATTGTCACCTCTAAACAGCATGCTTTCTGCAGGACAATTTGATGGGGATAATCTAGATATTGGCTGCCATGCTTCTCAGGTGAGTTCCTTTTCTCTGACCAATAATTTAAATGTTTCTGCACCACTCGACTATAAGAAAGCAAATATTGATAGCAAAATTAATTTCACCACATCATCCTGTTCCTTATCCATTTGCTTGGATAAAAGAGATATGCTATATGACAATAGCACAACAGCATCCGTTTTACTTGCTGATTGTCCTCTACTAAAAAACAGGGGGCTGCATTCTAACAGTACCTTTCTATACTCTTCTGCACTTGATCATTTCCAGGAATCACATGAAGGACGATACCAAAGTAAGGCAATATCCTTATCCTCCGGAAAGGCCATTTCACCTCTATCATTGTCTCCTCTAGGTCCTAAATTCTGTGAAAGAATAAAAACTCCAGAAGGATGCAAGAATGTTAAGAACCGCAAAGAGGATTGCTGTTCAAATTTGGAGAATATAGAACAGTCACTTGACAAACATAACCCAGACATTATCTTTGCTCCAGGAGAAGCTGATTTCAGAATAACAAGCAGATCATTTGAAGATATTGATCTCTTCCACAAAGAGTTTTGTCTGTCTTCCCTTGAAGGTGCTACTGACAGCTGCTCTTTGTTTCGAGAGCTGGCTCCTTCCCAGAGTGCAAGGTTCATTAGAAGCTTGAGTAGCCTTCCTGTTCATAGGTCCTTGGTTGGTTCATTTGAGGAATCGTTACTGTCTGGACGGTTCATTTCTGGAAAATTCACCCAGGTTAATAGTAATGTGATGTTCATTGATGTTGCTGTTTGATTCTTATTTCATTATTACTTACTCATTTTTGTTGGTGTTGTATTTGTAGAGAATAGATGGTTTCCTAGCTGTGTTAAGCATTACAGGAGGGAACTTTTCACCGCAATCACAGAAGCTTCCTTTTTCAGTGACCAGTGTTGATGGAGATTGTCATTTGCTATATTATGCATCCATAGATCTTTTTGGAAATTCATCAAACAAGCATAGAGGCCAAAAATTGAAAAGAGGCCTGAGTAATGATGATTCACAAGCTGTCAGGAGCCGCTTTCGTATTCCTATGAAAGGGCGTGTTCAGCTGGTAATTTGCTTTTCTGTACTATTAATTGGTGGTTATGCCTTCCCATGGCATAATACATTGAGCTCTTTTTTTTTCTCAACTTTTTGAGATTTTATATATATATATATATATATATATATATATATTTATGCATCCAGCTGTGGTTGCATTTTCTTTTACAGCATGTTTTGGTGGCCTTCCATTTTTGCTCTTTGACTTGTGGCGGGACCTTTAGATCACCTTTGTCATGTACATTGGCAGGGATCTTGGTTGGTCATGTTGATTGGAATGGCCTACATTCATTGCATTCTTTTGGAGTTATCCATTCTAGTGGCCTGTTACCTATATTGGCAGTTAGGAAAATGGATATAGTTTTCCTACAATTTTGTGTTTGATACACTAGTTTGCCCATTATTCAACATGTCGGTACTATGTTTACAAGTTGTCATGGGAGTTACTGGCATGTGGTTCAATCATTGTTTTTACTTCCTTTAATACTACTTACTTTATTGGTTTTTGGAACTGAATATATTTTATAAGCTGAAGTTATAACTTGTAGGTAATTGATGGAAGAATTGGCTTTTATCATCAAAATGGTTTGCTCTCTGCAGGTCCTCAGCAATCCAGAGAAGACCCCTCTCCACACCTTTCTTTGCAACTATGATTTGAGTGACATGCCTGCTGGTACCAAAGTAAGATGGAGCAATAGTTAGTTGCGTTGACTTCTTTTTTTTTTCAACATTTGGATGGTGATTGAACTTTATTGGACATTATTTTTCCACTTGAAGTAGATATGCAATGGGAGCTGGCATTGAGTTCATTAAGGTTCCAATATTAGCACCCCTCTTACATATGTAGGTAATTTTTTGAATTGAATTATAGGGAGCTTTCTCACTAATCAAAATAAAACTTAAACAATCTTCTCAAGGTAATGAACTTCTGCTTAGACGTACGTAGTAAAGTTGAACTTAGCAGTACGATCAATCTCCTTTTTGACCTTTAAATGGAATGTGTTATTTTTGGTAGTCACATGTTCAAATTTGATCTTCTGCCTTCCCCTAGTTATACCAAATAATTTTACAAACTTAAGGCCCTGTTCACTTGCAGGAAACTAAGGTAGTTATTTGAAAAAAGTTTTTGAAGAAAACTGAAAAATAGAGTTTTGTATTCATATGTAGTTAGAAAAGTACTTGGAGAGTCTAGAGGACATGTATCACCTTTAAAAAAGAGATGGTGGTGGAATGAGGAAGTACAAAAGGCAGTGAAGAGAAAGAGAGAATGGTATAAGAAATTACCTAAGTGTGATAATAATAAGGCGTATGAACAGTACAAAATAGCAAAAAAAGAGGCAAAAAAGGCAGTTAGTCAAGCAAGAGCACAGGCCTTTGAAAAGTTATATGAGAAACCTGGAACTAAAGAAGAGAAGAAAGATATTTATAGATTAGCAAGGAGGAGAGAAAATAAATGTCAAGATCTCAATCAAGTTAGGTGCATTAAGGATAAAGGAGGAAAAATGTTGGTGAAAGATGAGGACATTAAAGAAAGATGGAGAAATTATTTTGATGATCTCTTTAATAATAATCAAAGTGGTAATAGCATGAATATAGACTACAGAGCAATAGAAAATAATGTGAATTATATTAGAAGGATTAGATTTTCAAAAGTAAAGGAAGCACTTAAGAGAATGAAAGTAGGTAAAGCTTTTGGATCCGATGGAATACCAATTGAAGTGTGGAAGTGTTTGGGAGATATGGGAGTGGCATGATTAATTAAATTGTTTAATAAAATTCTAAGCTCAAAGAAAATGCCTGATAAATGGAGGAAGAGTATTTTAGTACATATTTTTAAAAATAAGGGAGACATACAGAGTGCTCAAACTATAGGGGAATTAAACTCATGAGCCATACTATGAAGTTGTGGGGGAGAGTTGTGGAACATCGACTACGTCATAACACTTCTATCTCTCCCAATCAATTTGGCTTCATGCCTGGTCGTTTATGGAAGCGATCTTTTTCATTAGAAGTTTGATGGGGAAATATAGAGATATGAAGAAAGATCTACATATGGTTTTTATGGATTTGGAGAAGACTTATGATAGTGTTTAAGAAATGTCTTATGGAGAGTGTTAGAACAAAAGCTAGTATCTATTAGGTACATACAAGTGTTGAAAGATATGTATGAATGAGCAACTACTATTGTACGCACAGTGGGAGGGGATACAAAAGATTTTCCTATCTCAGTTGGATTACACCAAAGTTCAGCTGTAAGCACTTACCTTTTTACATTAGTTCTAGATGACTTGACGAAATATATACAAGAGAGTATCCCTTGGTGCATAATGTTTGCGGATGATATAGTTCTCATAGATGAGACGCGAGAAGGAGTCATAAAAAACTAGAGCTTTAGAGAATTACTCTAGAGTCAAAGGGCTTTAAGTTTAGTAGAACGAAGACAGAATACATGCATTGCAAGTTCAGTGAAGGCCGAACTGGTGATAGGGAAGGAGTTAGTTTGGATGGAGTGGTACTGCCCCAAAGTAATCACTTTAGATATCTTGGCTCAATCCTTCAAGTAGATGAGGGACGTGAGAAGGATTTTAGTCATAGGATTAAAGCCGGATGGTTGAAGTGGAATTTGTCACGAGAGTTTTATGTAATCGCAAGATTTCCAATAAATTGAAAGGATAATTTTACCGTATAGCCATGTGACAGGCTATGTTATATCGTAATAAGTGTTGGGCAATGAAGGAGTCATATATATCTAAGATAAGAGTTGCGGAGATAAGAATGTTAAAGTGGATAAGGAGCCATACTAGACTAGATAAAGTCCGTAATGAGAGTATTAGAGAAAAGGTAGGAGTGGTGTCAATTGAGGATGAGTTGAGAAAATTGACATTGAGGTGGTTTGGTCATGTGAAGCGTAGACATACAGAGGCTCCAATTAGACAAGTATAGCACATTGGGTTAGAGGATAAAAAGAAAAGAAGGGGTAGACCTAAACTGACTTAGAAAAGAATAGTACGACATGGCCTAGAAGTATTACACATTTCCGAAGATTTAACCTAAAATCGTTTAGAGTGGAGAAAGAGAATTCATATAGCCGATCCCAAATTTTTGGGATAAAGACTTAGTTGAGTTGAGTTGAGTTGAGTTGAGTTTATGTCCCAGTTTTTCTAATGGAAACTAAAAAAAACTAGCTTTTTAGTTTTCCAAAATTTAATGAAGATTTGAAAAAATGGGAAAAACAGCAGAAGACAATTCCACTATTTTCCTTTATAATAAAAGTCCAATTCTTCAAATGAAAACAATGACTTTTCTATCATCAAAATTATACTATACTTTTCCATAACTAAAATTGAATAAGTAGGAAACTAACTTTTACTATTAATCATATTATTATAAAATAAATGAATAACTCATTAAAAAGAATTTATAAGTAAAATAAGTTTCTAAATATATTTTATAATATTTTTAAAATTTTTTTGAATTGGAAAAATTTTTTTTATTATTGAAAAGTGAATGTATTTTCCATATTTCCCCTTGTTTTGTATGGAAAATGAAAAACAAAGAATTGTCTTTCACAAGTATACAGGTGCTACAAGTTTATGTTTTCATCTAAGTATTCAACATATGTTATCCTAAATTGTTTTTGGTAAATTTAATGTGTAACAAGTTTTGAGTCCAGTACTAGTTTGGAAGTGGCCATTGGGGCGTGGTTTGGGTGGGGGGTGTGGGGGGTTGGGTGGGGGGTTGGCGGTGGGGTGGAGGGGATGTGGTGTGTTGGGTTGTGTTGTTGTGGTGCATAACATTTTGTAGTATTGCTCCCCTTTTTATGTCAACTTTCACATACATTTTCACTTTATTTTGACTTTGGCCCCTCCAAGTCTAATATTCTATTTCTGCATGTGGTTATGCTGTCTGTGGTCATATTTATTTTAACTGTGAAATTATTTGTACAATGCAATACAAGATATCATTTTCTAAATGCATAAATATCTGTTCTGTGTCATATATGATTGGACTTTATAATTATGCTGTCTAATTAATTTTCTTTTCCTGTTTTCTGTTGAAATCAAAGTAGACATTTTTGCGACAGAAGGTAACTTTAGCCTCTTCTGGAACAACTTTGTCAGAGTTGAACCATGGGCATGTAGGTTTGGACACGAAAATGAAAGACAAGGTGACCTCAGTGTCACAGAAAAACCATCCTGTAAATACAGTTGCTTCTATCAGCCAAAATATTGAAGTCAAGAGGATTGAATGCTATGATGTAGATTCAATAGACACACAGAACTGTCCCAAACAATCGTGTTGTGAGGGAAAGGCAAGTGTTGATTCTTTTACACTTGACAATGATGGCAGTAATGGCAATTGCCAGGGAACTAGTAAGGAGTGCACTGGGGTGGATACATGCATTGGAATTGACAGAAGATCAACTCATGGTTGTTCAAAGATCAATGATAATGCCCATGGTGGTGCTCTGCGTTATGCACTCCACCTACGTTTTCTTTGCCCTTCACCAAAAATGTCTTCTAGATCAGTTCAGAGATGTAAATCTGATCCTGCATCTGTTCCACAGAAGACACATTTAGATGCGGAAGGAGATCGCAGGTTCTATTTATACAATGACCTGAGAGTTGTGTTCCCTCAACGACATTCAGATGCTGATGAGGGCAAGGTATGTGATTTTGAGTTAACATGATACATGAGATCTTAGGATTAGGCATATTCTCTATGGTTGTTTCCATGCTCATCTCTGGTTAAATTTTATATCTTTAGTTGTCAACTGGGAATTTAAATCTCGCACTATTGGAATCATAATGAATATTGGGCATTTACAGCGATATTCTGATGCTGTTAAGATTTTCTACAATTTTTCTTCTTGAAGTAGTTGAAATAATATTGAACACATTCAAAATGTTTCCTCTTGATTTTATATGCTAGTTTAGTAATTTTTGTTGGTCACATGTGAAGTGAGAGATTAAACTCCACCCATTTGCGATTATTTAAGGTTTTATGGGGTGTTTGCTGCTAATTTCTTGTAACATCCTTTTCATCTTCGTTGTCTCTTGATTGAATTCTGGCCCCAATGTGAATTGTCATACACATATAGTCTGTTTTTATTGAGCCAATCCTATCCTGTGATGAGAGGAAAGAAAAATAAAAATAAAAATAAAAGATGGACTCTGCATATCTAATTTTACTGTTTCAAATGAGTGAATAAGTCAATGCCGTAATTTTCTCCATTATATTTTTCTTCTTGTTGAGTTTGTTGCATCAAGAATTAGACTGCTGTTTTGCTTCTTTTGTTGTCTCTATAAAAACATGGCCTAATGGGGCTGGCCTGATGTGCATGCTCCTAATAACAATGGAAACTCTCTTGTGCAAATTCTCTGTAAATGGGGGTGAGTCTTTACCTAGAAGCTAAAGCCTTGCGAACAAGTTATCCATGGTCTCTATGCTGAAATATTTACATTGACGAAGTCAAACAAAATTTTCACCTTCTACATTAGCTTGTCTAATAGTCTAATGAGGTTCATTGCTTTCTCTTTGGCAGTTGAATGTGGAATATCATTTCCCAGAAGATCCAAGATATTTCGATATCAGCAACTGAATTTGTCTAATTAACCTCAATAGATTGCTGACACTGTACATGCTCACCACATGTTTCTTTTAGTCGTCTCATCTTAAAATAGCACTAACCCCTCAACTTGTAAATACATCCATTCAATTATATTTGATGGGTTGAAGCTCTACTTGCTCTCTTGATTACCTCTTGTATTTCTTTGGAATGGTACCTAACTCTAATCATCATTAGCATCTTTGCAAGATCCAACCTATGGGTTGCAGAAATGGTGCAGCCATGAATTCCGTATTTGGGGGTAAACCTATGCATAGCCATGGCCATGGCCGGTTTTTGCATCGGTGGTTCCCGGCCGGCTGGCTTGACCCTATATTGTACTGTTGAGTCTCAGCCACACACGGTTCCAGTTCTCAATAGTTATGGTTTGGGTCTGATTTAAGTTAGGTGGCAACTTAGTGTTCGGTTTTAATTCAGTCTGGTTTTAATTTCACATAAATGATTGTTAATAGTTAGACCGACCACTCAGATAAGCTTTATATGATAAACATCTAACTAATAAAAAATTAACTACATGTATTTTTATGTGAGACATAATATTAATAGGATTTTAACTATTGTTGTTGATCGGTGGAGTGTATGCATCCGAGTGTAATTAAGAATTATTCATAAAATTATCTTTTATTAACTTAAATTATATTATATTAATATAAGATAATTATTAATTATTAAATTCATTTACGATTTGAATAATAAATAGTGTTAACAATTTATATTATTAATATATTAATTTAAATTATTAAATTATTTCTTTTATCTTATTATCTTTTACATAGTAAAAGAAAATATGATTTTTTTTTGTGTGATATAATTTTAATATATTCATATTTATTTTTCTTTAATATGAATAAATCGTTATTTCTTTATTATAAAAATTAAATGTTATTTAAAATATTAAAACAAAAATTTAAATTATTATTTTTTAAAATTACATATTAAAATTTAACTAAATTTATTTTAATAATTATTTATAAAATATATAAAACTACTCATTATAATAAAGCATTATTATTAATTTTATGATTTTTATTTAATAGTATATCAATTAAATTTCAGTGAAAAATAACTGAGCGTTAAGTGTTGAATTACTTTATAAAAAAATAAAATATATAATTTTAAATAAAATTGATTGCGAATTTTTAAATATAATTACTTTTATAAAAAAATTAAATGATATATATTATTATTTATAGGAATTTTTTTTTTGTATATGTTTTAATTAAAAAGATAGAAAAAAAAATATATGTATTTGTGAATGAAAGGAAAAAAAAAAGTCTAATGGATTAGTGAATAAAAAAAAATATATTATTTTTTTGCATATAGAGATTTTAGCTAGTAATATATATTAAAAAAATAAAATAATAATTGAACTTAATTTTAATTATTTGGTGATTAAGATGTTTATGTATTCTTTTAAAGGGAGAGGAATCAAAGCCCTTTAATTTTATCTCTAATTTCTAAATTTCTCGTAGTGAGTTAATATTTTTTTTTTCTAATTATACTAAATTTTTATTCAACTGGAACTATCAAAATCAGTGTCATAAGCTTTTTTTTTTTTCTTAAAAATTTTGTATAAAATTAGAAAATAAGATTCATATATTTTTTTTCACTATTAAAATATTGAAAAAATTGAATAGAGGCTACCATCAAAATCAAAAGAAGGTAGATATTTCAGAAAGAATATTCATTTTAATTAATTTCTATTGGTTGAAATTATAATCAAAGGAAAATTGAGTTTCTCTTGCTCTTTCGCTTCTTGGATGCCTAGCTTGAAAAACCTTCGCTTGTTATTATTGTTTTTATTTGTAGAGAAAAAAATATAAAGGAATGTAAGGAAATTGATTTGTGGGAAATTGAAAATTAAATGAAATAATTGGTTGAAAAAATAAATAATTGAGGTTTTTAGAGAGTGAGAGTAAATAATGAGTAAATTTTTTTAATTTTTTTTTTAGTTGTCATTAACATTATCTGCTGACATATATGTCACTAAGAAAAAAAAAAAGAAAACTTATTTCAATTGATTTTATTTAAAAATATAAAATATTTAAAATTTAAATAATATAAATATTTAAATTTTCATTTTAATTAATTTCTTATCTTCTTTTAATAATTTTATTTTAGTAATTATTAATATTAGATTAAAAAAAAAAACACATTTACCAAAAAAAATAAGATAATAAAAGTTTTCAAGAGAATGCCCATTCATCGTGCCTTTAAAATTTTAACAAAATTTAATTTGTATTTAACATAATTAATTAAAAATTTTAATATTAACAAAATTTTAATATAATTTTAAAAATATAAAATATAAATTTTAAAATATATTATTAAAATAAAATAAAAAATAATTCGCACAATACAACTAATATTACTTAGTAATTTTATTTATTTTTATTTTCTCAAAATACTCATAAAATATAATTGTTACAATGAATAAAATTATCATTTTACAATTTATTCTTTTTTAAAAAAGAAATAATAAATTAAAGGAACAATTATCATGAGATCATTGCTGCAACAATTTCAAATTATTTTTTTTAATATCATCTACAAAAAAAAAAGAAAAATATTTTTCCCAGAGAATGATTTAAGGTTCAATCAATGCCCATAGACTTAGTATTAGTATAGACCCAACCAACCTTCATTTCTTTAATGGTTCTGCCATGGCAAGGTGAAAGTCCTCTTTCTTGACCAGTTAGTTGTGTTGCAGAGATGAATTGTACAAGGAGGCATTTCCTATGTGAATACATATATAGAGAGAGAGAGGGGGAGAGAGAGAGGACGTACACATGTTAGTTAAATCATGTTCCTTGGAGTGAGCTCACTGGAAGCCATAGCCATACCTTCAGCTCTGATCAACAAGGCAACTAGTTTTATTTAAGTACCTATAGTAGCTGCTACTCCACTCCTTAACTTTGACCTACTTAATTAAATTTTCTTTTACATATATGAAAAATTTTCATCTAGACTATGTTGATTGTGGAATTCACAATGGAATTCACAATAATAATAATAAAAAATGCATATGTATAATGAGATTTATTATACAAAATGTGAAATCTACGTTAATATATCTTTATTATTAATATGTGAGGATTAGTTCACGTTTTAATTAGATTTCTTTTTAAGATCATAATATAGGGTTAACAATAAAGTGACATATTTTCTTTTTTTATTAATACTTTAAATTTGACATGAATTATATATCATTAATTAAATTGAGAGAATAATTAATGTTTTAATATAATATATAAAAATAAATCACAAATTAAATAAAAAAAAACTAAATTTAATATAATATATAAAAATTTACTCCTAATATTTTAAATTTTGGGATATAATTAAATTGAAGTTTTGTCATGTAAGAATAAAGTAGTACTATAATTATCCAATTGTTCGCAACAAAAGGAATAAATTTTGTATCGTTACTATAATGCCACCTGCTTTTATTTCTCACTCTTCATCTTCCTCTCACAGAAATGGCAGACCCATCTATATACAACTTTCTGAACCAGCAACGACCCTTGCCAAGAAGGAACACAAACCCAACACCATCTTCCTCTTCTCGCCTCGTCTAGTGCCTTTATTGTCCCTTCAAGTTCTACACATCTCAAGCTCTCGGCGGCCACCAGAATGCCCACAAGCGCGAGCAAGCTGCTGCTCATGGTAACATATCTGTGGAACCCATGGGTCATCACTTTCCAACAGAGCCATACGTGGACTCTGGTGCACCAATCCTGCTCAGCCTGTTCCCCTTCCTCAGGATGAGTTTTATGGCTGTTCCACTAATCCTCCCGACAATGATTCTCTCTCCCCAGTAGCTGATCTTAACAATGACCCAGTAAACCTTGATCTCACTCTGCGTTTATAATTTGTTTCTGACTGTTAACTAGAATTTGAAAATCAAAGTTTCTGGGTTGTCTGGTTTTAATATATGATTGATGAGTTGATATTTATTTGTGGCAGATCCTCTCTTTCTTTCTTTCTCTTATCCTACGTTTTTTTGTACGTAGTAATGTGATATATATATATATATATATATATATATATATATATATATATATATATATATATATATATTAATTCTGAGCCAAAATGCCCTTGTGGTTCTTCTGGTCACCGGTCTAGAATTATTATTTCTGGTGGGACTGGTTATGAGTACTGGAACATAGAGAAGCCATTGGTGTGTGTGTGCTACTCACAATATAGCATTTCGGTTTCTGTTGGAAGATTTTCTTTCTCCACCTGCTAGCTGGAATCAAAAATATATGTTCTTCATTTTATGGTGTTCATATGCCGGAAGAATCAAGTTCAACTTTTATATATAGAATATTTATCGATTTAAAAATATAATATAAAATTTTAAAATTTTAAAATTTTACACAATAAAATCTTTCTAACTCTCTGTTTATAAGCAATTAACATGCTGATGTGAACAATTTAAAATAGCAATTGCAGAAAATTGTTGTTGTTTTGTGAAGGTAAAATCCCTCTTATTAGCTGATATAGCACTTCAATATTCTGTATAGCTGAGGCTCTTTCATGGTTAATTTGTGAAGAAAATCATAATCGGTTTTACCATTATCATATAGCGAATAGAGAATTATCCATGTTATTATCACTATAGATTATATAATAATTCGGCTATTGAGAGTTAAAAGGATTTTGTTGTGTAAAATTTCAAAGTTTAAGGAATTTTATATTATATTTTTAATTTCAAAAATAGCTCCATTATACACCTAAAAGTTTAAAGATAGTTATTGAAATTTATCCATTTTTATGGTTACACATTCAATTATCAACAGTGGAAGGTATATTAATAATTATTGAATATAAAATAATTATAATAATTTTGGAATATGAAAGATCATTATTCAGTAGCAATAAACATAGCAAGTCAACTAAAATAACTTCAGCTCCACGAAGAAAATTTCATCACCTCCAATGGCAGTAGCAATGGTTTTCAATTCACTCTCAGTTTCCTCCCTTGTAAGCCCAAAGATCCCATGGTTGTGGGTTATTGCAATGACTTACTCTTGTGCACCTTTGATCATATCATGTGTTACATCTGCAATCCTATAGCCAAGCAATGGCCTGCACTACCTCCACCCTCTCGCTACCAAGAATGGATACACATTGGCTTTGTCTGCGATCCCTACTACCAAATAGATAAAGGACGTGTCACCACTGATTCCAATCTCAAGTTCAAGTACGTATTCCTTACTACAGTTCCGAAAAGTCTGAGTTTGAGGTGGAGATATTTTCATGAGATAGGGCAATGCGCAAACCTGTACCATCATCTCCGAAACCCTTTTATTGTCGCACACCACCCATAATTGCTATTGTCTACAATGGATGGCTGCATTTGGTGATTGCATAAAATGAGATTCTTGTTTATGATATTCATAGTTAAAACAAATCAGAAACTAGTTGATCTTTTCTGCACACTTCTTTGATTTCTATTGTTCCATATATATAGAGTACAATGAGTATCTTTAGGAGATATACAATGAAACTAAATCCCTACATAAGAGGAATTGATATAATAGAAATCTGTAACAAATGTGATTAGAATTGACTAATTTAAAATAGAAAATCATATCTGTCATCTTTCCTTAATATCCCCCCACAAATGGATGGGAGGAACAACCAGTAGTTTGTCCTTCAAGTGGAGGACCATTGCTTGGACAAGGGCTTGGTCAAAACATCTGCTAGCTGGTCAGCAGTTGGAATGTAAGACATTAGAAGATGTTTCTGGCGAACCTGATCACGGACAAAATGAAAGTCGAGTTCCAAATGTTTGGAACAAGAATGGAAAACCGGATTGGCCGCTAGATATGTGGCAGCAACGTTATCACACCAGATATTCGGTATTGTAATAAGAGGTTGGTGAAGCTCACGGAGAAGACACTGAAGCCAATAAACCTTTGATGCTACAGAGGCTAAGGCACGATATTCGGAGTTAGTACTAGACCTCGCCATAGTTCGTTGTTTCTTCGAACGCCACGATATCAAATTAGAACCATGAAACATAGCATAAGCCAAAGTACTATTGCGATCGGCTTTGTCACGGCCCCAATCTGCATCAGAAAAAGCTATAAGATTATTAGAACGAGAAGAACAAAGAACCAGGCCTTGATCAGCCGTGCCTTTGAGATAGAGAAGGATCCGCTTTACAGCTTGCTAATGATTAACACAAGGAATATGCATGAACTGAGCTGCTTTATTGACAACCATTGTAATATCGGGCCAAGTAAGTGCCAAATATTGAAGGGCCCCCACTACTTGTCGAAACAGAGTTGGTTCTTAAAAATGGTGAGAAGAATCAACTTCCAAGAATGTTTGCGGTGAAGAAGGTGTTGAAACAACAGTAGCCTCATGCATATTAACATGGCGTCAAAGATCCCAAATGTACTTGGATTGAGAAAGCTGAAGGCCTGTTGGAATCCAAGCAACTTCGACACCAAGAAAATATGTGAGAGGGCCTAAATCCTTGAGAGTAATTCTAGTCCCAAGCTGTTGAATTGAAGTGCAAAGTAGAGTAGGTGTAGAACCTGTCAAAATGAGATCATCAACATACATAAGATAATAAGCAATATGATCACCATTGTGATAGATAAAGAGAGAGATATCAACCTTTGATCCTTTGAAACCAAGATGTTATAAGGCTTGGGCAAGACAAAAATACCACGCCCGCGGAGCCTGTCGCAACCCATATAAAGATTTCTTTAAAAAACACACATGATTGGGCTTTGTGCAATCCAAGAAGCATTAGGGTTGTTCCATATACACTGTTCTTCTAGTGTCCCATGCAAGAAAGCATTGGAAACATCAAGTTATCGAATGGGCCAATTAGAATTGACCGCAATAGACAAAATGAGATGAATGGTTGTTGGTTTTATAACAGGACTGAATGTTTCAACATAATCCACGCCGGGCCATTGATGAAATCCTTTGGCCATAAGTCTGGCCTTATAGCGGTCATTAGAACCATCCGGCTTCGTCTTAATTCAATAAATCCACTTGCAACCGATCACATTAGAGGCCTGTGTTCGAGGTACCAAATCCCAAGTGCCATTGGACATTAGCGCTTCAATTTCCTTCGACATGGCTTGTCGCCAAACTTGATGCTTGGCTGCTTCGGTGCATGTGGATGGAGCTATAAAAGTGGCAGAAGTAGTGAGATTAGCTTTGGGTTTGAGGCTGCCAGTTTTAGACCGATTGACCAAGGGGTGCTGATTTTGAGTAAGAGAAAGAGGTGGATTGGAGGGAATTGGCGGGTTTGGTGGAGGTGGAGATAATGCGAGATGAAGAATAACCTAGGTAATGACCGTTGGTGGTGGTGTAGGTGGTATCACTGGTTGAGGTTCCACAACTGGTGAAGTTATTTTTGTGAGGGGCTATCCAAGTGTAAAGAAAGGGGATGGTGGTGGACCGAGAATAGAAGATTGCCCATCACTCTTTTTGAACAGGAACACCTGTTCATCAAATAAAACATGGCGTGAGTAAAAAAACTTGTTGGTGGATAGAGACAAGCATTTGCATCCTTTGTGAAGAAGACTATAACCATGGAAAACACATTTAGTAGAGTGAGGTTCAAGTTTATTCTTAGTATAAGGACGGAGCCAAGGATAGCAACAACATCCAAAAACACGTAAGAACTCATATTCCGGGTTACGTTGAAAAATCATTTGGTAAGGTGATTTGTTGTTCAATTTGGAAGTGGGTAACCGATTAATGGTGTAAACGGTTGTGGCAAAAGCATGATCCCAATATTTTGGTGGTACGGAGGAATGATATAGATATGCTCGACCTGTTTCGATGATGTGACGATATTTGCGTTCAGCACACCCATTCTATTCAGGTGTGTGAGGGAAAGAGCTGCGTTGGATAATGGCATTTTGAGCTAAATATTATTTTAAAGCTTGATATTCACCTCCCCAGTCACTTTGAAATTGCTTAATGGATTTACCAAAAAATTTTTCAACAATAACCTGAAATTTAACAAAAGTATTGAAGACATCAGATTTGTTACGAAGGAAATAGATCCATGTGTATTTAGTAAAATGATAAAAAAAAAAAAAAAAACATAGTATAAAGAACCATCAGTGGAGGCAATGGGTGTTGGACCCCATAAATCGGAACAGATCAATTCTAATGGTTCTTTTGCAGAAAAACTAGAATTAGAAAAAGGTAACTTATGAGATTTGCTAACACAACACGTCTCACATAAGGAATTAGTAGTCTTAGCAGTTGTAGACAAATTATTCAAGGATAATACTTTATTAATTATTTGAAAAGAAGTATGGCCTAATCTAGCATGTCATGTTGACAAAGAGATAGAATTGCAAACTGGAGAAATTTGAGCAGAAGCTAATTGGTAGAGGCCATCTTTAATGTGTCCCTTGTGAAGTTCTTGCTTCTTTTGGAGATCCTTAATCACAAAACAAGTGGGAAAAATTTCAATGGAAACATCATTAGAGTTAGTGAATTGTAGAATAGATAATAAATTGGAATTAGATTGAGGAACATGAAGAATATTATCTAATGAAAAAGTATGAGAATTGAGAGAAATAGCTTTAGAACCAATGTGAGTGATAGGTAGGCTTTTACCATTTGTGACAGTGACTTCATCAGGACCTGAATATTCAGAGTGAATGCCCAGGTTCTCCAGTTCAGAGGTCAAGTCATGGGTTGTTCCAGTGTCCACGACCCATAGTTTTGGAGGTGCAGTGGGGGAAGAGGTTGAAGGAACAGAAGCGTGAAAAACAGAAGTTTATACCATTGAATTCAAAAATTTTCACCTAGGGTCACATGCATCATGCAAGATTTATTTTTATCTATTTGATTTCAATGATAAACAACATATTAAAACTCTTTTAATATGTTTTTGGATCTGTATTTGCCATTTAAGATTTTAAAATTAATCAGATTAATTTTAGAACCCTAGATTAAATAAAAAACAAACACACTAACCTCTTGATGCACTGTAGTGTATTTGCGCCTTTGAGATTTGTCTTCAGGACATCAGATGTTGTCCCTCTAGCTTGTCCACACCAAAAACACCTATGGCAGCCCTTGAATAGCTTCTAAAACTTTTTCTATTAATTAGAAAATCAAGTTCTGCCTTTTAAAAGATTAGAGATGTAAACAGGACACTAGAAACAATTTCTAATATTTTTAATTCAAGAGATTGATGGCTAATCTCTTTGAATTGATGAGAGATGAAGAGGAAGAGATGGAGAGCTTCAAAATGGCGTGACAAAGGAGGTGTGGCTGCTGGTTGTGTTTTATTTTTCTCATAACAACACTTATATAGCTAGGTAACACATTAAACCCTTGCCACATGTCACACTACAAGAAAAAAGGAGATTTGAAACCGAATATTCGGTTTTAAATTAGTGAAAATCGGTTTCTAAATACATTTAGAAACCGATTTGAAACCGAAATATTCGGTTTAAAATCTGCATGTTTCTAAATAAATTAGAAACGAAAAAAAACGTCCGTTTCAAAATCTGAAACCGTTTTCAAACTACTATTCCGTTTCAAAATTAGAAATCACATTAATTCGATTTCAAAATCCGTTTCAATTTAGAAACTGATATTTTTTGTTTCAATTTTTCTAAAACGGATTTCTGTTTCTAATCAGTTTCTAAATTGTAAAAACAAATAAAACACATTTTAAAACCGAAATGCATTCAATTTTTAAATAGAAATAGAAATTCCGTTTCAAATCCGTTTCTAAAATTATTCTTATTCTGAAATAGAAAATTTTGCTGTGTTAGATTAGAAAACGAAAATTCATTTCTAATCCGTTTCAAATTACTACAAAAATTTTTACTTTTTTTTTATTTAATACATTATTTCCTGCATTGAAGCATATAATATAATATTAATTTTAAATGCTCAATATCACAATATTTATAATATCAAGCTATCAAATTCAAATATCAGTCAACATTATATATAGATATGACAGTAAAGAGTTATAACAATAATGTACTATATGTAAAAATAAAATATCATAATAACAAAAAGAACAAGCTACTTGTCATCAATAATATCATCATTCGTCACCGCTATCAGCCTCTCTTGTAATGATCCGATCAGCTCAATTGGTGAGAGGCGAAGCAAAACCGTGAGTGATAAGGGTTCGAATCCTAGCTCTGCAGAAGCGAAGGGATTTAATTCCACAAAGCGGACAATACTAACTGGAGAAGGATCGGGCTGTTACAACTCTACCATCATCCTAATGAGCTGCATTTGGAGTTGGGGCCTGTAAACTGCGTACCCTGCCTCATTTGCGCTATCATGTTTTGCATCATTTGTTGCATGCACTCCTCCAGCGTCTACTCGCGTTGTCCGTCTCTCTCCTCTATTGCAGCCAGACTATCCTTTGGCGTTGCAACAGTTTGAATCTCTTCCTCCATTGCCTCTGACTGAGCACAATGGGATGTAGTATTTACACCTCACAATATATATATAGAATTTAGCAAATTGATAAGCAGATTCCGGATATCATGGTGAGTGCTGCGTACAGTTTTTCAACTCCCAAGAAATTAATCTCTCAATTCCCAGCAGATGTATCAATTTTCTAATTAGACAGCTCAAACAATAGGTAACCATTATAAGAGCCATAAACAAAATAACATCTTTGGCAATTATCACATCAATTAAACTATTCTCACAAGGAAATTTTTACATCCAGAAAAATTAATAGAACCATCATTCAAAATGACAAAAGAGAAGAAAAATTGTGTAGCAAGAAATGCAAATTAAAAGAAAAGAAAAAGAAATTCAACAAAAATTTCAGTATGCAAAATTAAGGCACTTACCTCAGATAAATAAAAAAACCTTTCCAAAAACGGCTTGCACATTAAGTTTTCTCTTAAATCCTAGTGTACCCTGTCATATCCATAACAACTGGGCCTAAAAAGCATAAAATAGAAGAAAGCAGTACCCTATTCTGCAATTCAAGCAGAAAATTAGTCCTAATTAATTAGTAACATTCTGCATTTTTGCACAGAAAGATCCACCTTGTTTGACTCTCACCAACTTCCCATTATATTATATCTGTTGCACCCACATGTTTGTCAGTGTACCTGTAGCTAGCTAGTTCCCCTATAAGCCGCACATGGGGTTTAATATGGACGGACCATAAATTGTTTTCTTTTAATTACTTAAAGGTCTTTTAGAGCAATTACGAGTTGGGAATTGCACATGAATGTTTAAGACCAATTGCTTCAATACTTAGCTTTATGAATACTACAGCATAAATCTTTACTAGGCTGTTGGCCAATTATGAGGTGGGAGAAGCCTAGTCTTTATCTATCTCATTTATATATATATATATATATATATATATATATATATATATATATATATATATATATATATATATATATATATGAAAAAAGAAAAGATGACAAGGCATGGGACCCTATTCTCTCTCACAAAAAGGGAAACAAATTTTTTAATGTAATGTTAGTAATGGCAAGGGCACTCAAGTGTTCTGCAAACTTCTTAAGAAACTAGTCTTGCACTTGAAAGGTGCACTAATTAATGCAATGATTCAAATACATGAACAAAAAAATAAAATAAAGATTAAAGAGCTCAGGCATTCTTTGTTGATATTATAGTGTATATGAGACCTACCAATACAAGTAGGACATGCATGCATCCAAAGCTAGCAAGTTAAAATTAACTTTATCAAATAGCAGTAAGAACAATAACTCAGACTATGGATGAAGGCTATCTGCAAAGGACTAAATCACATTAAAACGTGCTGTACATGGTAAGAGAAGGAACGAGGAAACTTGATGAAATTTCACATAGCTTGAGTGTGCCTTAGAGGCGTTAGCTATTTAAAACTCAATCATGCAAGTGAATCAATTATAGGATCCTATTATTGTTTTCCTCTTTCTTGATAAGCAAATTATCTCACTTCTTTTTGCTCCATTATCTTGACACTTCTTATTTTTGGGTTATCTATCCTATTTAAAAGCGGTAAGGCATGATATGCATGGAACCTGCCGAGTCTCACTTGGGCGCACAGACAAAAATGGTGGCATAACATAGTAGGCCCTGGTTTCCACACTAGTTAAATTTCAATTTTTGGTGACATTATGCTTATGCCCACTCAAATCCCCATCCCAAAAAGCCAAAATAATAATTCTTGCCACAATTAAAGATGAATTAGCTTGGTAATGAAGTTAAGCTTCTCACTATATATTCACTTCTGGAAAAAGTTATACTATCAAATCCATTTATACAAACAATTAATCAATAATAGCTATCAGTCTTATCCTATCCAAATTCCCCCATATCCAACTCCTACATTTATGGGCTACTGCAAGTTCAAAGTAATGGCCAAAAGTTTCAGCAAAATTACAGGGCAGCTTCCTGCAGGCAGTCTGGTCCTGTCCTTCTATATTAATTATATCCTTCTCATTATCCACATTATATTTGTGCAAGAAGACACTGCCTTTACATCTCTCATCAGAAGTATCTTTCAGAGATGCTTCTTCTGTGGAAATCTGCAGCTTTCAAGTGATAGCAGTCTAGTTTCTAAGCAATATATGTTTGGGGCCAATCTATCAGTAGCTAGTAGGCCAAACTTGATAATTTGTTACCTTATTTTACTGGTTTATCAATATTATGAGCTTTATACTCATCTTATTTGGAATAAGCATTTCCACTAGCTAGTTGATTCTGAATGGCCATTAAAGCTTTAGATTCTTTTTTAACTAATGAATTGTACCATCTTCTTTCTAATTGGCTCTTCCTCGTGTTATAAATACCTAATTAATTGGAACAACCAGCATTAACCTTAATGATCAAAATTTGAAAGCGCTCATCCTAACGGATGTCAAATTTATTTCTTCTATAATTTTGTTTATTTGAAAGATGATTATCAACAAAATTTTCAATTTTTCTTTTAATAAAAAATAGATTTCTTCTACATAAATCCTTCTACATAGATAACATAGATTTTTTCTCCAATCTCGCGAACATAATACAATACTACTCTATCACAATACCCGTAGAAAACCACAAACAATTGCCACCATGAAGTAGAATGTATCCACAACGCTAAATCATCATTGATTGGAATAAGATGGATTTGATTTCTGGTTGTTAAGCACCCTATGTTTCATCCCAAATATGAATATTGAATTAAACTAAGGGCATACAAATTTTTACCTTTTCTACGAGAATGTGATCACCTACATCCAGAGTAGGGTACATGGAAGTTGAAGGAATGGATCTGGGTTTTGCCAAAGCCAACAGCGGCAATCGTAAAAATGGCCTCGGCATCCTCTAAGCAAAAACTGAACACCTTGGATAACCAGCTTCCGCTCTTGTTAAGCTCCTTCCCAATAATCTTTAACATCTCAGTATTACTCTCTTTCCTTACACAGCTTATAGTCCCACCTTTATCCACATCACTACTCTTCGGCCCAGGAGCCGACTCATTACAAGGAAGCCACCTTGATCCCTGGAAAAAGGGAAGGATCGAGGAGGCTTTAAGTGGCGAAATTCCAAAAATGCCCATGCAAGATGAAGAAGCTAAAATCCCAACTATTAACTTCATCAGTGAGACCAACCCGATGGCAATTGGACTCCTACAGTTATCGCCGAATATTTCTCCGACCATGGTATCGTACAAAGAAACTGAACTCTTAGTCCAGGAACTTAACTTCTAGCTTGGGCGACGGTAATAGAATTGGAAATCGTGCGTCTGCGGTGCAAGGGGTTCCAGATCGGAATTTTGCATAGTAGGAGAAGCGAAGATTCGAGAACGAACCCAACAATAGTGGAGGGAGCGGTAATTTCTAACCCGGAAGCCAACGCAGGAGGCGATGTTTGGGGCAACATGGCTAGGGTAGGTGAAGGTAACACGAACAGCCATATCAGCAATTCGATGTTTGACAACAACTGTAAATAGTTGCTTCGAAAAGTGAGAGAGAAGATCTAGGAAACCCTAGAAGCAAATAAATGCCATTTCGATTGCAGAAATCAGTGAATCGGAGATGGAAGGATGGAATTGAAACTTAGAACTAGATTAGTGGGGTAAAAAATGGTCACCATTAAGATTATTGACAATGAATGAATAAGGGATTTGATTACAAGGTGGGAAACGGGGTGGGTTCCAGAGCTATTTGAGTCTCTGAGGGAGAGAGTGCAAAAGGTCAGGAGAGGAACCAAGGACTTACAATGATGAAAACGCTGAGAATCGGGAGAGTTTTGGGTTTAATACAGCGCGCTTTGCTAGAAATTGAAAATAATCTGTATCTAAATTTAACCAAAAGGAATAAAAAACTATCATCAGTTTATAAGTTGGTTTTAAAATTTATAAAATAAAATATATAATAGATAAATTTTAAAATCGTAAATCATCAATTTTTAAGGTAGATAAAGGAATTAAAAATTGACGGATATTAATTTTTATTTTGATTTTAAATTTTAATGAATAAAATAAAAATTATATTAATTTTAAATTTGACATAAATCAATTTTTAAATATAAATAGAAAATATTTTTATTTTGAAACAAAAAATAATCGTTTTCTAAATTAAACTAAAAAGAATTAAAAATTAAGAGGAATCAATTTTTAATATGAATAAAGGAAATAAAAACCGACAAAAATCAGTTTCTAAGTTAACTTTAAAATTTATGAAATAAAATATAAAATAGATAAATTTTGAAACCGATAGCAATCGGTTTCTAAGTATACATAAAGAAATTAGAAACCGACAAGTATCGGTTTCTAAATATAAATAGAAAATATCTTTATTTTGAAACAAAAAATAATCGGTTTCTAAATTAAACTAAAAGAAATTAGAAACCGACGAGAATCGGTTTCTAATATGACTAAGGAAAATAGAAACCGATAGAAATTGGCTTCTAAGTTGAATTTAAAATTTATAAAATAAAATATATAATAGATAAATTTTGAAACCGAAAGCTATCGGTTTCTAAGTGTAAATAAAGAAATTAGAAACCGACAGATATCGGTTTTTATTTTGACTTTAAAATTTAATAAATAAAATAGAAATTATATTAATTTTGAAACCGACATAAATCGGTTTCTAAATATAAATAAAAAATATTTTTATTTTGAAACCAAAAGCAATCGGTTTCTAAATTAAACTAAAAAGAATTAGAAACCGACGAAAATCGGTTTTTAATATGACTTAAATATAATGGAACTGATTTTGGGCCTTTAAATTAGAAACGGAATATAATTCAGTTTCAAAAGTCGGTTTGTAATTGATTTCTAAACCGATGTTAAATTTGCCGCCAAATTTTTAGTGCATGATTTAGAAACCGATGGTTTTTGGTTTCAAATCTGTTTCAAATCGGTTTCTAATATATTTAACTCGTTCTACTCAATTTCTGTTTCAAAAGCCGTTTTAAATTGCAAACTAACATAAGTCCGTTTCTAAATTTGGTTTCTATTCTGATATTTTCTTGTAGTGTCACCCTTTGATTAGCTCTAGGTTAAGTGACCCAATCACATTGTGCCAAGTGTCAAACCTATATTTAATCTTAATTTTAATCATCTTACATGATTAAAAGACATTTAGTAAGCTTATGTGTAATGCCATGTGTTACCATCTCATGGTGCCACGTGTCACACTGCGAAATGACCAAAATGCTCCTGTTTCTTAATTTTGAGTTCTTAACCCAAAATAATTATTTCTCTTCTTTTAATTAATTTATATCAAATATAAATTAATTAATTAATCTCTATTAATTAATTTCTCATTAATTAAATTCATATTTAAACACTTTAAATATAAATTTAACTTATAATTAATCAATTAAACTCTTTAATTAATTAATTAAATCATATTTAATTAGGTGATAACTTGTGTATGTGTGTGACTTACTAGGCTCATCACTAATTGGCAATGAGATATTATATCAACTCTTAATACCATCAGAACTCTTTCTTACCATAAATGATTTCTCTAAATCATTTTATGCATCTCATAGACCATGGTTAACACCTAGCATAGCATGCCATGGTTACCCAATTAGTAATAAGGTTTGCCTTAAATGAACCTATAATCATATGTTACCATGCACTAGAATTTTTCTGTTACAAAATCCTAGCTCAAGCTGGAGTCATGGTTTATGTCAAACTCCATTTGCTATGAATATTATGTTCTCTTTTAATTCTAGTTCTTGATTAAAAAGATTTTCTCACTAGAAACTCTTTTCTGATTAAATCTATCTATCCTGGCCAGGAACTTGAAACATCAAGAATAATTAAATGAACATAGGATTTTATCTCTATTTACTTAGAGGAACAGATTCCATCTTGATCAACACCTACCTTCATATATAACTAGTAGGAGCCAACACATGCCCATATACCCATACACAGTACAAGTATGAAAGCAGTATCAAACTCGAACTACCTATATATAAGATAACTGTGCTATCTCAGGTCTAAAGATTATATGCACCGATATGATTTATGACAAAATATTAACAACAGTAAACTCCATGTGCTTGTCATAAGTGTCACTGGTTCGGCCTACTTATCATTTATAAGTGCCTATCATGTTTGCTATATGGCATGAGACTCACCATTCCATCTTATTTATATCTCATATAAATAACTTGGTAACAAACATGAATACAATCTTTCTGGATAAGTCATGTCCTTATTATGAAGTATCCTCGATTGTGAACCTATTTATGATACTTTGTACTAGAAATACTGTCACTCATATTCTTAACAACTTAAGAATAGAATTTCTAACAAAATATCAATGGACCTTTTCTATTACACATAAATATATTATGTAAACGAAAAAGAGGAAATGCCTTTTATTAATAAAAATATGTACAAGATACATACTAAATGATATGCTCTAGGGCATACTACTAACAGAGGTGTAATTAGCTACTGGTTTGGAGTTATTGTCATTGAATTTGGGGCTAGGACATTGTCTGGAGGTGTGACCTTGACCACGACAACTGTAACAAATAAGGGAAGAAGGATCATTATGGACTGGAGCAGATCGACCACGGCCAGAAGAGGAATTATAGCCACTGCGTCGGTTTCCATGTCCTCTACCTCATGTTCCACTAGTGCTATTTTGATGAGATGTATAATGAGCAACAGTAGGAGGATTAAGAGTGTCAGTGGAACTCTTGAGTTATAGTTCTTCAGAGAGAAGTAAACCAAATAGATAATCAAAGGAAGTGGGAGATAATTTAGCTTCAATATTGCATGTAAAAGGTCTATACTCTGGACCAAGACCACGCAAAATATGATCCACAAGATCATCTTCAGATATGGGAGCATCAAGGACAGCCAGTTGATCAAACAACCACTTGGCACAATCCATGTACGTCGCAATGGAATCATTGTCATAAGTCAAGGAATGAAGAGCATTTTTCAGTGTGCGAATCTGTGTTCTAGAACTAGAAGCATAAGTGGTCTGTAAGCAAGTCCATGTAGAATGCGCACTAGTGGCACCAATAACCTGAGAAAGAACAGATTCTGATAGAGAGCTAAGAAGCCAACCAAACACAATCTGGTCCTTGATATACTAGACGGTATATTCAGGATTTGGAGCATTATTGAGTTCCTTGGGAGGAGGTGGTTTGGATCCATCAATATGATGAATTAATTGATGTACAGAGAAAAGAGGAATAATTTGGATTTTCCAGAGAAGATAATTAGAGGAAGTGAGTTTAATGGTGATTTGATGATGAACAGAAGGTGGAGAGAGAGGCAAAAGTGAGGAAGAGGCAGACAGTTGTGCGCCCATGGCAGATAAAAAAAAATGGTGTTTAAACCTAGATGGGCTCTGATCCCATAAAAAAAATCAGAAACTAGTTGATTTTTTTTGCACACTTCTTTGATTTCTGTTGTTCCATATATATGAGTACAATGAGTATCTTTAGCAGATATACAATGAAACTAAATCCCTGCATAAGAGGAATTGATATAATAGAAATCCCGTAACAAATGGGATTAGAATTAACTAATTTAAAATGGAAAATCATAGTTGTCATCTTTCCTTAATAATAGTAATGTAGTTCTTTTCCTTATAGATTAGCCACCCATTTTTATGTTTGCATTGCCTTGGGCTGTGTCGTGGCTCATTGCATATTTCTGTGCTATATTGGAAGAGTTTGATCACCTGAAAAATTGAGTATTGTAACCAACAAGTGAAGTAGAGAGAGAAGCATAAGATTAATCTTATCCTGCGAGAGAGAGGTTGCTATGGTCGTTGCTAGCTAAAGTGATCCTGGAGGTGAGCAAAAGTGCTTGCCATTTCATCCCAATGATCCCAAGATTTTGTATTTTGGTTTGGCAGAAAGGGTGTGTTATTTTTTGTGGCTTGAATTTTAGATATATTTTTCATGGACCTGAAAGTTTCACGCTGCTACCTGATTAGGATAAAAAGTGAGATCAGTGGTGGATCAGTATAAATATTGTAATATTCTACTCTTTGCGATAGAGTTGTGAGATATTCAAAAAACACACTAGAGTTAGGGTTTGAGAGTTCTGAGTGATTGTATCTTACTCGTTTCATCATAGTTGAACTTTTTCTCTTGTCTTGCCCATGGACGCCGACCTTACAGTTGAACCACATTAAATCCTGTATTATTCCTCTTTTCTTTTCTATACTGTGTGATTGTGCAATTTGTGTGTGTGTCTTAGATTTGTGTACTTGTTATAACAAATTGGTATTAAAGCTTTGTGCACAAAAATTAGGTTTACAGATGTTGTCGTCTTCAATGAAGTATGAGATAGAGAAGTTTGATGGTGGATCAAGTTTCAATTGTGGAAGATTAAAATTAAATCTTCCTTGATCCTACATGGTCTATGGAAGGCAATCAATGGTAACTTTCTAGAATGTATGAAAGAAGCAGAGAGGGCTGATCTAAAAGAGAGAGTCTTAAGTGTGATTTTCATGAGCGCAACTGATAATGTCCTACGTCAGATTGCTGGTGAAAGCTCAGCGTCTGCGGCATGGAAGAAATTAAAGGAGTTGCACTCTACCAAATCTCTGGCCAACCACCTGTATTTGAAGAAAAGGCTTTACAATCTGAGAATGAGTGGATGTACGCCCATTAAAGAACATTTGGGTGAATTCAATTCAATCATTATGGACCTGAAGAATATTGATATTGAGTTGATAGTGAGGATCAAACCCTTATTGTGTTATGTTCTTTGCCACCCTCCTATGAAACTTTTATTGATACCCTGTTGTATGAAAAAGATAGTATTTCACTAAACGATGTTAGTAATTCTCTAAAATCGAAGGAGTTGAAAAAGAAATTTCCAAATAATAGAGAAAGATTTGAGGGGGAAGGTTTGGTGAGTAGGGGAAGAACATATTCAAGGGAGGGTTCTTCCAGCAGGAAGAAATCTAAGGTCAGATTTAAGTAAAGAATGAAAAAGTCCAATTGTTTTAAGTGCGGGGAGTAACGTCACTACAAGAGAGACTGTCCCAAGTTAAAAAATAAAGAGGGAAAGCAACCAGAAAGTTCTGCGAATGTAGTTGATAGTTTTATCGATTCTAATGATGATGATAGTGCTGGGAAAATTTTATTTATGAGTTTAGATTATGGACAAAATTCCTAGATTCTTGATACTAGTGCTACTTATAACATTTGTCCACACAAAAATTCATTTGTCACTTACAAACAGATGAGTGGTAAGGTGTTTCTGGGCAATAATCGTGCATTATATGTGGAAGGAATTGATAACATCATATTGAGGATGTTTGATGGTGTTGTCAGAACTATAGAGTGTTGGTATGATCTAGGATTAAAAAGGAACTTAATTTCTCTTAGGACACTTGACTCTCATGGATTTAGCTACCATGCAGAGAATGGAGTTCTCAAAGTGTGCAAGGGCTCTATAGTACTCATGAAGAGCAGTTTGGTTTCAGAATTATATTTTCTTCAAGACAGTACAGTTTCAAGGGAAGCTGCAGTAGCATCCAAAAGTAATAATCATAATCAGAATCAATTGTGGTATCTGCGTCTTGGTCATATGAGTGAAAGAGGATTATCTGTGTTAAGCAAGCAGGATTTATTGGACGGGCAAAAAATAAAATCTGTGGACTTTTGTGAACACTGTGTCTTTGGCAAACAGACCAAGGTAAAGTTTGATAAAAAGGTAGTGTACAATACCAGAGGAACGATAGATTATATCCACTTAGATCTGTGGGGTCCTAACAAAATCCCTTTCAAGAGCGGTGCCAGGTACTTCATGACTTTGATTGATGATTACTCTCAGATGGTGTGGGTGTATTTTCTGAAAATAAAACATGAGGTATTTTCAACCTTTGTAAAGTGGAAGACAATGATTGAGAAGCAGACAGAAAAAAAAGGTTAAGCGTCTTAGAACTGATAACGGGTTGAAATTTTGCAATTGTGACTTTGATGCATTCTGCAGCAATGAAGATATAGTGAGACATTACACTTGTACAAGGACACCACAACAGAATAGTATTGCAGAACGCATGAACAGAATGCTTTGTGACAAAGCACAAAGCATGCTTTCAGATTTAGGATTGGGAAATGATTTCTGGGCGGAAGCAATTAATACAACCTGTTTCTTTGTTAATAGATCTCCATCTACAGCTATTGAGTGCAAAACTCCTTTGGAGATCTGGTCCGATTTACCTGCTAATTACTCTTAGCTCAGAGTGTTTGGTTGCCTTGCTTATGCTTATGTGAGAGATGGTAAGCTTGAGCCTTGGGCAACAAAATGCATATTTCTAGGGTATGCATCTGGAGTGAAAGGCTACAGGTTGTGGTGCAATGATCCAAAGTCTTCAGGATTAATTATCAACAGGGATGTGACATTTAATGAGTCTAATTCATTGGATAGTTAGAGAGAGAAGTCAATAGCAGAATGAGATCGCTGTGTTAAAGAATAGGTAGAGCTTGATATTGATACTTCAGCATTTCAATCAAGTGATTCAGAGTTTGAGGTGCAAGATCCTAATCAACAAGAGGATTCACCTGAGCAATAGCAACATGAACCATATAGCATTACAACTGGTAGAGAGAGAATACAGATTAGACCAACGCAGAGATATGCATATGCAGATCTAGTTGCATTTGCCTTGTCAGTTACTGAGTCAGTTGATGTGCATGAACCCAACAATTATAGAGAAGCTATTTCTTATTCAGATGTAGATCAGTGGGTCGGTACTATGAGTAAAGAAATTGAATCTCTTCACAAGAATTAGACTTGAAAGCTTGTAACATTACCTAAGGGACAAAAAGTGGTAGGTTGGAAATGGGTGTTCAGGAAAAAGGAAGGCACTCCAAGGGTTGAAGCACCTCAATATAAGGCACGGTTAGTAGCAAAAGGCTTTACTCAGAGGGAGGGGATTGACTTTAATGAATTATTTTCTCCAGTTGTGAAGCATAGTTCTATCAGAGTCTTACTTGCTATGGTTGCTCTTCATGATCTAAAGCTTGAGCAACTAGATGTGAATATAACATTTTTGCATGGTGAGTCGGATGAGCAAATTTATATGGGTCAGCCTAAGAGATTTATCATTCCAGGTATGGAAAACCATGTTTGCTCGCCTAAAAAATCTTTATATGGTCTGAAACAGTCTCCTAGGCAATGGTACAAAAGATTTGATACATTCATGGTTCGTAATGGCTTTAATCGTAGTTCATATGACAGTTGTGTGTATCATAAGAAGCTTTTAGATGATTTCTTTTTTTATTTGCTGTTGTATGTGGATGACATGCTTATTGCTGCTAAAAACATGTCACAAATTAACATTCTGGAAAAGCTATTGAGTGATGAGTTTGAGATGAAGGATTTAGGTGCTGCAAAGAAGATATTGGGAATGGAAATTACTAGTAATAGAAGTGTTGGGAAGCTTTTCTTGTCTCAATAGGCCTATGTTGAGAAAGTGCTTAAGCATTTCAACATGAATAATGCTAAGCCTATGACTGTTCTGTTTGCTGTCCATTTCAAGTTATCTGCAGGCATGTTACCAAAAATAGATGAGGAGATGGAGCACATGTCTAGTGTTTCCTATTCGAGTGCTATTGATAGCATCATGTATGCTATGGTATGCACCCGACCTGATATTTCATATACAGTTAGTGTTGTGAGTAGATATATGGTGTGTCATGGGAAAGAGCATTGGCAAGTAGTGAAATGGATTTTAAGGTATTTGAAGGGTACTACAGATGTTGGTATTATATTTGACAGGGTTAAGATGAGTGATTCAGTTGTTGGCTATGTGGATTCAGATTTTGTAGGAGACTTAGACAAGAAGAGATCTTTGACAGGTTATTTGTTTACTCTTTTTGGAAGTGCTATCAGTTGTAAGGCAACATTTCAAGTTACAGTTGCTTTGTCTACCACAGAGGCTGAATATATGACCATAGTATAGATAGTAAAGGAAGCTTTATGGTTACAAGCTTTGGTGGGTGATCTTGAGTTGATATAAAATAAGGCAACAATATTTTGTGACAGTCAGAGTGTAATACATCTCACAAAGAATCAGATATATCATGAGCAAATTAAGCATATTGTTGTCAGATATCACTTCATTCGGGACATTGTATCTCATGGGACTATAGTTATGCAAAAAGTCTCTACATATGATAATCCAGTAGATATGATGACCAAGGGAGTCCCAGTCAGCAAATTTAGGCATTGCCTATACTTGGTTGGTGTTGTGGTGCTCAGTAATGCCCTTACGAGGGCATATGGCAAGACAGAGTGTTTATGGTTAATTTATTGATGATTGAGGAAATTCAAGCTTGGGGGAAGAATTGTTATTTTTTGCGACTTAAAATTTGGATATGTTTTTCATGGACCCGAATTTGTGACCCGATCCAAAAGTTTCTCGCTGCGACTCGATTGGGATAAAAAGTGAGAGCTGTAGTGGTAGCGGAGGGCACGGGCCCATATTGTAATATTCTACCCTTTGCGGTAGAGTTGTGAAATATTAAGGAAATACACTAGGGTTAGGATTTGAGAGTTCTGAGTGATTGTATCATGCTCTTTTTATCATAGTGGAACTTTTTCTCGTCTTACTTATGGACGTAGACCTTACAGTTGAACCACTCTTAATCCTGTGTTATTCTTCTTCTCTTTTTTATATTGTGTGATTGTGCAATTTGTGTATATGTTTTAGATTTACGTACTTGTTATAACACGGTGATTTCCTGCAACTTTAGAAATAAGAGGTTTAAATCGCTCGGCAAGTTTTTATATACTGTGTACTCCTATCAGTCAGATGATGCATTCACGCTTACCCTTCCATGCTGGCCAACTCCCATACCTGCAATTAGAGATAGTCATATTTGATTTATGGCTCCAAAGTTTCACAAAGTTTTCTCATCCTTTTGTTGGTATTCATCTGTTACATACAAAATCAATTACTAGTTCATTGGCTTTGTTTATGTAATTGTGGGAATGCTTTTGTTGTAATGCAACGTCTCTATCTCTATAAATATATTGTCCTCTCTTTAAATAAGAATGTCTTACCTGTTACATAGCATTTTATTTTGTTAATGGTGGCTTTTGGATTCAAATTCTTGGATAAACCACTCCGTATATAATGAACTCAAGCGTGATAGCAATTCCCTGTGATAGATTTATATGAGCATGTGGGTCTCGTCCATCAATATGTAACCTGCCCTCTTTTCTCCGACCATGTCTCTCCTAGTCCTGTAACTTGAAAGTAGGGGCGGCAAAAGTTATCGAACCCAATCTGACTTGCTTTGAATCCGATTAATTTTTCTCAATCTTGCCCCTTGTGCCCCGATCTTGATATTGTGCCCCAAATCCCCGTAACCTACCCCGCATAATAATATATTATTATTTATTATTAAAAATTAATTTATTTCAATGTATTTATAATATATTTAAATATTACAATTTTAGAAAAAAATAAATATATTATTACAATTATGTTTAAAATTTATATTTTTACTTATATTTTATTTTTAATAAATAAATTTATATTATATAATAATAAATTAAAATGATAAATTAAAAATTTAAAAAAAAAAAAGTTCCCCCAAGGAATTCCACCAGGAGGAAATCTCATCTCGTCTCTAAACTCCTGGAGGGCGAGAATGAAGAGTGCGATCTCCACCCCTACCCATCCCAATGTTATTCCTAATTGAAAGATATATAAAATAGCATGAGCTACATGTTGTGAAAAAAATATGTGCAAGAAATATCAGTTATGTTAGTCTTATTCTATCATAAGAAGCTATCCTCCGTCTTCGCATCGTCAGTTTATATATGGCTATTAAGCATCAAATGTATCTACTCAAGGGTTACTACAGCATGGGTGACCAGGAAGACTACAAAATCCATTGAAGTTTGTACTTTCTCATAAGGAGCAATATTCCGCCGCCTTCTGGTATTCTACCAACTGGGACCTCACACGTGGGTCTTCATGACTGGAAATTCCAAACCTGTCACCTTTAAATATCTTAAACATTTTTTTTTATATTATTCTTCTCTTTTACATGTATAAATAATGAGTCTTCGACATGCAAAGTAACAATACCGAGGGGGTTAGTTAACTACTAGCATTGAGATTAGATTACATATGGTTGGAGTGATTGAGAGATTTATGTATGGATTTTGGTGGCCTTTATATGGATTTTGGTGTAAATTCATATTAGGATTAGAGAGTTGTATCGATAGTCATTTAGAGTCTACATTGCTTAGAAGTCAATTACCAGTAGGTGATCCGAGTAACCAAAGATATGGGCAAATATCTTTATCCAAATTACTGGGAACTAGGCATTATTATCCGTTACTCAATTATTTAGTATTCCTCTCACAAGTACCACTTTAGTAGCTGCAGTATCATTTTGAAACTTTGATTTTGAAAAATGTAGTTAAAAGATATACAAATTTACATAATGATAAATGATTATGTTGTGAGAAACTGTGAGAGAAAAAGTTCCTCTTGATTCCATCCATGGGTTTCAGCATCTTGAAGATCAAATAATAGCACTAGTGAGGCATGCGTACCATGTGCAAGGTCCCATCTGATAGAATACGATAGAAAAATTCAAGAAGAAAAAAATAGCCATTACAATTTTTTGAAATTCTCTAATTTAGTTATTTAATAGAAGAATGTGAATGAGATGGTTAAGCAAAGAAGAGGAATGGATTTTATTAGTTAGTTGGTTATTATAATAATAATAATAATAATAATAATAATAATAATAATAATAATAATAATAATAATTTATTTTTTAAATTCAAAAATAAAACTTTATTATAAATCTTTATATCCTTTATATATAGTGATATAAACAACATTTGTACTTAAGAGTGGATGTATGCAATATTTAAACTTAAATGTGTTGTGTAATTTAGTGACTTTTTTGAATTTTTTTTATTATTTAAATAAAATTAAAAAATATAAATAATTAATTTTTTAATTTAATTAGACCAATAAAAAAATAATCTTTTATATTATTAGAATATCAATTTATTAAATTTTTTTATTTAATTAATCCAATTAAAAATATCAATCAATGATGGATATAGCATTAAGGGCCTAGGATGGATATAACATTTAAATTTAGGTGTCTTTTATATCCCACTCATAATTGATTAATTTTATTTTATTTTTATTAATTAAAAGAAATTTTAAAAAATATAAATCGCTAATTTTTTAATATAATTAGGTTAATAAAAAAACTTTTTAAATTATTAAAATATGAATTTATTAATTTTTTTTAATCAGTCAATAAAAAAACAACTTTTTAAAATTTTTATTAAAAAATTTTTAAAATTAAATGTGAGAATTCAATAAGAACATATCCATTTAAACAACTCTAAATTAAAAAAATTTTTGAGAGGCAATAGCCCCTTTCAACTTCAAGTCTTACGATGGACGATACAATATATCTCCTGTGTATTTTAAAATTCTTTTTTCATTATTTAAAAAAAAATTAAAATTATCTGCAAATAATCTAATCTCTGTTGGCTTATAAAATGAGTATACAACGGTCACTAAATTTTTAATTTAATTAGCTTGATAAAAAATAATCTTTTAAATTATTAAAATATAACTTCATTAATTTTTTATTTTATCAGACTAACAAAAAAGTTAAACTTTATACACTTTTATTAAAAATTTTTAACGATTAAGTATGAGAATATATTAAATATATATTCGTATTTAAATTATTTTAAATTAAAATTAAATTTTTAAAGGACGGTGACTTTGTTAGTATCCTTAGATTTAAAGATGACAATAGATAGGGTACCCATGAAAATCATCCTATCTGAACCCGAACCCGTCTCAAACTTCATTAAAATTTATTTTCAACAACTCAAACCCGTCTCAAACCAGATTGTTATTACCCGAAAAATATTTGAATTCGTTTAATTTTATATATTTAATTAATAATTTATATAAAAAATTATTTTTATTAATAATTTATATTTTAAAATTTTAATAATTTTATAAAATATTTTAATTTTATTTTATATAAAATAAAATATATAAAAATTTATAAATATTATTAAAAATATATATTTTTTATATTTAATTAAATATTTATATAAACAGGTTCGGGTAACTGATACCCAACATATAAAACCCGAATCTAATCCGAACTCGTCACAAGTATTAAATTTCAAATCTGAGCCCGTTCCAAACTCGATTATATACTACCCAAACTCATCCTATTAGAGTTCAATCGGATCGGATACTTGCAAAAACCTGATCTGTTACTATCCCTACTTGGGTTCATCATTATTTACACACTATTACATATATCTAATTAATTTATTTTCTTTATTCACTTTTTATTTATTTTAATTAATTATAATATATAAAGGTGTATTTTCTTTTAATTAGAAAATTATTTTTAAATTTTTTTCTTTTTTATTTTAGTTTATTAATCTAATAAACTATTGTGGTCTTAAAAAACAAATAGAAAATCCATGTTCTTTTATTTTTAAAGAAACACGAGCACTAAATTTCTTAAATTATTATATTAAATAAAGATTATAGTTAAAATAAAAACACTCATACAGGCTAGATTGTTCTGTTCTGTTCCCTAAAATAAAAAATTGTCAGATCTCATTCTTCAGAATACTAAGAACTAAACATCCTAATTCCTAATTTGCTGCAATTTCTAGCACAAATTAATACAATTCGGAATTTAACACAAATTTCACATAATACAAAAATAATAATAAATTTAAATAATAACTCAAGGACTGGAGCAGCTACCTCTCAAGGTGAGTATCACCCAAAATACCCAAATGAATATAATTCTAATCCAAAACAAAATATTATCTACTAATGATAAATATCTCACGTTATTAAGGATTCTTCATCCCATTCTTATGAGCTTAAACCTCCATAGTCAAGTACCCTGTCAAGTCTATATTCTACTCAGTACTAACTAGGAAGAGGTGTACAAGCCAACCCAACTAGTGTTCTCTCTCGTCTCCCGCAGGAAAAATACAAGAACAGCATCACACAACGTAATTTCTTTTACCTCTCAAGGAAACAAAATTGGAAGAGCAACAGAAATTTCATATCAAGAACCGGGAGTGCAGGCAGTTTGATGTTGAGATTGAGGATTGAGGGAGGAAGGGTGAGCGACAAGTTTAAGGTGAGGCACATGCGAACGACTCGAGGACTGAGAAGATGCAGTAATCAAAATCAACCGGGCGAAGATTCCGGGCTAGCGAAGATGCAGAATTGAGACGAGAAGATACATGACCAATCATAGGTGAGATTGGGTGAATTGGTTAGGCATATGGTTTTGTTAAAATACAATTTTATTTTTTTTTATATATATATTAATCTAATTTAACTCATGTAACTTCATAAATATAAAAGTTAATATCCATTTGTGCTTGTTGGGCCTCTAGCTCTAAATTTATGATAAATCACAAAAGTTAACCGAAAAAATTACAAAAATTAAAAGCAACATGAATTTATTTTGTGAAAATTGAATGTAAGGCATGCTTAAGAAAAGTCCCTGGAGATCTCAAAGATTGCCTATATTTAATGGAATTAACATTCTGTTTGATTACTGTGATACAATTACTCATCAAGTAATCAAATGAATCTAGAAGTGGAATGGATGCGAACATCACAATAATCCAGCCAAATATATAATTTATACATAATTTTAGATAATTGTTACATACATTACACATGGTACATTCCTAACCACCAACCTTCTTTGCGGTTGGTCAGCACATATAGATTCTGTGATCTAATAATCATCCTATCAAGAATAAGCATCCTTATTCTTTTTCTATAGCTGATGCTGAAAATAATCAATCTTCAAATGTGCAGAACAATCAAAGTTCAAATGTAGGAACTTCAGAAGTAATGCCATGCATAGCCTGGTAACTTAGACGACTCAATAGATACCTGTAAGGATCACTTTCTCTTTTCTCCTTTAAAAAAGAAAGGCATTTCTCTACTTCTGACTTCACCTCTAAGTATAATTCATGAGCTTTCTCTCTGTCTTTTAATTCCTTCCTCCCTTCACAGCATAATAAAAAAAAAATTAAAAAAAAAATTGGGAGAATTTTGTTGTATTGTGACTGGACACTGAAATTTTGAAACTTTTAGGGGATTTAGCCCATTTATTATTACAATGTTTGCTTTGACACACTGTGATGCTTTGGTTTTGGCCCAATAGATGATTTTTTACTTGCGTTAGCACCAAGGTGTATTTGTTATATGCTATATTCTCATCATACCTTGTGTTTCAATTGGTTTCCCAAAATAATAATAGAATCTGCCAGGAAATTTTGGTAGGACTCCTGGAAGGTGCATATCTTGGTTTCCCACTTCACCATTTTCTTCAGTCCTATTATCACAAAGAGAACAGGTAAACAAAAGAAAACAATTGGAAAGAAGGATAAATAAAACTTTGAACATTTAGTGGAAACCAACAGACAATAAAGTAATCCTACCTCACACTCTTGGACTCCTTCGCTATGTCTATTATGTAATCCCTAAGGAAAGGAACCTTCATTTGGTCATCATAGTCAAAAAATACCTGAGATAGTGCGTATATATAATCAATTATTCTTTGAGAGTTGAGACTCTAACTCCAAAACAAGTGATAGAGAATGTAAATACTAAGAGTTGTCGGGCTATAAGATTTTAAGTTCAAGTTCCAGTTGAAACCGAATGAAGAAAAAATAAAAGCATAATATGCCAAAATAAAGATCAAGAATCGGTTTGTCCACAACACTATATATATATACACACATATATAGGAAATCTTATGAACTTACTTCAAAAAAGTCATCTTCTCCAACAACACCAAATGGCACAATTTTGGCTCCAAACCTAGCTGCCATCCTAACAAACTCAGAATGTTCTGGCCAGAATAACTTGTATGCTTCACCCTGAAAAGTATGAAAAGTCATTTGATCAGAAGCCTTGCATCATAGAAAGTAAATTTCCTAGAAAACATCAGAACAAAAGAAGAGGGGAAAAAAATTAAAAATCATAACACCTTCAATAAAAGGAATCACCATAAGAAAATGGGTTACTCCAATCTTTACTCACCCAAGATTTTTCCCATCAAATGTGGGATAAGAAAATAGACAGCATGTCATTTCACTACTTCATTATTCCTTTAGAATCCATTAGGATAGGTGTGCATTTAAAATTAATGCAATTTTAGATTAGTGTTTCAAGAAAAAAAAAATCATAAAATTTTAACACAAGACCAAATTCAAATATTACATCATTTGAAATCCACATGTGAACTCTTGGAAATTAATTGAATTTCATTAAATTATTAGAGAATATTTATACAGCATATACAATTATAGTTTGATATGGACTGAGTTTCCTAAGCTGACTATAATACAGGGGATATAGAATACAAGTGGGACTAGATTTGTGTGTGGATAAACTCTATTATACCCCCTCAATTTGAAACAGGTACAGGTCAAATTGCCAATTGATGACCCAAGTGAAGATGACGCTACCTGGAAATTGCTTTAGTTAACAAATCAATGAGTTCGTCTTTTGAGGAAATGAAACGAACTTGCAACTCCTTCTTCAATACTTTGTCCCAAACAAAATGGAAATCTACCCCTATATGCTTGGTACGAGCATGGAAAATAGGATTTGTAGTTAAATAGGTTGCTCCCATATTATCACACCATAAAGTTGGTGGAGTGGATGCAGGGTGGCAGATCTCATGAAGAAGATATTTTAACCATATAACCTCTGAAATGGCAGCGCCTATTGCCTGATACTCGGCTTTAGTGGATGATTTGGCCACTGTTGCTTGGCGTTTGGTGCTCCAAGATACCAGATTTTTCCCCATAAAAATAGTATATCCGGTGATTGACTTTCGATTGTCAATATTGCTAGCCCAATCAGTGTCCAAGCATGCATTTATAGTATGAGAGGAACATTTAGTAAAATGAAGTCTAAATATTTGCGTACCCTTTAAATAATGCATGATGCGTTTAATGGCAGTCCAATTAGGCTCACGAGGGTCTTGTAAAAATTGAAAGACATTTTGCACAGCAAAGGCAATGTCTGGACGGATGAATGCGAGATGCTGAAGGCCACCAACTATGCTTCGATAAAGTTATGGTTAAGCAAATGGATCACCCTAATATGCACCGAGTTTGGTGTTAGGACAACCTGGAGTTGAAATGGAATTACAATTGTCCATTTGTGCTTTAGATAAAAGGTCACTAATGTATTTCTACCGTGTAAGCATAAGTCTAGTTGGTGTGGAGGTAGCTTCAATTCCAAGGAAATATTCTAAGGAATCAAGTTCTTTGACCATAAAGGAGGTCTTTAAATTGCCGATGACATGATTCAAGAAGAATGAACTATTGACAGTAATTAGAATGCCATCCACATATACAAGACAATAAGCTTACATGTCACCTTTTTTGTAGATAAAGAGAGAAGTATCGGCATTTGACTTGACAAAATGGAGCTGTTCCAAGGCAAATTTTGATTTGTTGTACCATTGCCTCGAAGCTTGATGCAAACATATAGAGACCTTTTAAATTTACAGATATGATGGGGCTTGTCTAGATCAACAAAGCCAGGAGGCTGAGACATAAAAATATCATCATCTAGATCACCATGTAAAAAGGCATTTGATATATCAAGTTGTTGAACTAACCAATTGCTAGTTACTACCAAGGATAAAACAACTCGAATAGCGGCAGGCTTGATGATTAGAGAAAAAGTTTCAACAAAATCAATACCTGGTCATTGATGGAAGCCCTTAGCAACTAAACGAGCCTTGTAGCAATCAATGATACCTTCAACTTTTTGTTTAATTTTATAAACCCACTCACATCCTATGATGTTCTGAGCATGAGTGTGGGGCACTAGTTCCCATGTACCAATGTTTAAAAGGGCAGATATTTCTTCATTCATGGCCTTAAACCGTTGAGGGTCATATTGTGCCTTAGTGTAGCAAGTGGATACTTAGGGTAACTCTTTTGTAATGGCAAAGAGCTTTGGTTTTAGAGATCCAGTTTGAGACCATGTAATCATGGGGTAAGTTTTTGTAGATGGTGGAGGAGGTGAAGGGACGTCCGGTGGTTGTGAACTTAGATCCATGACAAGAGGAAGAGCAGTGGAAGTTTAGACGGCAAGGGGCTATAGGTTAGTATACGAGTTGGGGTAACAATTTGAGTTGATGGGAGTTGGAGCGAAGGACGTGGTGGAGAAAAAGGAGGATTGGGTCGTTGTTGTATTGGTGTAGGATTAGATGGTGTTTATTGCGATAGAATTTGGATGATGAACGGATTGGTTAGATCGTGGAGTGATTGATGTTAGAGAGGGTGGAGGACCAAGAATGCTAGGCGACGGGTTTGGTAGAGGGTTGGGAATAAGTGGCATAGAAGAGAGAGGTAAAGAAATAAGACCGATGCTCTCTTAGACTAAACTGGGTCGAGTATTATGCTATGCAGAAAATGAAAATACTTGTTCAAAAAAAACATGATGTGAGATATAGATCTTGCTAATAGAATGATCCAAGCAAATGTAACCTTTATGCATTTTACTATAACCCAAGAACACCTAAAGAGATGATCTAGGTGCGAGTTTGTGTGCAGCATATGGTTTTAGCTCAGGATAGCAAAGACAACCCAACACTCGTAAATCAACATATTTAGGTGATGAATTGAATAATTTAGCAAAAGGTGTTGGAGGAATGATGTGTTTAAGTGGCAATCAATTGATAGTTTAGACAACAGTGTCAAATGCATAGTTCCAATATTGAAAGAGAACAGAAGCATGATGAAGAAGTGCTTTTCTAGTTTCGACAATATGGCGATGTTTTCATTCCACACACCCATTTTGTTCTAGAGTATGAGGACAGAACACTTGGGTTATACCATTGTCACTTAAGAAATTAAATAACGCTTGAAGCTCACTTCCCTAATCTGCTTGGAAACATTTTATAACTAGATCAAAATATTTTTCAAAAATATTTTTGAATTTAATGAAAGTGCTAAGGCTTTAGATTTTTGTTTCAGAAAATAAATCCAAACATACTTGCTATAGAATTTAATAAAAGTGCTAAGGACTTCAAATTTTTATTTTAGAAAATAAATCCAAATATACTTGCTATAGTGATCATAGTAGATAACATAATAACGAAAGCCATCAATGTAAGGGACAGGAGCTGAACCCCATACATCAAAACAAATTAATTGTAAAGGTTGACAAACAGAGGAATCAGAGTCAATGAATGGAACTTTATGTGATTTGCTAACATGACATGCATTGCAAGGAATAGAAGATAAATTATCTTTATTGAAAGGTAACTTATTGTGAGTAATAACATGACGAACTAGACGAGTATTGACATGCCCTAAATATAGGACTAAAATTATTGGACAAATGAAGAGGCATGATATACAATTCATCTTTACTCTGGCCTTGATGAAGAATCCACTTCGTAGGTATATCCTTAACAAAAAACATATCAGGGAAAAATTCAATAAAAACATTGTTAGCAGTAGTGAAAGCATTAACAGATAAAAGATTGCCTTGAATTGAAGGAGAACAAAGAACATTAGCGGGAACAAATTGAAAATTGTTAGAGGACACAAAAGATGAATCTTTATGAGTGATAGGGAGAGACATACCATTACCAAAAACAACCTCATCAGTTCCAAGATACAGAACAGGATTATTGATATTACCACGGTCTACAATGACATGATAGTTTGCTCCAGAGTCCAATGTCCATCATCGCATGGACCTATTGGTGTAGACGGTATAGTTGGTGACAAGAGGTGGAAAATAGGTGAGTTGTGGTATGGAGTCTTTTTTTGGATAAGGACATTGACGAGCAATATGTCCAATGCCATTACAGTTATAACATATCATAGTAGAAGAATTAGGAGCTAATTGGGTGTAAAACCATTGAGAGTGACCTCTCCCATGGCTCCCTCGATTTGAATGACAACCACGCCCTCTCGTAGCAACCTGGGCAATTAGTGAAACAATGGTCTCCATATTGAAACTTTCCATTGTTAACTGTGTCTATTCGCTCAAAAGTAGAGCATACAAGTCATCATAAGAGATAGGAGCATTGCGAGCTTCCAATGCACCAGTGAAAGGGCGATAAACTAAACCAAGTCCTTCAATGATATCTGCGATCAACACATCTTCAGAAATTGGAGATTGAAGAGCAACAAGTTGATCATAGATTGATTTAGCCTTCTTCATATAAACATCAATAGAATCTGACCCTTTCCATAAGTGTTTTAGTTACTTTCGCAATTGTTGAATTTGAGTACGAGAACAGGAAGAAAAAATTGTGGCTAATTTATTTCACGCTTCTTTGGCTATTTGTACTCCAATAATCTCCGGTAAGAGGTTTTCAAAAATTGAACAAAAAAACCAACTTAGGTCAAGTTGATCCTTATAGAACCAAACACTGTATTGTGGATTAGCAGTACCATCATCAAGTGTTTGAGCTGGTGGATTTGTGGTAGAGGATATATGTTCGGCCAAATTATGATTGCGAAAGAAAGGCATGACTTGGACATGCCATAAGGAAAATTAGAAGATGTAAGTTTAATGGGTAGAAATTGTGATGGATTCAGCAAATAGAGATGAGAGATTTGATCAGATACAAGCACCATGGCATTTAACATAATGCTATTAAGCGATGTTGATGCACTCTGATACCATGTGAACTCTCGGCAATCAATTGAATTTCATTAAACTATTAGAGAATATTTATACAGCATATACAATTGTAGCTTGATATGGATTGGGTTTTCTAAGCTAACTATCATACAGGAGATATAGAATACAAGTGGATATAGAATACAAGTGGGACTAGAATTGTGTGTGGATATACTCTATCACCACATACTCGAGCAATTTCCTCTACAAAGCAAGAAGAAAACCGGGAAAGTGATATCTCAATCTAGTATAAAGACTTGCAATTGGTAAAATCATAATTCAAATTTATAAAATGAATACTGAACTTCTAATATGAAATAATTACTTTTTAGAATAACAAGCAAGCACAAAAGACATTACCTTCCGATGACAGGCCTCACGCACGCCTCCTGGATACAACAGCACATGAGCCTTGGAAGACAGAAGTTTGTAGAAAAGGGTTCCTGAAACAGGCACTGCACCCATTATCCTGAATATGTCATATTGTGACATTGGAGGTAACCTCCCTTCTTTCAATCTCCTAAACATGGAAGGATGTGCTATCCCCCTCAGAAGAATATTTCTTTCAAAAAAAAATTGGGACACCATTGGAGCCAATTCAAAACCCAGTAACATGTGATAGCCAACATACAAGACTGGTCCTTCAGAAGGAACTCCAGCAAGACCCCTAACTATCTTCCCATCTTCAAAAGTTGAGAGCATCACAGGGCTTGTAGCAAGCCTTATCAACCTAAAATGGGGGGGAAAAAAAAACTATTCAAAATATTAACTTAATTAATCTTAAATGTAAGAAATTTAATACCTATTCTTGGATCCTCGCTTCTAAGCTTGCGCTTTAGGTAAAATGATTTCACACCATGGTATCAAAGTCTCTCTAACTCGTTGAATAAAACATTTAGAATTCAATTCCTCTTACTAATTAAATTTCATCAAAGGTAAAGCACACTTATGCTTGTTCATAAGGTCAACAAGTTTCATGTGAAGAGATATTAAAACATGTTATTAGGTTCTCAAGCTAGAACATTAAGGTTGTGTGGTTTCATGATAACAACAACTCCTATAATAGGCTGAACCGTTTCAAGATAAAAAGGAACTCATCTAATATGATGGCTAAAGTTAGTCTGAGGATGGCCGTCATCATTTTGCATGCTAAGTTTTTGGTAGAGATTATAGTAAAAAGTTCATCTTCCACATAAAGCTTGAGAGGAAATTGAAATAAGCATATTATGTCCTATACCCACCCGTATCATGCTGCTGCTAGAGTAGCCAAGTTAACAAGAAGTTCATTCCGGTCCCAGTCACAGAAAATATTTGTATTTGCAAGACAGCACAATGGTATACCTGACTGATTCATATATTTTTTTGAATTCATAAGGGGATGGTGGCACGTAATCTGAAACATAGTCATGGTATGCTCCTCTACGGTAGAAATTAGTACCCATGATAATAGTCGCCAAATCTACTTCATCTTCCTGCTTCATGAGTATAACCATTACATAAACCAAAATAAATACTTAATAAACAACAATTGAATCATTTTTTTTTATGTATATAAATGATAGGGGAGCAGGAAGTAAATAGAGAGTTAGTTTATCCTACCAATAAAAGAAAATGACCGCAGTCAGAAAACAAACGATTCTCACAGTTTGGCAGCAAATGTTGGAGTCTTTGACCTTCCTCTTGACTTGGTAGCAACTGATCCTTTCCGCTGAAAGTAAAGAGCATAAACTCAGCAGATCATTCTGGATAGAGCAGACTTAAAGTAGTAAAGTAACTACTATCATACATCACACAAGGTACTAGTCTACCAGTAACAAGTCAGCACTCATTGAATTGAGTGAAAATAGTTTGAGAAGTTCAAGATATAATCCTAGAAGAAGATGCATTTAATTCTTCCATTAATTTAAAATCATATGAGAAGTGCAGAGATGGGAATGACAATGTATTGTTTGTGCCATATGCTTGAGGCTCCATAAAAGGTACTATCTACTTGATATCAAGGATTGAAACTTCATTTGGTCCTACAAGAAACTGCTATTATTTCTAGATCAGCTTTTTAACAAAGTTACATATAAAGGATCTACACCAAAGTGCTTTTCTTAAAATAATATAACTAAAATAACGGTCTTAAGCTATAGTCAAATTTGCAATATAAATAGATAAATATATACATACACACCCCTTAAGATTTATGTTTCTAGACAATGGCCAAAGTGATAGACCTGGAAAGTATCAGTGTTTGAGCCTTCACAGCATGAAGACGTGAATTAGCAAATGCTGAAGCTGATTTAAGCAAATGTAGCTTCCAGAGAAGCGTTTCTCTAGGCAAGATATCACCCATAACCTGGGACATAAACCATCAAGTTCTATTCAAAAGACCGCAACATATGACATCTGTGAGCATAAAAAACTATATACATACAGACACATACTCAACCTGAACCGCCAACAGATATCCTAAAATGGATATTTTCTTCTTGTCTTTAACGACAAGACTGAGAACAAGATATGCTGATAATAGAGTTCATGACATGTCAACTGAAAGTTGTCTTCTATGGTCTCACAGATACTTCATTATCATTTTCATATATGCAAAATAATACTTATTGTTACCGTGTAAACTACATATCATATTCAATAATTGTAACCATGTCCTAAAGTGGAAATGTGGAATCTTACAGAAAGGTAAGATGACATTGCAGCCACATCTTGTGACAATTCTTCAACTGTCAGCTGAAGAGGAACTCCCTTTGTCACATTATCCATCATCATCTTCAAAGGATCACCTGAATGCATGCAGCACCAGTTGCAGGTATCAATTGGGGAGAAAGAAATACATTCATACACATAATTGAAGATTTTTCTAGTGTTGACAATTTCCACATTATTAAGGTACAAACTAGAAAATAAGGATAAAAGGTGGGATGAGTTTTACTAGAATCAGTCCAGTTCCTAGTAGCACTTTCAATCAGAAGATAACAATAGCATGCTTATCCAAATTCACATTCTCCTGCTTCCAACCAAAAGACTAGAAGCCTAAAAGCACTCAAGCTTTGCTTTTCAAAGAAAGAAAGTTCATTGACTTCTCAACACCTCAAAGTTTTTACTTATTAGAGATACTAAACTTATTATCACTTCCAAGTTTAAACTTTTTGGTTAAATAATTTTGCAAAATGGTACTAGAGTTTCTTTGACTTTGGTGAAAAAAAATCTAAAATTTGAATCCTAGGTTTCCCTTTCTATACGAGTCTGTGGCTAGGGGCGAAGCCAGAAAATTATTGTTGAGGGGTAATTATTATTGATTCAATACATTATTTAATTACATTTATTTTTTATATATTTCTAATTCACTGTATATTTTGAATGATTAATATTGTATATTCAAAAATACCATAATAGAGTGTAATTAAGCTATAATTTTTTTTAATGGTGTTTATACTTTAGAAAATTTTTAAATATATAATGAAAAATAAATAGTTCCAATACTTTACATTACTTATATCTTAATAAAATAATATAATTATTTTTTGAGAGGCTAATAGTTAAAATAAAATAATTTTATTTAAAGAAAATTAATTCTCTCTCTCTCTCTCTCTCTCTCTCTCTCTCTCTCTCTCTCTCTCTCTCTCTATATATATATATATATATAGGGAAAAATTAAAAGGGCTGGGGAGGCCAAGGATCCCCCCAGTCCCTCCCTCCCCCCCTGTATGTGTGGCTCTGTGCTTTTTGATGCTCAACACCTTTTGCATGAGGGGGCACGTTAAAGATACCAAATCTATTCCTTTGGAGAAATCAAACTATTTAACCTCCTTCTAGCTAACCCTCTCTGATAATTGGTAACTCAGTAAAGGACCAAACAACTTGTTTCTTTTTTGTCATTAAACAGAACAAGGATCATCCAAGGAGCTAGAGCTTACTATTGATCATTGAATAGTGACATTCAACAAAGACATTAAAATTACCATCACAGTAAAAAAGTAAACAGAACTAATTCCGTAGCACTGGTAGAACCTGTCATCAAACTCAGAATATGAGGAAGGCCAAGCTGGAGCTGGTCAGGTAAGAGGGCCAGTAGAGGCATAAGAGGTTCCAGCTGCGACTTCTTAAATGATGTTCCTAAAAATAAAGAATAAATTAATAAACATTACATGGAAAAAGTATTACCAACGAGCAGAGTCAAGTGATGGCTAATGTTGAACGAATGCATTTTCCCTTTATCTTAAAAAGACCTTCGCAATACACAAGTAATTTGCAAAGAATTAACTGTTCATATGTGGTAGGCTCTTGTATTCATCTTTTTTACAAGGCATTAGCGCATCCCTTCCTAAACTCTGGACAGTCAAATTAACCGGTACAAAATCAATTGGTCGCTTCACTGATCAATACTTGGTGTGCTTAGATATTGCCTTGCTTATATATTGCTGAATTTCTTAGAATATCCGTACATCATAGATATTAGGGAAAATGCTGAATATATAAACCCGCATCAATAGTTTAGAGGCTTGCAAATTTTCACCTGGATTAGCCAATATAAGTACAAGATCTATATCCGGGTTACGGGCTGCAACAGCTATTGCGAGGCATGCTCCCAGAGATTCACCAACAAGATATGTTAGTCTATTAGGTGATCGGCAATTCTCTGATCTAACTGTTCTTTCAACCAGCTTCACTAACTCTGAACCATGAAATGAAATTTTGGGTTTGGGGGTGAGGAAAAAATAAGTCGTACTTAAATGCAAGACTCCAAGAATTTTGACAATAAAAGAGAAATTGCAAAGGACCTGTAAACGATGTTCTATCCTTAACTGGAATATGCAAGCACCATATGTCGAAAATCCTAGTTTCAACGGGGGAACAATCATATATTAGGCAGCATAACTATCAAAATTAGACAGTGTATTTCATGATGCACTAAGCAATACAGTACTATAGTATATCTTAATTAATTAGTTTATAAGATTCATCTAAATCAGGTAAATATTATCATTACTCATCGGGGTAAACGCAGATAAGGGATACTTACTTTCCAAGACTATAATGTTGCTTAATAAGTCCTAGTCCAACACCATCAATCCCTGCAACATTAGAATCTTTTTTTAGTTACATCAGCATACTAATTTATAAAGAACTAGAAAAATAATATACACTAATCACATGCAATGGTGCAAATTAAAATCCAAAAACAGTAAGCTTCATAGCATATGCGAACAGGTGTTTTATAGTTTTTTTTTTATTAAATAAAATGTTAAATCTTTTGAGATATATATATATATATATATATATATATATATATATATATATATATATATATATATAATGTTGACAATAGAAATATAAGAGCTTGTCGAGTGGCTAACCAACCTTTAACTAGTTATAACTAGAAATTTAGAACTAATAGCAAATATATAATTTAAGACTTCTTATCATTAGAGTGAAGTTGCAATTTGGTGAGACGAATATGATATTTTTGAAAAAAAAAATTATTAGATATGTAAAATAACTATAAATGCATTAAATAAATAGTAATAAATATGATATTATTTTTCTTAAAAGAAAAATATCATGTTAAAAGGACAAACATATATATAAAAAAAATAATATGTTAATATATCAATTTATAAATGATAAATAAATATTTTAATTAATTAAGGAATTGATATTTACTTTAGTGTAATAATAAAATTATTCCACTTGAAACTTGGAGACTGCGAGTTCCCATATCACACAAGTATGAGATGTTTCATACGCTAAAACACCTCTTTATTAAAATATTTTAAAATACAAATTCTTATTATTTTTATAGAGACTAAACAAATATCAAATGGTATAATTGGAAAGCACTCTCAAAGCAAAAAATTGATTTATTGATCATTTACTCTAATAATTTGTTGTATTTTCCTTGATAGATATATAGGTTAGTGTTATTAAAACTATGTTTTGAATGAGGTTTTTGGAGATGAGGTATGGTTCTGTAAAATAATTTCATTTGGGAGGAAGTTTTTTTTTTTTAAGGAAGGTAGCCTCACTTTTTCAACCCACCAATTACTTTAGCTTATTTCAGAAAATCTCTCTAAATTTCATCCAAACATATTGTAAATCATTTGGAGGTTAATCCAGTAAACAGTAGGGATGGTAATAGGTTGAGAATCACTCCTCTCGTTTCTGCCCCACAGCAGATCAACATCCGATAGGGATTTTCGCAAGGCGAAGCAGGTCCCCACAAAAGTTTTCTTTTTTACTTTTTTATTTTAATTTATTATTATACAATATAAATTTATTTATTAAGAAAGTAAATTATAAGTTTGAAATATGAATTGTACACAAAATTTTAATAATATATTTTTTTGTTAAAATTATAATATTAAATATTTAAATGCATTAAAATAAATTAGTTTTTTAATAATAATAATAATAATAATAATAATAATAATAATAATAATAATAGAGTAAGTTTTGAGGATTTGGAGCGTGGACTAGGAAGACCTTCTCGTTCTCGCATCACATAATATCAAGATCAAGATCAGGGCGAGATTAGAAAAAATTGATCATATACGAGACAAATGAATTAGATTCGGGTTCTTTGGGAAGAACAGATTAATGAATCAATTATTTAACTAATTAAAAAATTAATTAAATATGTATAAGTTAATTAAAAAAATTAAATAAATACTTATTAATATGAATAAATAAATCAATCAATCAATTTAATTAACTAAGCTTTAATAAAAATTAAAATTTCAACATTTACTAAGTTATATATACATAAATTTTAATGTTCTAAATTTTACATAAAAATATTCAATTTTAGATATTATTATTAATTTCTAAAATTTATGAGTAACACATAAAAGAAATTTATAAATGCATAATTATCTTTTTAATATTTATAAAATATTAATTATATATTAAAAAATATATTATTTTATAAAATTTATTTTATATATATATATATATATATATATATATATATATATATATATATATGAATGATAAAGATGCAATTATTAATTTAGCTCAATTGAGTGTAACTTTAAAATTCCTTTATGAGGTCTTGACTTCAATTTATCGATTTAACAATTTGATTAATTATAAATTCAGATAATTTGGGGCTCAATTTATTGGTTAACCGACCCAAGCAGTCTATTTAGTCCGAATTAGTAACGCCGATACCGAAATAGGCATGCTTTGTATTGCAAGTGAAATTATTGAGAAAAAAATTTTTTAAAATATATTAGTAAGATAATATTAAAAAATAATTTAAAATTAAATTTAATAAATTTTAATAAAAAAATATTAAAAAAATAAAATAATTATTTTTAATTATTTTTTTAACATATAAAATAATATTTTTATTAAAAAAACAGTTTCCTTCTAAATCCAATGAGAATACATAAGGAGAAAAAATAAAAAAGTAAAGATAGAGAGAAAGAGCAGCAGTGATACTGATATAGACACGAAGGAGAACAATAAAAAAGTGACGATAGAGAGAAAAGAGTAAATGGGAGCAAATGAAGCCAAAAAAACAAAAGTAAATTGGCATTTTCCGTAGAAAAAAAAAAAAACAGCAGAAGTCATAGAGGAGCCAAGCAGTTGGGTACGGTGCTCACTGCTCATTACGCTAAAAGCATATCCACCAAAAAAAAATCTTAAGGAAAAGAACGATCATTAGACTTTCCAGCTACTGATAGCCTACTTTTTCTCCGATTCCAATCAATATTCGCATTGAATATAATAATATCAGATAATGATTTATATCAGAAAATAAAAAGAAGAGATAAGAGAATCCACTTTCACAGCTAAATTAAAAAAATTAATAATAATTAAAAAGACCAAAAAAATTGAAGACGCGACTTACCAGGTAAATAGAGGAGGAGAGGAGACTTGTCCAAGCGAGATCCACACTCCAACGGAGAGAACCACCGTGGTGGACCACCGTCCGATCTGATCAAATCCTTTGACTCCTCAAAGTAATCCTTCATGCTCTTTCTATGCTTCTTTTCAGCTTCCGCCAATTCCCAAAGCAATGGAATTTTCTTCTCCTGTGTTTCGTTTTCTAAGCGCTCCATCTTCAACCTTTCGTTATCTGGAAAACTCGTCGTCGTTGCTTCCGTTTTTATTGGTACCTGCTCTGTCGAAACTGCAAATCGCCGCGTTAGATTTGGGACCGGATTCGATTTCATTTTACCAGATGAAGATGACGATGGCGTTAAGCAAGAACGGACCAACGCCGGGCAAAATCCGGCAACGGAGAAGCATGGTCCGGTCGCCGCCATGTCAAGTTTACTAATCACGCTCCCCCTCGCTGTCTCTTTGTCGCTGGGCGTATGGTCTTAACAGATTTAAGGACTGTTGTTGACTTAGATATTGGCCCTAGCATGTACAGACAAAAGTTTTCGTAATAAATAATTTTCCATTATGGCCAATTCTTTTTTTTTTTTTTTTTATCGAAGGGACACCATTCTTAATTATTATAAAACTTATCGGCATCTCCACCGTAGTACACATATATATATATATATATATATATATATATATATATATATATATATATATATATAGAGAATAATATTTGAATTGTTAAGCAGATAAACATTAACAAATTTGACATTTTATTAATTTTGTTATTATTACTTAATAATTAATACACTGTCAAATTTATTAATGCATATCTAATTAACAATTCAAACATTATATATATATATATGATAATTAAAAAAAATTAAATTAATAATATAATTTCTCCAACAATAAATTTAATTCTAATGAACTATGACGTAATCAAATTCAAATGAACAAAATATTAATCTGTATTAAGATTATTACTATTTTTATACTTATTATTTTATTTTTTAATTATTTATTCAATTAATAGAAAAAATAAATAATAAAATAAATAAAATGAAAATTCTCTTATCCTATAAGAATGATATTATTTCGTAATTATGTATAATTATTTATGTCTTTAATATAAAGTTAAAATAAAAAAAGAATAAAATTCGTGTGTGCGTTTCTTTTAACTTTTTAACAAAAAAAAAAACGTGATTAATTTTATTAATTTTATAATCAATTATATTTTACAAATCACGTTGAAAACATTTAATCAATATTTGATTTTATTTTAAAAATCTCTTCTTTTATTTTATGATATCAAATATAAAATTAATTAAAAATAATAAATACGAATTCTTTTAGTAACACAATATAATTAGAATAAGTATATTTTACACAAAAAAAATTATTAAATACATATTTCATTAAAATTTTAATTATCATTTTTAAAATGTAAAATATTTTTTAAAAACTCTTTATCAATTCATTTGTATTTTTTTACTATAATTTTTATTTAATTAATTATATTTATTATAACATCAATATATTGTTGAGTAGATGTGTTAACCCAGACAAACAGCAAGTAATTGTGGCTGTGTTATTCATTTAATTTCTAGATAACTATAATTTGATGCCATTAATATGTCAAAAATTATCTGACCTCTATGTTTTTTTTTTTTTTTTTAATTCTTGTATTTTTTTTAATTTATTTTATTTGCCAAAAGAACAGCTCCTTTTATTGGCTCAAAAGTTTGCTTGGGCTATCAGTAGCATTAGTATTTAGCATATTGGGCCGAAAGAGATGCATTTTAAGACCCACAGAATAATTTAATATCCCTATTCAAAATATGTGTACTAAAAAAAGGGAAGGGTAAGAATGATCCATAAAAAAGTAAATTAAATAATCCATAAAAATTGTGCCTAATACTATTCTTATGGTAATAGGTTTAGTATATAAAAATAATATATATACATATAGTAAAATATTTTTTTAATTATTAAAAATAAATATATTATAAACTACCTCAAAATTTAAGTGTAATTATAAATTAAATTTAACTCTTTATTATTTATAAACTAAATTGATATTATCAACTGAATAGATATTACCAAAAGTTTATAAAGTTTAGATATTACTTTTTAATATTTTTAGATAATAATAATAATATTGTAATTATTATTATTATTATTATTATTATTATTATTATTATTATTAAATCAATCAAAATCTTACTATTTTACAGTATAGTTTATAACAAAACAAATAAAAATAAAATATATGCAAGAAATATTATTCAAATAGATCAATAATTTATTATTATTTTTCTTATAATGAGATGAAAGTTTAATATTTGATATATAAAGCAAAATTCATTTTATCACAAAATAAAATTATTACAAAATTAATTTATAAAAGATAATAATAATAATAATAATAATAATAATAATAATAATAATAATAATAATAATAATAAATGCAATTTTAGTAATTAAATAATTAAAAAATTAAAATGAAAATAACAAAACAATAAAAATTATAAAAGAAATCCAATTTATGTATAAACACTTAAGTAATTTAAATATTGAAATATATAAATAGAAATATGAAAATTCAATAAATAAAATAAAAAATTTAAATAAAAATTAAAAAGGGGTTAAGCGTTTCTTGTTTTTTAAAAAAATTGTTGAAAAAGAAAAAAAAATGTCATGCTAAAAGATTTCAAAATATATCATGCAAAAATTAAAAATAATTTTTATTTTTAATAATAAAATAAAAAACTTTTAGAAAATAAGACAATAAAAATGAAGAATTACAACAGACAAAAATATCATAACACTATTATTTAACTGTGAATTACACTTTATTATAAACAAAATTGTTTTAGATTTATTTTATTAATAATAATTAAATAATTAACAAAGCTATTTATATATATAATATAAAATTTATGATAAAAAAAAAATTTATTTATGCATCGAGAAATATAATCTCAATTATGTAATAATTTTTTTTATTCGTAAACTTTGAAAATTGTTTTCTATCAATTTTATTTGAATTAGGAATAATATATATATACCCATCTAACATTGAAATTGTTCAAAACTGTAGCAATCTCAATTCTCAAACAAATACTCTTCATTTTACCAACATATGTCGTAACTCGACTCAATTCAATTCAACTAAACATTTATCACAAAAATTTATTGGGGTCGGTTATATGGATTCTCTTTCTCCATTCTAAACGATTTTTGGGTTAAATTCTGGAAAATGTGTACTGCTTCTACGTTATGTTGTATTACTCTTCTCCAAGTCAGTTTAGATCTACCCCTTCTTTTCTTTCTATCATCTAATACAATGTGCTCTACTTGTCTAGCTGGAGCCTCTGTATGTTTATGCTTCACATGACCAAACCACTTCAATTTCCCTTCTCTCAAACTATCGTTAATTGACACCACTCCTACCTTTTATCTAATACTCTCATTACGGACTTTATTTAGTCTAGTATCGCTACTCATTCACCTTAACATTCTCATCTCTGCAACTCTCATCTTAGACACATACGGCTCATTCATTGCCCAACACTCACCACTATATAATATGGCTGGTTGTATAGCTATAAGGTAAAATTTTTCTTTCAACTTATTAGGAATCTTGCAGTCGCATAAAACTCCTATGGCATGTCTCTACTTTAACCATCCAACTTTAATCCTATGACTAACGTTCTCCTCACATCCCCCATCTATTTGCAGGATTGAGCTGAGATATTTAAAGTGATTACTTTGGGGTAATACCACTCCATCCAAACTAACTCATTTCCTATCACTAGTTCGCCCTTCACTGAACTTGCAATGCATGTATTCTGTCTTCTTTTTGCTTAACTTAAAGCCCTTTGACTCTAGAATACTTCTCTAAAGCTCTAGCTTTCTATTAACTCCTTCTCACATCTCATCTATCAGAATTATATCATCCGCAAACATCATGCACTAAGGGATACTCTCTTATATATGTTTCATCAATTCATCTAGAATTAATATAAAAAGGTAAGGGCTTACAGTTTAACCTTGGTGTAATCTAACTGAGATAGAAAAGTCTCTTGTGTCCCCTCCCACTGTGCGCACAATAGTAGTTGCTCATTCATACATATCTTTCAACACTTGTATGTACCTAATAGATACCATCTTTTATTCTAACACTCTCCATAAGATATCTCTTGGAATACTATCATAAGCCTTCTCCAAATTGATAAAAATCATATGTAGATCTTTAAAACCATATATAGAACTTTCTTCCCACCTCTATATTTCTTCATCAAGCTTCTAATGAGACTTCCATAGTTAAACGATCAGGCATGAAGCTAAATTGATTGGGAGAGATGAAAGTATCATGGCATAGTCAATGTTCCACAACTCTTTCCCATAACTTCCTAGTATAGCTCATGAGTTTAATTTCCCCATATTTGAGTAACTCTGTATGTCTCCCTTATTTTTAAAAATAGGTACTAAAATACTCCTTCTCCATTCATCAGGCATTTTCTTTGAGTTTAAAATCTTATTAAACAATCTAGTTAACCATGTCACTCCCATATCTCCCAAACACTTCTACATTTCAATTGGTATTTCATCGGGTCTGCAGGCTTTATTCACTTTCATTTTCTTAAGTGCTTCCTTTACTTCTGAAGATCTAATCCTTCTAGTGTAATTCACATTCTTTTCTATTGCTCTGTAGTCTATATTCACTCTATTACCACTTTGATTATTATTAAAGAGATCATCAAAATAATTTATCCATCTTTCTTTAATGTCCTCATTTTTCACCAACACTTTTTCTTTTTTATCCTTAATGCACCTAACTTGATTGAGATCTTGACATTTCTTTTCTCTCCTTCTTGCTAATCTATAAATATCTTTCTCCCTTTCTTTAGTTTCAAGTTTCTCATATAAATTTTCAAAGGCCTGCGCTCTTGCTTGACTAACCGCCTTTTTTTCCTCTTTCTTTGCTATCTTGCACTGTTCATAAGCCTCATTATTATCACACTTAGGTAATTTCTTATACCATTCCCTCTTTCTATTCACTGCCTTTTGTACTTCCTCATTCCACCACCATTTCTCTTTTGAGGGTGGTCCTTGTCCTCTAGACTCTCCAAGTACTTTTCTAGTTAATTCTCTAAATTTGATGCCATTTGTATTCACATATCATTGGCCTATACATCCAGCTTTCATGCTTCAGACTCAAGAAGCTCATTTTTTAACATTACTTGCTTTACTCCTTTGAACTCTCACCACTTTTTCGAGCTATCATATTTCTTCTAATCTTACTTGAATTGTTCCTAAACTTGACATCCAAAGCCACTAACCGATGTTGACTTGTTAAAGCTTCTCTTAGAATAACTTTACAATCCTCGCATAGAGCTTTATTTTTCTTTCTGGTTAAGAGGAAGTCAATTTGGCTTCTATGTTGTCCACTTTTGAAAGTCACTAAATGCGACTCCCTTTTTGTAAAGTAGACATTTGCTAGCATTAGGTTGTACACCATGGAAAAATCCAGGATGCTTTTCCCCTCCTTGTCACGACCCAAACCCACGGGCTAGACCGGCATTAGGACCAGGGCCGACATAAAACTCCTAAGGCCTGTAGTAAGCCTTACTAATTCCAAATCCATAATCAAGGCCCAAAACTGAGGCCCATCATGCAAATAAAAGAAAATAAAATATTATATTATATTTTTATTCTGGTTAACCCAACTCGATAACCGTTAAAATCTAAAGCCAGGGGAGCCCAGCTCATTCCTGAATCAATCAATTATAAACTATATAAATATCATAAAAAATTTCATTTATTGATATTAAAAACTTAAATTGACATAGTCTCCAACAAGGCCCACGCTACTGCTAACACATGCGGAGTTTTAGATTTCAAATTTAGAAAATAATAAAACAAATAAATAACTAATGTTAAACCTGTGAAGAAGAAAGTAGGTTAATATGAAAAAGAACTCCTCCTGTAGCCTGGAAAAATAGGATGAACAGGAGTAAGTGTTCGACTCATAAAGTAAGATATTGATTTTACATACAATTTCTACAACTATCTAATTCTAATGTGTCCTTAGAAATGAGATGTATCATCTTAATACAAACCAAGCAAAACAAGTCAAATCACACCCAAGGCAATCTGGAGCACTCACACATACATATATGGAGAGCCAATCCCCCTACCCAGCTTTCTTAGTTTTAACCTCTGCCAGCAATAACAACTCAAAGCCGGACTTTCTCTTAATATCTAAATGCGAGGGAAAACAAGATCAACTCAAAGTCATGCCTACCCCAACTTATCCATAATAAGGATTGGGTCCCAGCGAGTCAAGCTCCAACTGTGTCTACCTGTACTACCCATATCCACATGCACATCAACTCACAAACACAACTCCAGATCACCATAAAATAACAACAACAGCAATGTCAACGAGTACAAATGCAATAAAAGATGTGCCTAATATTTAACTACATATATATATGTATAAGTGATGCATGAGCATACCTTGAATAAATAATAATATTGAAATTATAAATAAAATTAATATCTACTCACAACATATCGGGGACTATTGTGGCTGCTGGGTTGAGGAAAATAGCTGACCTCGATCACCTAAATAATTATATTGTAAATTTATTAGTACTAATTCAAAATAAGACTCTAAAGAGACAACAGATAACCTAATTCATGCCGAAAATTCAATAAAGTTTCTCCTATATCTAGGACCTACCCAACCTACAAAATGGTTCAAATAATACTTCTAAACTCAGATATATCTCATTAATATCATATGACCCCTCCTAGGCCATTTAAAACAAGCAAAACTCATATATTACACATAAAATAATTTTTTAAAAATTTGGGGTATTATATTTTTCCCCCCCTACAAAAAAATTTGTCCTCAAATTTTAAATAAAAAAAAGTGCCAAGGAAAAGAAGGTGGTTATTCATTGCTTCTTTGACTCTGCTGTAGTGTTCTAGCTATCATCATCATTCTGTAGTGGAACTCTTACCTCTAATTATTCATTGACCATTTTTTTGACATCTCAGGTACTCACTATACCTCCACCGTACTTAACTTGATATATCATAACTTCAATAAACTTTAGCGCTTACCCCTCTTCCATCACACCCCAACGTGCCTCTTAGTAACTTCAGTCCTTATTTCTCTCTTCAACAACCTCCACTCCCTAAAGACATGATTTAGGCTTCTTATCCTATGGTATCCTATGAGATACTTTCCTGCAGCACCTAACATAGGCATCTCGTTCGAAATCCTTACTTGTCCTATGACCTCAATGGTCAACACCTATGCATCTTCTCACTCCCATGATACTTCGAATTTTCAATCTCTTTTGTGTCATTTCTAAGGTTCTTAGACCAACTCCTATCCATCTTATGTAACTAGTCATGTAGAGTTCTATTCAAGTGCCAAGTGTACCCTACACCATCTAGCAACATTGGAAAGTGAACTAGGTCTCTCCTCCTATGTGACCAAAGTGTTTGTATTCCCTGACAACCCAGTTAACGCAACCTTATCATTTTCCACTCCTCTACAATGGACGTATCTTGACTTGATGTACTTTTTAACACATTAGCACTTAGATCGAGGCTCCACTACTTCTTTAATCTATCATCTCACTATAACTTGTTTTAAACATCCCTCAGTGTGTTCCTAGCACACTTATTCCTCCTTATTCTCATCATTGTAACTAACTCTACCTAGCTTTTCTCCTATCCTTTGAATCTTATCCACTTCTTTTTCCTGTTTCTGCTATTGTTGATATCTTTTCAACCTACTGTGCTTATTTTTTAACCTTTGTCCTCTCTCACCCTTATACCTTTTTCCTTCAAGGATGTCCATCCCATCATCAACTTCAACCTTCTTTTTATTTCTTAGTCCCATCTTGATTACTAGTTCTATTACTTCTGAAATTTTAACCTTAAGATTGGTTCTTACTAGCACTTCTTTCACATTATGTAATACTTGTAATTGACCATAGAAAATTCTTCTTATAGCTCCTTCCCAACTTGACCATTAGAATATTACTATTCCCTACTACCCTTAGTAGGAAATTACTCATCCTGGTTAGATAGGAGTCCCAGAAACTATAAGTTCCATCTGAACTAACATGGCTGTGGGAAATGTGTTCTATGCTTTAATTCCAGATAAGATACTTCACATGTTCTCACTAATATAACCACATATACTGCCCACAGCTTTCCAACTTTAGCCTTAAATTTAACCATTAGCAATAATTCCATCCACTAAAACTTGAAGGAGCGAAAGCATGAATATTGTTCATTAGAGCATTGAATTTCAAAAATTTTCTTTTAGGGTTACATGCATCATACCACATCTTTTATGTGCCTAATTAATTTCGATGCTCAATTGCATATTAAAACACTTTTAATATGTATTAGGATCTATATTTGCCATTCAAGATTGTGAATTAACAAATTAATTCATTTAAACCCTAGTTTAAAAGAGGAGTTAGAGCACTAACCTTTTTGATGCACTATGGATGTGATTGGCACCTTTAGGAAGCACTTAGGACCCCAAGTGTTGTCCTTCTAGCTTGTCCACACCAAGATCACCAATGGGCAGCTCCCAATTTGCTTCTCAAGCCTTTGCCAACCAATTATAAATTGGGTTCTTACCTTTAGAGAAGTTGTATGCGTGTATAGAACACTAGAAATAACTTCTAGCAATTTTAATTCAAAGGGAGTGGAGTGATTCTATTTGAATTGATGAGAAAAGATGAAGAGAGGAGAGGGAGAAATAGGTACCGCCACACATAGAGAGAATGGAGAGAGTGACTTATTATTATATTTTTTTTATAACATCTCTTTATATAATTAGGTCAAGTAATCACTTAAACCCTATGCCACATGTCACCACCATATTGCGTCTTATTTTTAATTGACTTAATCACATTAAGCTAAGTGTCAAAGCTAGACTTAATCTTGACTTTGATCACCTTGCATGCTAGGAAGATAAATGGCAAACTTATATGGTGCCATGTGTCACCATCTCATGGTGCCACATGTCACCATGTGAAATGACCAAATTACCCTTATGTTGTAATTTTGAGTTCTCAATCCAAAATTTTTATTTCTTCTCTTCTAATCAATTTATATCAAATATAAATCAATTAATTAATCTCTATTAATTAATTTCTCACAATTAAATTCATATTTAAACACTTTAAATATAAATCTAACTTATACTATACATCAAATAACTTAGATTTGGTTTCAAGTCATGCTAGGGATTTTGCAATCTTATTACAAACCAAACCTAATTAATTAATTAATTAATTAAACTCTTTAATTAATCAATTAAATCACATTTTACTTGGTGATTATCTTGTGTATGTGTGTGACTCACTAGGCTCATCACTAATTGGCAATGAGATATGATATTAACTCTTAATATCATCAGAACTCTTTCTTACCATAAATGGTTTCTTTAAATCATTTTAGGCATCTCATAGACCATGGTTGACACCTAGCATAGCGTGCCATGGCCACCCAATCAGTAACAAGGAATACCTTAAATGAACCTTTAATCATATGTTACCATGCACTAGAATAGCTCTGTTACAAAATCCCAATTCGAGCTGGAGTCATGGTTTATGTCAAACCCCATTTGCTATGAATATTATGTTCTCTTTTAATTCCAATTCTTGATTAATTAGATTTTCTTGTCAAAAACTCTTTTCTAACTAAATTTGTCTATCCTGGCCAGGAACTTAAAATATCAAGAACAATTAAATGAACATAGGACTTTATCCCTATTTACTTAGGGTAACAGATTCTATCTTGATCAACACCTACCTCCATATATAACTAGTAGGAGCCAACACATGCCCATATACCCATACACAGTACAAGTATAAAAGTAGTATCAAACTCAAACTACCTATATACAAGATAACTGTGTTATCTCAGGTCTAAAGATTATATACACTGATATGATGTATGACAATGCATTGACAAGAGTAAACTCCATGTGCTTGTCATATGCATCACTGGTTCGGCCTACTTATCATGTATAAGTGCCTATCATGTTTGTTATGTGGCATGAGACTCACCATTCCATCTTATTTATATCTCACATAAATACCTTGGGAATAAAAATGAATACAATCTTTCGGGATAAGTCATGTCCTGTGTGAAGTATCCTCGATTATCAACCAATTTGTGATACTTTGTGCTAGAAATACTATCACTCATATTCTTAACAACTTAAGAATAGAATTTCTAACAAAATATCAATGGACCTTTTCTATTACACATAAATATATTATGTAAAAGAACAAGTGAAATTGGCTTTTATTAATAAAATATGTACAAGATACATACTAAATGATATGCTCTAGGGCATACTAATAACAATCTCCCACTAGCACTAGAGCCATTCATTACAGTATCTCAGACCCATCTTCTCAAGATGTCGGTCTAACTGAGCTTGTGACATAGCCTTAGTGAATGGATCAACTGGATTTTCAGCTGATGCTATTTTTCTGCATGGCTATATTGCCTCGCCCAACTATCTCTCTAATAATGTGGTAGCACCTTTCTATGTGTTTAGATTTCTAGTGAGACCAGGGTTCCTTATCTAAACAGCCTCTTTTGTAGCATCTGATGCAGCAATGTACTCAGCCTCTGCAATGAAATCAGTAGTCATACTCTGTTTGGAACTCTTTCAACTGACTGCACCTCCATTACAAATGAACACAAACCTAGAGGTAGACTTTCTATCATCGATATCTGATTGGAAATCAGAATCAGTATAACCATCCAATTGCAAGTCACCACCTCCATAAATCAAGAATAAATCCTTAGTTCTTCTCAAGTACTTAAGGATATTCTTGACAGCTATCCAGTGCTCCAAACGTGGATTGGATTGAAACCTGCTAGTCAAACTAACAGCATGTGTGATATCCGACCTAGTACACATCATTGCATACATCAAACTTCCAATAGCCAAAGCATATGGAATCCTGGCTATTTTATCTCTTTCTTCAGGTGTCTTTGGAGACATTTCTTTAGAAAGGTGGATACCATGTCTTACTGGTAACAATCCTCTCTTGGAATCAAGCATGTTAAACCTCTTTAACACCTTTTTCAAGTATAGACTTTGGGATAAACTAATTATTCTTTTCGCTCTATCTCTATATATGCGAATTTCAAGAATATAGGTTGCCTCCCCTAAGTCTTTCATAGAGAATGTATTTGACAACCATACCTTGACAGTTGTTAACATACCTATGTCATTACCTATCAACAGAATGTCATCCACATATAAGACAAGAAAAGTGATAGCACTATCACTAACCTTCTTATATACACATGGTTCATTCACATTTTTAATAAAACTAAATGACTTAATGGCTTCATCAAAACGGATGTTCCAAACTCCTCGAAGCTTGTTTCAACCCATAAATGGATCGCTTTAGCTTGCATATCTTGGAACCATTTTGGGATTCAAAACCCCTAGGTTGTTCCATGAAAATATTTTCTTCAATGTATCCATTAAGAAAAGCTATTTTGACATCCATCTGCCAAATCTCATAATCATAGTATGCGGCTATTGTTAATAGAATCCTAATTGATTTAAGCATGGCAACAGGCGTGAAAGTCTCCTCATAGTCAATTCCTTGCCTTTGGCGAAATTCTTTCTCTACTAGCCTTGCTTTATAGGTCTTTACTTTTCCATCAGAATCAATTTTCTTCTTGAAAATCCATTTATTCCTTATAGGTACAATACCTTCAGGTGGGTCAACAAGATCCCAAACTTGATTCTTATACATGGAATCAATTTCGAATTTCATAGTTTCAATTCATTTTAAAGAGTCTATATCTAATATAGCTTCTTCATAGATAAGTGGATCATCTCCATGATCTACTTCTTCATGAGTAAACAACTATTATTCATCTTCATGAAGAAAACCATATCTCACTGGTGAGTGAGATATCCTGATTGATCTGCGAGGAATTACTATAGATGTTTCATCAATAGATGTAGGTTGACTAGATGGATCTATATCCATTTGATATGTTGGTTGGTCAGAATTCTCTAATTCTAACTATATTTGCCTTCCTTTGCCTCCTTCTTGAATAAACTATTATTCAAGAAATATGGCATCTCTGCTTACCACAACCTTTTGTGATGTAGGCAAATAAAAATAATATCCAAAACTCTCTTTTGGATATCCAACAAATCGACCCTTTTCTAATCTGGTTTACAATTTATCAGTTTTCAGCTTTTTGTTATAAGCTGGACAACCTCAAATCTTAACATGCTTAAGACTTGGTTTTCTTCCATGCCATATCTCATAAGGTGTGGAAGAAACTGATTTTGATGGAATCCTATTCAGAATATGCAAAGCTGATTCTAATGCAAATCCCCAAAAGGAGATTAGCATATCAGTATAGCTCATCATACTACGTACCATATCTAATAGGGTACGATTTCTCTTTTCAGATATACCATTCAGCTGTGGCGTTCCTAGAGGAGTCAGCTGGGAAACAATGCCATGCTCTTTCAAGTATTCATCAAATTCAGTACTTAAGTATTCATCTCCACGATTTGATTGAAGAGTTTTAATACTTTTTCCTATTTGATTTTCTACTTCAGATTTAAATTCTTTGAACTTTTCAAAGGATTTATGTTTGTATTTCATCAAATACAAATACCTAAACCTTGATTTATCATCAGTAAAGGTAATAAAGTAATTAAAACTGCCTCTAGCCATTTCCTTAAATGGACCACATGCATCACTATGTATTAGCTCCAAAATATTTTCAGCTCTTAGTCCTTGTCTAATAAAGGGTGATCTAGTCATTTTGCCCTGAAGGTAGGATTCACAAGTTGGAGTAGGTTCAGAACCCAATGAGGATAAAATTCCCATTCTCCAGTTTTGCAATCCTATCTTCTGCAATATGACCTAGTCTTAAGTGCCAAATATATTTTGAACTTGATTTGATTTTTCATCATGGAATTACATTCATTTAGATTGCTTACATTAGATTTGTATTTAACATTATTATCTAAATAATAAAGTCCATCATGCATATAACTCAAACCAACATATTTATTTCTAAACTAAATCTTGCAAACATCATTTATGAACTGAAATTCATAACCATCTCTAGTCAAACTAGATAGAGAAATCATGTTCTTAAAAGCATCAGGTACATGCAAAACCTTATTAAATGCAAAACATGTCCACACATGTATAAAGATTTAGATCCTATGGCTAAAGCTTCAATAGTTGATCCATTGCCAATCCGGGGTCTAAAATCTTGTTACTGCAAGCTGCTACTACTTGCTATACTCTAGACAGTTCCTATCCTAGTACCCATCCTTCTGGTAGTGGAAACACTTTCCTTTGCCTCCATTAGCTTTGGTCTTTCCTTTCTGTTTGGCTATCTTCTTGGAAGGTCCTGGAACTTGAGGTTCCTTTTTCTTATTGCCCTTCTTTTTGTTGGACTTTCCAGCAGAAGAAGATACAATCAAAGCTACCTCTTTTTTTTTTTATTATCCGGCATATTCTTTTGGGCAATAACCAGCATGTTAAGTAAAGCATCCAATGTGTATTCCTGCTTAGTCACATGGAAATTTGTCACAAAATTCCCAAATGACTCAGTTAGAGACTGAAGGATCAAATCTATCTGCAGTTGGAAATTCATGTTAAAGTCAAGATGTTCCAGCTGCTCTATAAGCCGAATCATCTTGTGGACATGATCCCTAACATTCTGACCCTCAGACAGCCTAGATATCTCATACCTAGCATTCCTGCTATGCACATCATATTGAAGGAGCGAAAGCATGAAAAATATTAGTTTAGATCATTGAATTCAAAATTTTTCTTCTAGGGTCTCATGCATCAAGCAAGATTCATTATTTACCGATTTGATTTCAATGTTCAACAGCATATTAAAACACTTTTAATATATTTTTGGATCTACATTTGCCATTTAAGATTTTAGAATTAATAGATTAATTCATTAGAACCCTAGATTAAATCAAGAACATGTGCACTAACCTTTTGATGCACTGTAGTTGTGTTTGGTACCTTTGGGATGCACCTAGGACACCAGATGTTGTCCCTCTAGCTTGTCCACACCAAGATCACCAATTGCAGCCCCTTGAATAGCTTGTCAAGCCTTTTCAAATAATTAGAAATTGAGATTTTGCCTTTTAGAGAGGTTGCAGATGTATATTGGACACTAGAAACGATTTCTAGCAATTTTAATTCAAAGAAAACAATTGTTTTCTCTTTGAATTGATGAGAGATGAAGAGGAAGAGAGGAGAGGTGCGCAATGGGTGGTGGCACACAATGAAAGAAATCAGATTGTTATTTTGTTCTTTCATCCTTTCCCTTATATAGTTAGGTCATCACTTAAAACCCTTGCCACATGTCATCTTCTGATTGGCTCTTAGTTTAATTAACCCAATCACATTGTGCCAAGTGTCAAACCTAGATTTAATATTGACTTTGATCATCTTACATGATTAAAAAACAAATGGCAAGCTTATGCGTAGTGCCATGTGTCACCATCTCATGGTGCCACATGTCACCCTATGAAATGACTAAATTACCCTTGTGTCTTAATTTTAAGTTCTCAACCCAAAATAATTATTTCTCTTCGTCTTTTCAATTTATATCAAATATAAATTAATTAATTAAACTCTATTAATTAATTTCTCATAATTAAATTCATATTTAAACACTTTAAATATAAATTTAACTTATACTATACATCCAATAACCTAGATTTAGTTTCAAGCCATGCTAGGGACTTTTGCAATCTAATTGCAAACCAAACATATTTAATTAATCAGTTAAACTCTTTAATTAATTAATTAAATCACATTTAACTTGGTGATTACTTGTGTATGTGTGTGACTCATTAGGCTCATCACTAATTGGCAATGAGATATAATATCAACTCTTAATATCATCAGAACTCTTTCTTACCATAAATGATTTTTCTAAATCATTTTAGGCACTTCATAGACCATGGTTAACACCTAGCATAGCATGCCATGGCCACCCAATCAGTAATAAAGAATACCTTAAATGAACCTTTTATCATATGTTACCATGCACTAGAATCTCTCTGTTACAAAATCTCAATTCAAGCTGGAGTCATAGCTTATGTCAAACCCCATTTGCTATGAATATTATGTTCTCTTTTAATTCCAGTTCTTGATTAAAATGATTTTCTCATCAGAAACTCTTTTCAGATTAAATCTATTTGTCCTCGCCAGGAACTTGAAACATCAAGAATAATTAAATGAACATAGGATTTTATCTCTATTTACTTAGGGTAACAGATTCCATCTTGATCAACACCTACCTCCATATATAACTAGTAGGAGCCAACACATGCCCATATACCCATATACAGTACAAGTATGAAAGCAGTATCAAACTCAAACCACCTATATACAAGATAACTGTGCTATCTCAGGTCTAAAGAGTACATGCACTAATATAATTTATGACAATGCATTGACAAGAGTAAACTCCATGTGCTTGTCATAAATGTCACTGGTTCGGCCTACTTATCATGCGGAAGTGTCTATCATGTTTGTTATATGGCATGAGACTCACCATTCCATCTTATTTATATCTCATATAAATACATTGGGAACAAACATGAGTACAATCTTTCTGGATAAGTCATGTCCTGTGTGAAGTATCCTCGATTGTGAATTAATTTATGATACTCTGTGTTAGAAATACTGTCGCTCATATTCTTAATAACTTAAGAATAGAATTTCTAACCAAATATCAATGGACCTTTCTTATTACACATAAATATATTATGTAAATGGAAAAATAAAAATGCATTTTATTAATAAAACATGTACAAGATACATACTAAATGATATGCTTTAGGGCATATTACTACTAATCTGCCACTAGCACTAGAGCTATTTATTACAATATCTTAGACCCATCTTCTCAAGATGTTGGTCTAGCTGAGTTTGTGACATAGGCTTAGTGAATGGATCAGCTGGATTTTCAACTGATGCTATTTTCTGCATGGCTACATCATCTCGCCCAACTATTTCTCTAATAATGTGGTAGCGCCTTTTTATGTGTATGGACTTCTGGTGAGACTGGGGTTCCTTAGCCTGTATGACTGCTCCATTGTTGTCACAGTAGAGAGGAACTGTTGACTTAATGGAAGGAACTATTGCAAGTTCTGTCAAGAACTTCTTTATCTAAACAACTTCCTTTGCAGCATCTGATGCAGCAATATACTCAGCTTCGGTAGTGGAATCTGCAGTCGTACTCTGTTTGAAACTCTTCCAACTAACTGCACCTCCATTATAAATGAACACATACCTAGAGGTAGACTTTCTATCATCGATATCTGATTGGAAATCAGAATCAGTATAACCATCCAATTGTAAGTCACAACCTCCATAAATTAAGAATAAATCCTTAGTTATTCTCAAGTACTTAAGGATATTCTTGACAGCTATCCAGTGTTCCAAACCTGGATTGGATTGAAACCTGCTAGTCAAACTAACAGCATATGTGATATCCGACCTAGTACACAACATTGCATACATCAAACTTCCAATAGCCAAAGCATATGGAATCCTGGCCATTTTATCTCTTTCTTTAGGTGTCTTTAGAGACATCTCTTTAGAAAGATGGATACCATGTCTCACTGGTAATAATCCTCTCTTGGAATTAAGCATGTTAAACCTCTTTAACACCTTTTCCAAGTATAGACTTTGGGATAAATCAATTATTCTTTTCGCTCTATCTCTATAGATGAGAATCCCAAGAATGTAGGTTGCCTCCCCTAAGTCTTTCATGGAGAATGTATTTGAAAACCATATCTTTACAGTTGTCAACATACCTGTGTCATTACCCATCAACAAAATATCATCCACATATAAGACAAGGAAAGTGACAGCACTATCACTAACCTTCTTATATACACATGGCTCATCCTCATTTTTGATAAAACCAAATGACTTAATGGATTCATCAAAATAGATGTTCCAACTCCTCGAAGCGTGTTTCAACCCATAAATGGATCGCTTTAACTTGCATACTTTGGAACCATCTTGGGATTTAAAACCCCTAGGTTGTTCCATGAAAATGTTTTTTTCAATGTTTCCATTGAGAAAAGCTGTTTTGACATCCATCTACCAAATCTCATAATCATAGTATGCAGCTATTGCTAATAGAATCCTAATTGATTTAAGCATGGCAACATGCGAGAAAGTCTCCTCATAGTCGATTCCTTGCCTTTGGCAAAACCCTTTCGCTACTAGCCTTACTTTATAGGTATCTACCTTTCCATCAGAATCAATTTTCTTCTTGAAAACCCATTTGTTTCCTATAGGTACAATACCTTCAGGTGGGTCAACAAGATCCCAAACTTGACTCTTATACATGGAATCAATCTTGGATTTCATAGCATTAATCCATTTTGAAGAGTCTATATCTGATATAGCTTCTTCATAGGTAAGTGGATCATCTCCATGATCTACTTCTTCATAAGTAGACAACTCTTGTTCTTCTTCATGAAGAAAACCATATCTCACTGGTGGGTGAGATATCCTGGTTGATTTGCGAGGAATTATAGTAGATGTTTCATCAACAGGTGTAGGTTGACTAGATGGATCTATATCCATCTGATTTGTTAGTTGGTCAAAATTCTCCAATTCTAATTCTATTTGCCTTCCTTTGCCTCCTTCTTGAATAAACTATTGTTCAAGAAACGTGGCATCTCTACTTGGCACAACCTTTTGTGATGTAGGAAAATAAAAATAATATCCAAAACTCTCTTTTGGATATCCAATAAATTGACCCTTTTTTGATCTGGTTTTCAATTTATCAGTGTTTAGCTTTTTGAAATAAGCTGGACAACCCCAAATCTTAACATGCTTAAGACTAGGTTTTCTTCTATGCCATATCTCATAAGGTGTGGAAGATACTGATTTTGATGGAATCCTATTCAGAATATGCAAAGCTGATTCTAATGCAAATCCCCAAAAGGAGATTGACATATCAGTATAGCTCATCATACTACGTACCATATCTAATAGGGTACAATTTCTCCTTTCAGATGCACCATTCAACTATGGTGTTCCTGGAGGAGTCAGCTGGGAAACAATACCATGTTCTTTCAAGTATTTATCAAATTCAGTACTCAAGTATTCACCTCCACGATCTGATCGAAGAGCTTTAATACTTTTTCTGTTTGATTTTCTACTTCAGATTTAAATTCTTTGAACTTTTCAAAGGATTCATATTTGTATTTCATCAAATACATATACCCAAACCTTGATTTATTATCAGTAAAGGTAATAAAATAATAAAAACTGCCTCTAGCCATTTCTTTAAATGGACCACATACATCACTATGTATTAGCTCCAAAATATTTTCAGCTCTTGGCCCTTGTCCAACAAAGGGTGATCTGGTCATTTTGCCTTGAAGGCAGGATTCACAAGTTGGAGTAGGTTCAGAATCCAATGGGGATAGAATCCCCATTTTCTCCAGTTTTGCAATCCTATCTTCTGCAACATGACTTAATCTTAAGTGCCAAATATATTTTGAACTTGAGTTAATTTTCACTATGGCATTGCTTTCATTTAGATCACTTGCATTCAATTTGTTTTTGTCATTAGTATCCAAATAATAAAGACCATCATTCATATAACCCGAAACAACATATTTATTTTCAAAATAAATATTGCAAACATCATCTGTGAACTGAAATTTATAGCCATTTCTAGTCAAACTAGATATAGAAATGATGTTCTTAAAAGCATCAGGTACATATAAAATATTATCCAAACACAAAACATGTCCAAACATGTAAAAATATTTAGATCCTATGGCTAAAGCTTCAACAGTTAAGCCATCACCAATCCGGAGTCTAACATCTCGAGAATGCAAGTTGCTACTTTTTGCTAGTTCCTGCATATCATAAGAAATGTGAGAACTGACACCAGTATCTAAAACCCAAGCTGTAGATGAACTATGAGTATCATCAGAATCTAAATAACAAAATACAGACATACCTTTTGAAGGTGTATTCTTCTTGTCCTTCAGAGAAGCAAGATACTCTGGGCAGTTTCTTTTCCAGTGCCCATCATGCTGGCAGTGGAAAAACTTTTCTTTGCCTCCATCAGCTTTAGTCTTCCCTTTTTGTTTAGCTATTTACTTGGAATGACTAGGAATCTGAGGTTTCTTTTTCTTACTGCCCTTCTTCTTGTTGGACTTTCCAGCAGAAGAAAATGCAATCAAAGCTACCTCTTTTCCTTTATTGCCTGACATATTCTTTTGGGCAATAATCAGTATGTTGAGTAAACCAGCTAAGGTGCATTCCAACTTAGTCACATGGAAATTTGTCACAAAATTCCCAAATGGTTAAGGAAGGGACTGAAGGATCAAATCCGTTTGCAGTTGGAAATCCATGTTAAAGTCAAGATGTTCCAGCTGCTCAATCAGCCGAATCATCTTGTGGACATGATTCCCAACATTCTGTCCCTCAGACATCCTCATGCAGAATAGCTGTCTAGATATCTCATACCTAGCATTCTTGCTGTGCTCACCATACAATTCTTGTAGGTGAAGGAGGATCTCACTCGCACTCTGCATGTTCTCATGCTGCTTTTGTAACTCATTACTCATAGAAGCAAACATATAACACTTGGCTCTCATATCATGCTCCTTCCACTTGTCCAAAGTTTCATGTTCCTCTTGAGTGGCCTCTGGAGGTAAGGGATCAGGAACATTTGAGTCTAGAACATATCCTATATGTTCAAGATTCAGGACAAGTTTCAAATTTCTTAGCCAATAAGAGAGATTAGATCCTGTCAACCTATTGCGATCAAGCATGCTTGCAAGGATATTGGATGGTGGTGGTTGTGGTGTGCTCATTATTATCTGAAAATTAACTGCAGAAAATAACCAGATTAATTAGTAAATGTATCATGTATTTAACCAAAATGATTATGGTCTTTTAATCAAATTGGTCCTCCCACTAACTTAGTAAATCCTACACTTCCAAAGTAGAAAACGAAAATCCTAGTTGGATAGATTTCTAGTGGGTGATTGAATTCTTATAATCCTATTGATCATCCTCAGGCACATCCATTATTGGAATTACAATAAACTATAAGTGAACAACTCCTTGCCCATCACATCTCATGTGAGGTTCAATCCTTTTACCTAGCCCCTAATGCTCAAAATCTCAGGTACATCCATTATTGACTTATCTTGCATTAGTTAAGTTGATCCCATTGAGCCAGTAAATATACAAATAATTTTAATGTCCTCAAGCACATCCATTATTGGGCACCAAACCATTTACATATTTACAACATCTCATGCTTAACAATTATTCTTAAGAAGATCTCTTAAATTAATTGCATCATATGCAAGTATTTAAATTTTTTTAAAATAATTGCCTCAATAGAGGGCCCATGTTATAATTACTTTAATTATACCATTTCCAACTTAATCATTTGTTTGGAAGATTTTGTGGTCGTCCTAATTACTATTATGGTCTTACTTTGCACATTATCCATTTAGCATGCATATATTATATACTTGCATACAATCCCATACATCTCATGCATTCATGGATAAACAATAAATATGGTATGATCATGGACTTTCTAAGGGATTCAATTCTGAGCCACCAAGAATTGAATTAGGGCATTTCTAGGTATATTTCATTCATTCATATTACAAGAGTTGCTGAAGGAGTACATAATCAACACTTTATCTTGAATTCCTCCCACTGGTCCCACCAATGCTCTTGGCCTCCTTGATCTTCTTGCAGTCCAATTACATAATAATCCTTGGCATACCAAGGCGAATTTACAAGAACCGAATAAATGAAATTACAATCAAAATATTACAACCTTTATAATACATGCCACCAAAATAAATTAAAATAAATTAATTAATTTACAACCCAAAGAAATATAAAAGAAATAAATCCAATCACATTGGTTTTTTATTGTCCATGATTATCCATCATGCATATCACTATTTAACAATTAAATAAAATATACATACTAAAATTAAATTGAATATCCCATATTCAACTTAAAAATCCAAATTTGAATATGATTCAAACAAATTTAAAAATTCAGATTTGAATCATAATTTAATTATGTATTTAAAACTCCTAATTAAACACTTTAATTAGTCATGGGCCTAATTATAGGCCTTGAAACCAAGCCCAAAAGCCATGTGCATGGTTGAATGCACCAAACCATGCGCACCAATGGAACTCTTCTTCATGCCGCCACATTGTTTGTCCAACCAGCAATTATTGAATCAACTGTTGATCAAATCACACAATTAAATCATATAATCAACAATCTAAATGGCAAACATAGTGGCTCTGATACCAATTGAAGGAGCAGAAGCATGAAAAATATTAGTTTAGATCATTGAATTCAAAATTTTTCTTCTAGGGTCTCATGCATCATGCAAGATTTATTATTTACCTATTTGATTTCAATGTTCAATAGCATATTAAAACACTTTTAATATGTTTTTGGATCTACATTTTCCATTTAAGATTTTAGAATTAATAGATTAATTCATTAGAACCCTAGATTAAATCAAGAACATGTGCACTAACCTTTTGATGTACTGTAGTTGTGTTTGGTACCTTTGGGATGCACCTAGAGCACCAGATGTTGTCCCTCTACCTTGTCCACACCAAGATCATTAATGGCAGCCTCTTGAACAGCTTCTCAAGCCTTTCCAATCAATTAGAAATTGAGGTTTTGCCTTTTAGAGAGGTTGCAGATGTATATTAAACACTAGAAATGATTTCTAGCAATTTTAATTCAAAGAAAACAATTATTTTCTCTTTGAATTGATGAGAGATGAAGAAGAAGAGAGGAGAGGTGCTCAATGGGTGGCGGCACACAATGAAAGAAATCAGATTGTTATTTTGTTCTTTCATCCTTTCCCTTATATAGCTAGGTCATCACTTAAAACATTTGCCACATGTCATCTTTTGATTGGCTCTTAGTTTAATTAACCCAATCACATTGTGCCAAGTGTCAAACCTAGATTTAATCTTGACTTTGATCATCTTACGTGATTAAAAGACAAATGGCAAGCTTATGTGTAATACCATGTGTCACTATCTCATGGTGCCATATGTCACCCTGTGAAATGACCAAATTATCCTTGTGTCTTAATTTTGAGTTCTCAACCCAAAATAATTATTTCTCTTCTTTTTATCAATTTATATCAAATATAAATTAATTAATTAAACTCTATTAATTAATTTCTCATAATTAAATTCATATTTAAACACTTTAAATATAAATTTAACTTATACTATACATCCAATAACTTAGATTTGGTTTCAAGCCATGCTAGAGACTTTTGCAATCTAATTGCAAACCAAACCTATTTAATTAATCAATTAAACTAATTAATTAAATCACATTTAACTTGGTGATTACTTGTGTATGTGTGTGACTCACTAGGCTCATCACTAATTGGCAATGAGATATGATATCAACTCTTAATATTATCAGAACTCTTTCTTTCCATAAATGATTTCTCTAAATCAGTTTAGGCACCTCATAGACCATGGTTAACACCTAGCATAGCATGCCATGGCCACCCAATCAATAATAAGAAATACCTTAAATGAACATTTTATCATATGTTACCATGCACTAGAATCTCTCTGTTACAAAATTCTAATTCGAGCTGGAGTCATGGCTTATGTCAAACCCCATTTGCTATGAATATTATGTTCTCTTTTAATTCCAATTCTTGATTAAAAAGATTTTCTCATTAGAAACTCCTTTCTAATTAAATCTATCTGTCCTGGTCAGGAACTTGAAACATCAAGAATAATTAAATGAACATAGGATTTTATCCCTATTTACTTAGGGTAACAGATTCCATCTTGATCAACACTTACCTCCATATATAACTAATAGGAGCCAACACATGTCCATATACCCATACACAGTATAAGTAAGAAAAGCAGTATCAAACTCAAACTACCTATATACAAGATAACTGTGCTATCTCAGGTCTAAAGATTATATGCACTGATATGATTTATGAAAATGCATTGATAAGAGTAAAGTCCATGTGCTTATTATAAATGTCACTGGTTCAGTCTACTTATCATGCATAAGTGCCTATCATGTTTGTTATATGACATGAGACTCACCATTCCATCTTATTTATATCTCATATAAATACATTGGGAATAAACATGAATACAATCTTTCTGGATAAGTCATGTCCTGTGTGAAGTATCCTCGATTGTGAACCAATTTATGATACTTTGTGCTAGAAATACTGTCACTCATATTCTTAACAACTTAAGAATAAAATTTCTAAAAAAATATCAATGGACCTTTTCTATTACACTTAAATATATTATGTAAATAAAAAAGTGAAAATGCCTTTTATTAATAAAACATTTACAAGATACATACTAAATGATATGCTCGGCATACTACTAACACATACAACTCTTGCAGGCGAAGGAGGATCTCACTTGCACTTTGCATGTTCTCATGTTGCTTCTATAACTCGTTACTCATAGAAGTAAGCATGTAATAGTTAGCTCTCATATCATGCTTCTTCCACTTGTCCAAAATGTAATGTTCCTCTTGAGTGGCCTCTGGAGGTAAGGAACCAGGAACATTTGAGTCTAGAGCATATCCAATACGTTTTAGGTTTAGGACAAGTTTTAAATTTCTTAGCCAATCAGAAAGATTAGGTCTCGTCAACCTATTGTGATCAAGTATGCTCACAAAGATATTGGATGGTGGTGGTTGTTGTGTGCTCATTATTATCAGAAAATTAACTACAGAAAATAACTAGATTAATTAGTAAATGTATCAAGTAATTTACCAAAATGATTATGGCCTTTTAATCAAGTTGGTCCTCCCACTAACTTGGCAAATCTTACACTTTCAAAGTAGGAAACGGAAATCCTAGTTGGATGAATTTCTAGTGGGTGATTAAATTCTTATAGTCTTATTGATCATCCTCAGGCACATCCATTATTGGAATTACAATAAACTATAAGTGAGCAACTCCTTGCCCATCACATCTCATATGAGGTTCAATCATTCATCTGGCCCCTAATGCTCAAAATCTCAGGCACATCCATTATTGATTTATCTTGCATTAGTTAAGTTGATCCCATTGAGCCAGTAAACATGCAAATAAATTTAATATCCTTAGGCACATCCATTATTGGCCATCAACTATTTACATATTTACAATATCTCATACTTAATAATTATTCTTCAGAAAATCTCTTAAATTAAATGCATCATATGCAAGTATTTAAAATTTCTTAAAATAATTGCCTTAATGGAGAGCCCATGATATAATTATATTAATTATACCATTTCCAACTTAATCATTTGTTTGGAAGATTTAGTGGTCGGCTTAATTACTATTATAGTCTCACTTTGCACATTATCCAATTAGCATGCATATATCATATACTTGCATACATTCCTGTACATCTCGTGCATATATGGATAAACAATAAATATGGTATGATCATGGACTTTTTAAAGGATTCAATTTTGAGCCACCAAGAATTGAATCAGGGCATTCCTAGGTGCATTTCATTCATTTATTTTGCAAGAGTTGTTGAAGGAGTACATAATCAACACTTGATCTTGAATTCCTCCCACTGGTCCCACCAATGCTCTTGAACTCCTTGATCATCTTGCAATCCAATTACATAGTAATCCTTGGCGTACCAAGGCAAATTTACAAGAATATGGACTTAAAAGTCCTTAAATAAGTGAAATTATAACCCAAATTATTACAATACTTATAATACATGCCACCAAAAATAAAATTAATTATTTTACAACCAAAAGAAAAATAAAAGAAATAAATCCAATCACTCTGGTCTTTTATTGTCCATGATCATCCATCATGCATATTACCATTTAAGAATTAAATAAAACATACATACTAAAATTAAATTGAATATCTCATATTCAACTAAAAAATTCAGATTTGAATCTCATTCAAACAAATTTAAAAATTCAGATTTGAATCTCATTCAAACAATTGAATCAAAATTTAATTGTGTGATTAAAATTCTTAATTAAACAATTTAATTAAGTATGAGCCTAATTATGGGCCTTAGATCATACAACAATTGCACAATGAAACCCATAACCATGCGCACACTTGGAAGGGCCCAAGCCATGCGCACCCATGGAGCATACAAACATGCCGCCACCTATGGTGATCCAAACAGCCTTGAATCAATCAAATTTTTATTAAATCACACAATTAAATCTCATATTAAATCTTTAATGGCAAATATAGTGGCTCTGATACCAATTGAAGGAGCGGAAGCATGAATATTGTTCATTAGAGTATTGAATTTCAAAAATTTTCTTATAGGGTTGCATGCATCATACCACATCTTTTACATGCCTAATTAATTTCAATGCTCCATTGCATATTAAAACACTTTTAATATGTATTAGAATCTATATTTGCCATTTAAGATTGTGAATTAACAAATTAATTCATTTAAACCCTAGTTTAAAAGAGGAGTTAGAGCATTAACCTCTTTGATACACTATGGATGTGATTGGCACATTTAAGAAGCACCTAGGACCCCAAGTGTTGTCCCTCTAGCTTGTCCACACTAAGATCACCAATGGGCAGCCCCCAATTTACTTCTCAAGCCTTTGCCAACCAATTATAAATTGGGTTCTTACCTTTAGAGAGGTATTATGTGTGTATAGAACACTAGAAATAATTTCTAGCAATTTTAATTCAAAGGGAGCGAAGTGATTCTCTTTGAATTGATGAGAAAAGATGAAGAAAGGAGAGGGAGAAATAGGTGCTGCCACACATAGAGAGAATGGAGAGAGTGACTAATTTTTTTTTTTTTCTTATAACATCTCTTTATATAATTAGGTCAAGTAATCATTTAAACCCTATGCCACATGTCACCACCATATTGCATCTTATTTTTAATTGACTTAATCACATTAAGCCAAGTATCAAAGCTAAACTTAATCTTGACTTTGGTCACCTTGCATGCTAGGAAGATAAATGGCAAACTTATATGATGTCATGTGTCACCATCTCATGGTGCCACATGTCACCATGTGAAATAACCAAATTACTCTTATGTTGTAATTTGGAGTTCTTAACCCAAAATCATTATTTCTCCTCTTCTAATCAATTTATATCAAATATAAATCAATTAATTAATCTCCATTAATTAATTTCTCACAATTAAATTCATATTTAAACACTTTAAATATAAATCTAACTTATACTATACATCTAATAACCTAGATTTGGTTTCAAGTCATGCTAGGGACTTTGCAATCTTATTGCAAGCCAAACCTATTTAATTAATTAATTAAACTCTTTAATTAATCAATTAAATCACATTTTACTTAGTGATTATCTTGTGTATGTGTGTGATTCACTAGGCTCACCACTAATTGGCAATGAGATATGATATTAACTCTTAATATCATCAAAACTCTTTCTTACCATAAATGATTTCTCTAAATCATTTTAGGCATCTCATAGACCATGGTTGACACCTAGCATAGCGTGCCATGGCCACCCAATCAGTAACAAGGAATACCTTAAATGAACCTTTAATCATATGTTACCATGCACTAGAATCTCTTTGTTACAAAATCCCAATTCGAGCTGAAGTCATGGTTTATGTCAAACCCCATTTGCTATGAATATTATGCTCTCTTTTAATTCCAGTTTTTGATTAATTAGATTTTCTTGTCAGAAACTCTTTTCTGATTAAATCTGTCTGTCCTGGCCAGGAACTTGAAATATTAAGAACAATTAAATGAATATAGGACTTTATTCCTATTCATTTAGGGTAACAGATTCCATCTTAATCAATATCTGCCTTCATATATAACTAGTAGGAGCCAACACATGCCCATATACCCATACAACAGTACAAGTATGAAAGCAGTATCAAACTCAAACTACCTATATACAAGATAACTGTATTATCACAGGTCTAAAGATTATATGCACTGATATGATATATGACAATGCATTGACAAGAGTAAACTCCATGTGCTTGTCATATGCGTCACTGGTTCAGTCTACTTTGTCACACCTTATCCCTAGTAAGGCATGACATGTTCCCATAGCATACCTAATGAATTACCGAACTACACCTACTGATAACCCATTAGTTATGCTACAAGGGATTTTAAAAAAAATCATAGCTTTTTGTCTTATCAATTCTGTTGCGGAAAATTGCATGAGAATAGTTAAAATTCCATGTAAACATTCATTGGAAATATTAATAGAATAAATATTGCAAAAGTTATATTTTCATAAGTCTCAAAGTGAAATACAAAATAGTTACAAACTCAAAATGTGATAGCAATGCAGTGCTTTTAAATACAAACTGCTCAATGTCCGTACGTCCATACATATAGGTACAAAATTACAGAGGTATACCTACTATATATACCCACAATCAAAACCAAAATATTGCTTCCAAGTCTCTCACTCAGCAGCATTCTCCTTTCCCTTTCCTGTGACAGCATAAAGAAGCTATCGCTGAGTATATCACTCAGTGGTGCACAGCTAATAACTTTAAAACTTAAGGTAAAACACAATTTGTCAAAGCATAATAAATCACATTTTTCTTAAGCATGAAAACTTCACAAAAGTTCTAAGTTCATAAGAGCTATTTATTAGAATAACATTGCAAATGAGAAATCTTACTTCATAAATCACAATTCACAAAGCATTAGTGTTGCCAACATTAACACACAGTTCAGGCCATGACACAAAATTTCATGATCAGTGCCGTGTTGTACACCACGATAAAGCAATCTCAACCTCACTAACCGTTATTAATGAGGGAAGGGCTAGCTAGCTAATGAGTACTCATATAGTCTTACCCCACTAACCGTTATTAATGGGAGACATAATCAATATCAATTACCAACCCCAAGTAGCCGTTACTACTAGGGAGTTCCGAAAGGGACTGTCATGCTAACTGTGGTTTCAAAACAGTTTCCAAAAATTTTCCATTCAATAATCACATTTATAAACCAATAAACACATTTAAATTCATCATAATATCCAAATAAAGGTAGCAACACCTAAATTTCTTAAATGCAAGAGAAAAACCATATTTCAGTCAAAGTAAACTTGTTCAAAGCAAACTCATTCAATTTAACACATTCCAAGCAATTTACAAATTTAAAAACGAAGAAAATGTTAGTTGTGCACAAACCTTCAGTGTGCTCCTTTATTGTTACCTACTTCTCCTTGTCCGTTCCAACTTCTTTTTCTACTGAAAATACACAAATAGAATACCTCAATATCAATCTCAATTACTGCCAAGCACTCATTATATGCATGTCTAATGCATCCCAAGTTAGCTTTGAAAATTTTAGAATATTTTGGTTTTGGGGCAGCTTGGTGCCCCAATATTTGAACCCAATTTTTACCTAGTTTCGATTATAATTTGGTGAGGTATTCTTCATGAAAATTGTTCATTTAGGTCTTAACTTTATTTTCATTTTTGAATCACCTAATTCAGAGCTGTGTAGCTCAAGTTATGTCCAAAACACTATTACTGTTTACGTCACTATTCATGCTGCAGATTTTGTTCTGGCAGATTTATCGATCCAACTTCGTTCAGCAATTTGACTAAGTTAAGTCTATAATTTGGTCTAATGTTCTTCATATGAAATATTCTACTATGTCTTAGGTTTCCATCGGTTTAAGAATCGCCTAAATCGGAGTTTTCTAGAGAGAGTTATAGCCTTGCAAAGTTTATTGTTCATTTGGTCAATTTTAGGTGCCCAGATTCTGGCAGATTCGGTGACCCGAATTTGTTTCGCAATTTGATTGAGTTAAGTTCATAATTTGGCCTAACATTCTCCATATGAAATATTCTACTATGTCTTAGGTTTCCATCGGTTCAAGAATCGCCTAAATTGGAGTTTTTCAGAGAGAGTTATAGCCTTGCAAAATTTACTGTTTATTTGGTCAATTTTAGGTGCCCAAATTCTGGCAGATTCGGTGACCCGAATTCGTTTCGCAATTTGATTAAGTTCATAATTTGGCCTAACATTCTCCATATGAAATATTCTACTATGTCTTAGGTTTCCATCAGTTCAAGAATCCCCTAAATCGGAGTTTTCTAGAGAGAGTTATAGCCATTGAAACTTTACTGCTCATATGGCAATTCTGCAGTTTTGCAGATTCAGTAACTCAACTTTGATCAATAATTTGATTGGGTTAATGGCATAATTTGGGTTTGTATTCTGCATGAAAGTTTTAGGTCTATATCTCATCTAATTACTGGTAAAATTTTAGGTCATTTTGACCTGCCTAGCTCGAGTTATGACCCAAACACGATTACTATTCATACTGCAGTTTTTCAAGTTTGGTCAGTTTGTTCACTAGGTTTTGGTCACTTTTTAGGCATGCTTCCTAAATAAAAATTGTGTCATTTAGTGCCTATTTTCAGTCCCAATTGGTCCCATACCAATTAGACTTGTAAAATTTCATTTTTGGTCCCTCAAAGTTGACTTTTGGTCATGCTTCATGCCCAATCCGAATTTGGCTTTGATTTAAACACTTCTAACACACTTAATTTGGTCACAAATGGCCATTTCTTTCCTTAAACTATGGCAAAGACATCATTTAGCACTTCTTCACATTTTTGGTCTCTAAACCCTAATGTTCGAAACCCTAATTTTTCTCCCATTTAGCCAAAACCCTAGTTTAGGTTCCATATATGTTTTCTTTCATTTTCTTATGAAATTTCATCATAAATTAACTTCTTTCCAAGCTTATACAACTAATCTAACATGAAAAGAAAATTACCTCTTGTTAATTTCTTTCCAACTTCACTTTTCTTCCAATTCTTGTTCTCCTTGCTTTTAATCTCTCAATCAAAGATCTCTTTGATGTTTTCTTTTAGTGGGCTATGGAATTTATGAAGGGAATTTAAGGGAATTAAAACTTGGGAGGAGAAATCAATGAGGGGAAGAAGTGGAAGAAGAAGAGAAAAAGAGAGAGAGAGAGAGAGAGAGAGAGAGAGAGAGAGAGAGAGAGAGAGAGGAAGAGAGAGGAGAGGGTGGTGGCCTCTTATGAAAAAAAAGAAATGAAGAAGACATTTGTCTTTTTATTTATATAAATTAATATATTTATCCCCAAAATTAGCTTATTAAAATTATAAATTTTAATTGTGTCATAAGGATAATTAAACTTAAATTTTTATTCCCTTTTTTTTTACATTTACACTTAATTTTTTTATTTTAATTAAATAATTAAATTTAACTATCAAAAGCCTATAAGTCTTTCATTTTAATTTTGTCATAATGGAAATGAAAGTTTAAATTTTCATTTCTTAAATTTTCCCTTACATATATTTTTTTTACTTGAATTTTTCTTCAATTTTTACCCCATAATTCAATTCATTAATTTCATTTAATTTAATTGACATTTTGGTCAAAAGTCAACTCTTGAGGTGAATTGACCAAAATGCCCCTCATCGGGTCATAATCCATCTTTTTATAATACCCGATGAGTCCTTAGTTTTTTTGTTCACTAGAATTTTTATTGTGTCTATCTCAATTAATTTTCTATTTATTTTTGATCCTCAAGATGTCTTTGATTAGTATTAGTCACGGACCAAAAATGATACTATTCATAACTCAGAGGTTCAGGGTGTTACATACTTATTATGTATAAGTGCCTATCATATTTGTTATGTGGCATGAGACTCACCATTCCATCTTATTTATATCTCATATAAATACCTTGGGAACAAACATAAATACAATCTTTCTGGATAAGTCATGTTCTATGTGAAGTATCCTCGATTGTGAACCAATTTATGATACTTTGTGCTAGAAATACTGTCACTCATATTCTTAACAACTTAAGAATATAATTTCTAACAAAATATCAATGGACCTTTTATATTACACATAAATATATTATGTAAACGGAAAAGTGAAATTGCTTTTTATTAATAAAATATGTACAAGATACATACTAAATGATATGCTCTAGGGCATACTACTAACAAAACTGATCCACAAATAGTAATTCCTCCAGCTTATAGTTTAGAAGGGTTGCTAGCCCTAGTAATTAACTCGATTTAACTCCTATCATTGCTCTGATCGTCCTTTCATACTTAATATTAGGTACACGCTTACCATCATTTTCTTTTTAAGAAGAATGTGTACAGACTAGTGCCCATCAAGTTCTTAAATACTAGGTCATCTCAACATTATTTCCCTTGCTTATGTAGACTTCCAGAGCTAAAAGTACGATATAAACTTGAAGAGAAAGAGAAATCTCCTCTTACTGACATTAGCACACTATTCATATATCTTGGACTTCTCCCTAAAATTTCATAATCTCTTTCTATAAGATATCAATTACAACAATCCTTCTGTTGTACCACCGATTTGCCTGACATATCATCTTAAGGCTTTCTTTCTCTACTTGTACTCTATTTCTCCTTTTTATGCCTACTTTAACTCTTTTGCATCCTTATATTTTACTGTATTTAAGAAGATACCTCTCACTAATAGACTCTTCCAACATGGATTCCAATCATGTTTACTGCCATAACTCTTATCCTTGTGCTTCTCAGTGACTTGTGACAATCACTCATACATACTCTTCCCATTCTATCTCTTACTGTCATTCTGTCACTTATTTTCATTTACGTTCCCTTATGAAATGACCCTATTGGTCATACTAAAAATGTTTACCTAACCCTTGATCGCAGGCCCCATAATTGCTATCTCATCATCTCTATTTAGGACCGAAGCCTATGTGCCATTTTCCACCATCCCTTTTGCTAATCATGCCTATTTGAACTATTAGGTTTATTTTTTATTTATTTACAACCTTTAATTTACTCATTTGCCTGATAGGATAGTTCAAAGCACCATTGCTCATCCTATAACTTTTGCTTACTCTGGTTGCATTCCTCAACTAACTTTCCTCATACTGTTAGAAATTTAAATGGATTTTATCCCATTACTACCTACTCCATTCTGGGAATAGGAATAGATAGAGTTTGATTCATATCTTGCAACTTTAAACCTGATTCATATCTTGCAACTTTAAACCCCATAGTTTAATTCCTAACACTGCCCAAATTATGACTTACTCTAAGTCTTACACTTCAAGATTCCATATCTTGATAATTATTCTCACTCACGCAATCTTGTTCTGGGCTTACTAATATTGCTTTTAAGTTCATCCTATTTACCTTGCCCAGGATGGCATTTTATGTACTTTATATCTCACTTTGATCCTTTTAATCTTGTCTTATTCTTGGCTATTCGATATGCTCTTTAATTCATCTCTTTTATCGTACCCAAAATAGAACCTTAATTACTTTTTTCCCTAGCTTCATTCTTCTTCTTGACCTGATAGTTATGCTAGATAACTGTACTTTTCAGTATCTCCGCTAGGTCATCTTCACCTTTGCACTACTCAGAATTAGTTCTTCAACTACTCTGATTAGCACTTCCACTACCGTTTGAACTTTTCTCTTGTCACATCTGAAACTAACTATCCAAATTTTCATTCCTATATTTCCTTTTTTCTACTGATATCCTATGACTTATTTTCACTTACTTACAGTCATTGTCCTTTCCTATGCGTAACTATAAACAAACCTCGAACACCTTAAAGGAAGAAATCTACAAGGATTCTATTTGCTTATATCCGCTTGATTAGTCAAAACTTATGATACTGGGTACCATAACCCGTTATTCAATTCACTAACTTTTCATCCATCATGATCCAATCACCTATGGTTTACACAATGAAACTTATACCCTCTTTAGAATACTTAAGCCAACTACTCACTACCACACTCTACAGTCCCATTTAGGACACTATTCCTTAGGTCACCATCACTAGTAGCATTCTTCTGTCTTTCCTAAAAGCATAAGATTATGCCCTACATCATAACTGATTGCAATAAGGGTACTGTATCTACCACTCTGCCAAAACCATGTTAGATCATTTACTCTCTTATCATACCATAACTCTTTAAAGTATCATCTCACAGGCTATGAACTTTATTCCTAGCCTCTGGTTTTCCCTAAGGAGTAAGGTTGTACTTGGAATCTTGCTGACACACGAGGGATGTGACACTCCTTACCTGTCTACAGTATAGCTGAGTCAAGCATGCCATATTCAGTGTCAGAGTACCCTATCTTATCTTATCCTGTCCATTGTTAATTTTAAACTTCATAGAAAACATATGGTAAATTTTTTTTTATCACAAATTATTTCTGTGAAAACCCGAACAGAACCTCCTCTGTTTTATTAGCATCTGAAGGGTTCCAATATTTACCTATTAAAAATAATTTCATATCTATCTCATATTTTCATATGTCATATCATATCATTTCTGCTCATACAATTTCAAGGAAATATATTTTTCATTCATTTATTCATATGGAAATTTATATACAAAAATTCACAAGCTTTATTTACAATCCAAAATATAATTACAATTTATTTATAATGTTCAAAATGAGTTACACTATATCTACTTATGTACAATAAATAAAATGCAAAATCTAATAACATGGGCCCTACCAAAATAAATATTACTGAGGTGACAAGCAGACACTGTCAGATCTGGTCAAAGCTTTGTCAGGGTACTATTGCTGCGGCTGCTGCTGTGGCTGTGTCTAGTCTCCAATACCTACGTGATGGAAAACCAACGCGTTAAGCGAATTGCTTAGTGATGCATAACTTTAAAGAAAAGTAACTAAATAAGAAAAATAATAATTCTAGGCAAATTTCATAAATTCTAAGTCGGTTATGAATTTTCTACACTTTGGAAACAATTACATTTAACAATATATTTTCTGTTCATTTCTCATTTTTTCAGTCTTAATTAATTTATAGCAGTGCCCAAGTAACCTATAACAGACTATAAAGGCTAGATACACTGGAGTATGCTGGTTAGACATCTATATGTCTACCCTGTATACAACTGTCATGTTAGGCACAAGGCCAGCGGGCAGGCTTTTAAAGCCAAAAATTAAATTAGGCACAATGGCCAACGGGTAGGCATATAGCCTGTAGAACAATCATATCAGATATATTTTGACTGTCAAAGATTATTCATGTAAGTAGTACTACTATCTATAGTCCCTAATTGGTATACCAATTGATCCAAACTATATGCATAAGTCTAGGTTTACTTTGGGCAATTAAGCATTATCAATTACTTATTAGAAATTTCATGTCATTTGTAGTGCGAAAGTGGGTCCCACATGCATATTTCATGTAATTTAGTGTTTAACAATATATTAGGGTTAAAATCCTACCATAAAATAATTTGTCTTATGAACCTTTCTTTAGGTTCAGTTTTAATGTCTTAACTTTACTTATCAATTTGATCAATTTGTGGCCACTGTTTGGCCATACATCCTTCATAGAAGTTGTTCCTCTATGTCTTGGCCATACTTCCTTCATGAAAGTTGTTCCTCTATGTCTTGTATTTGTTTTCCCTTTTTGAATCATGTCATTTGGATTTCTAGAACTCAAGTTATGGTCAAATAACCATAACTAGTTCATTTCCAAATTCTGGATCCATAACTAGGTAGATTTTGAAGTTACATTGTATCAATTTAATTGAACAGGTTGCAGTCACTTTTAAGCTTAGTGTTCTTTATAGAAATTGTTGCCTATGTCTTATGGTCACTCAGAATTTTGGATTGTAATTTTTCAAGTTTTGTAGAATTACTTTTAGCCAAATCACTGGCCTAGACTCAAGTACCCTATGCCAACAGGATTCCAGTTTAGGTCAGTGAATTTGACTCAAACTTTAGTATTCTTACATTCATAATTTGAGAAAAGTGTCTAAAACAAAGTTGGAGCCCTATTTCTTAGGTTTCCAAAACAATATGGCTCATCCCAATTGGAGTTTTCTAGTGGGAGATATGACTTGAAGACTGTTCTAGGGTCAAGTGGTCACTTAGGCAATTTTCAGAATTTGCATACTAAATTTACCTAGCCAATTGACCTAGTTCCTTTGATTTTTGGGTTTTGGTCAAGATACCAATATTGTAGATTTATGTTTTATGGAAATTTTGCCACTAATTTCATTGCATTTGGATTTTTGTAGACCAAGTTATGGCCTTTTTTCCAAAACTGGTCAAGTAAGCCTATGTCTAGCAATTTCTGGGCAATATGGTTCTGGATAGTTTTGTGACTTAATTTGGGCCAATAATTTGGTTTGTCTAGAGACATTTCTGAGCTTTGTGTCCTTCATAAAAGTTGTAGTCCTATATCTAAGCTTTCCAATAGTATAAAATTCAGGTCATTTGGACCTTTCTAGTGGGAGTTATGGCCAAATGAATGTGTACTGTTTATTTGGTCATTTTTCTGAGTTCATTGTATGATCAGCCAAATTGGGATAGAATTTAGGTCACTTTGTAGACAGAATTTAGGCATGGTTTCTTCATGAAAAATGGAGCATTTTGGGTCTAGTTTCACCTCCAATTAGCCTCATACCAATTGGAGCAATATAATTTCAGTCATGGCTCAAAACATACACTGAATCATATAGTCTCAAATCTGCAAAGAAATGTACACTTTCAAATTTTATTTCCTCCAACTCCCAAACTCCAAATTGACATTCATGGCACTTCTAAACATTGTCAACTCATCTCAACAAAGTCAAATTTCAGCAATTACACAAAGTCTCTAATAGTTAGGTCAAAACCCTAACTCCAATTTATCAATCACAACATACACATGCAATCAAATTTCTAACACATACAACTTCATCTACTTATCCATCAAGATCACTAATCACCATTTATATGCATGAATTTATCAAACTCTCATATTTTCCAAGGCTGCCGAAATGAGGGTTCCAAAGTTTCTTATCATTTGCTTTCAATTTCATGTTATACTCACTCATTTCAACTTCAATTCAAGATTTAACTAAGGAAGGAAAAGAAAACATGTACTAACCTTTAATGGACACTTCTTCAAGTTGTCAAAACTTCACTAATCTACTCTTTCTTGGCTGCCAATTGACTTCTCAAGGTGTGGGGACAAATTTTTGTGAAGGAACTTATGAAGATTATGGTGAGAATGGAAGGGATTTAAAGCTTGGAAGATGAGAATTCATGGAGGAAGAATGGAGAAAGGGTTCGGCCATGGGAGAAGGTTGAAGAAGAAGATGACATTTAGTGAATGAGTTTGTCACCTTATGCCTATATATACTCCACTAAGATTTGTTTATTAATTATAATAATTAAAGTTTTAATATTTCTAATAATTCCCTTTATGTTCCTTTAATTACATTACATATAGTTTTATGTTTTCATGGGATTTTCAAGATTTTAATATCACTCATTTTAGTGGACATTTAGGTCAAAAGTCAACTCTAAGTGTTAAATGACCAAAATGCCCCTCTTCAGGTTATAGTCAAACTTTTTCGGTAATACTGACTAAATCCCTGATCCGATGGTTCCTTTAATTTTATACTGTTTATTTCATGTTTTTTATTTTCATCCGTATCGATTAACTAAATTTTCTTTGATATTTTTAATGTCATTTGTACCTCAGTAAACCTTTAATTAAGTCCCGAAAATTATTTTTTAGGGTTCCTCGAGGGTTTGGGGTGGTCAACTGTTTACGAAGTGACTTCCCGGTATGGTCACCTATCGCTGTAGTTCTGGCTCCTTTAACCTAGTTACATTTTATTTCTTTTATTTTCTCTTAATTTTTTTTTATCTTTATTTCATTAATTTATGTCTCCTCACTCTAGTTTTAGTATAGTTTTAGACATTCCGACTGTCCGAACAGACATTAGTCATCGGAACAGTAAAACGTACGGACTACCTATAATGAGGGTGTTACAAGGGATATACTATTCTTACAAATCTTTAGGCAAAACATCTCTTATAATGCCAAAAACATCCAAGATCCCATATTGGAGACCAGATGATCCCACTAAGTAGGTATCATCACTACACTGCAACCATACTAAAAACCCCTAGTCTCGTGCCACTTATGCTATAACTCTACACTTAAGTTAAGATAACCGAGTCACTGACTCTAGTTATCACCTAACTGTGACCTCTGATATTCTATCTGAAGCATCTTAAACCCTAACCAGGAGTTTTTTTAACTCCTCTGCAGAAATAAAACTCTAGTCTGATATAACTATACCAAAACAGAGACTATCTGCAAAAACCCCATCCTGGAGCACCATAGGGAAGCATGCAGCTCTACACAATAAACTCATGTCGGTATTGTAATCTACAGCTTATAGCACAAACATCGAAAATATTACATAATATTACATAGTTACTATGGTACATCCCAACAGACTAGGTTTCACACTCTTTTATCTCTCCTAAATCCACTGATACCATAAACTTACTCTGACTGGCTATTTAGTGATAACTGTCAGCAATGATATCCTCACTCCCATTTAGGGCAGCTATACTGTCAATAAATCAACTTTATGTCCTTGCGCCTTGCACTAGATAGGCACACCATTAACCCCACTATGATGGAAATACAACATTTCTTTAGAATACTTTTTCCCATGGCAAACCTCAACATGTTTGCTAATGCTATTTCACATCACTTTATATTCCACGAAAATCAAAACACTAACTGAAGCACTCTTATATTACCTGAGGTACAACGCATAATCTAGAATAAGGATTTATAAAAGAAGACGAAACATAATCCTATACTCCGCATGTGACCTCCTAACAAGACTCCTTTTTACACTCCCAATTACATTATTTCCCATGAATCTGGAGCCTATGCTTTGATACCATAATTGTCACGACTCAAACTCACAGGCCAGATTGGCACTAGGACTTGGGCCGGCATAAAGCCTCCGAGGCCCATAGTAAGCCCTACTAATCTCAAATCCATAATCAAGGCCCAAAACTGAGGCCCATCATGCAAATAAAAGAAAATAAAATATTATATTATATTTTTTTTTTCTGGTTAACTCAATCCAATAACTATTAAAATCTAAAGTCAGGGGAGCCCAACTCAACCCTGAATCAATCAATTATAAACTATATAAATATCATAAAAATTTTCATTTATTGATATAAAAAACTTAAATTAACATAGTCTCCAACAAGCCACATGCTACTGCTAACACATTCGGAGCTCTAGATTTCAAATTTAGAAAATAATAAAATGAATAAATAACTGATGTTAAACTTGCGAAGAAGAAAGCAGGTTACTCTAAAAAAGAACTCATCCTATAGCCTGGAAAAATAGGGTAAACAGGAGTGAGTATTCGAATCATATAGTAAGATATTGATTTTACATACAATTTCTATAACTATCTAATTCTAATGCGTCCTTAGAAATGAGATGCATCATTTTAATACAAACCAAGCAAAACAAGTCAAATCACACCCAAGGCAATCTGGAGCACTCACACACATATATATATATGGGGAGCTGATCCCCCTACCCAGCTCTCTTAGTTCCAACCTCTGCCAGCAAGATCAACTCAAAGCCGGACTTTCTCTTAATATCTAAATGCGGGGGCCAGCGAGATCAACTCAAAGCCGTGCCTACCCCAACTTATCCATAATAAGGATCGGGTCTCAGTGAGTCAAGCTCTAGCCGCGTCTACCTGTCCTACCCATATCCACATACACATCAACTCACACACACAGCTCCAGATCACCATAAAATAACAACAACAGCAATGTCAATGAGTACAAATGTAATAAAATATGTGCCTAATATTTAACTACATACATATATGTATAAGTGATGCATGAGCATGTCTTGAATAAATAATAATATTGAAATTACAAATAAAATCAATATCTACTCACAGTACATCGGGGACTATTGTGATTGCTGGGTGGAGAAAAATAGCTGACCTTGATTACCTAAATAATTATATTGTAAATTTGTTAGTACTAATTCAAAATAAGACTCTAAAGAGACAACAGACAGCCCAATTCATGCCAAAAATTTTACAAAATTTCTCCTATACCTAGGACCTACCCAACCTGCAAAATGGTTCAAATAACACTTCTAAACTCAACCCATATCTCATCAATATCATATGGCCTCTCTTGGGCCCTCCAAAACGGGCAAAACTCATATATTACGCATAAAATAATTATTTAAAAATTCGGAGTGTTACACTCCTTATTTCGGCTACCAAAACCAAACCCTCCATGAACATTCTAATAACCTTGCCTGTCACTTTCTACATATCTATTCAAATCTCCACTGATGAGAACATTCTCTTCATTCAGTATGCTTTGAATTAGATCATCCATATCTTCTCAAAACTTTTATTTATTCTCACGATCTAGTCCTATTTGTGGGGCATAAGCACTAACTACATTTATTGTTTCTCCTTCTAGTACTAGCTTTGCTAGTATAATTCTATCTCCTACTCTTTTCACAGCTATTACGATATCTTTTAATGTCCTATCTATGATTATGTCCACTCCGTTCTTGTTCCTCTCCTTTTCAATAAATCACAGTTTGTATCCTGAATTACCACTTCTTTGCTTTTCTCTCCTACCCATTTAGTTTCCTGAATGCCAGCAATATTCATCCTTCTCCTTTCCAAGGTATCCACAAGCTCCATTAATTTTCCTATAAGTGATCCAATATTCCAAGTACCGACTCTGATTCTCCTCCTATTCTGTTCTTTCTAATTGATCTCCTTCTATAATATCTTATATTGTTCTCTATGCCTATCTTGTGTTCTGTTCCACTATCTGTTCTACTATTTGTTCTATGGACTAACTTATTTACCCACACTCGTCCATGATGTGAGAACCTTTACTCATTTAACACCACACCTGGGTGCTGGCATGGCGCGTAGCTTTCGGTGAACACCCTACATCCTTGCATATTTTTCACTACACTCGGGCTCCGATGTAGCGCGTTGTAAGTACATGACACATCAACATTTATATTGTAAAAATCTATATCATGAGGTATAACGAAATTTTTACACTGGTTGTCACCTACCATAATCCTTCTCCTTTATTCGGGCTTGGGACATGTTAAGCACAAACTATTTAGGCGGAGTTACCAACATATGTCATAAAAGCAAAAAAAAAATTGGGGTAAAAGAGACATTTTACTGTTATTAGGAGCAGTAAAAGGTTGCAGTAATAAATGAATAATTTTAAAAAATTTGTGATTGATATAAATGAATTAGGAGTAGGATTATGTATTTATTGATTTCTTTTGTATTTAAATCACTGATTTGATTCAATTCAAAACCATCGGTTCAATTTGATTTAAAATCGTCTATTCACGGTTCATAAAAAATATGAACCTGAATTAAATCATAGAAGGACAGTTTAAATCAAATTCAAAGTCGATTCCAGTTTTGACTAATTTTAGTTCGATTCTAACTGAGCCCGTTCCGATTCGAAACCAGATCATAGCCAACCCTAATTCTAAGGGAAAAAATAAATAATTAGAACAAAATTGAAAGAACCATTTAATCAGACATGTTCGTTATTATCTTTTCTCCCTTTTTTGTTTAATTAGTTTTTGAAGTACATGTGTGTTACACGTGCATTAAATAATTTATTATTTTTCTTTACAAAAATAAATAAAATCTAATTATACTATAAATTTAAATCTTTGTGTGAATTTATTTTTAATTTAAATTTTTAAATTTTTATAATATAAGCCTAGATTGAAAATAATATTTTTATTAATTAAAATATATAAAAATTATATATATATATATATATATATATATATATATATATATATATTACAAATTAAACAGTATTTATTCAAATTGTAATTATTTAATTTAAAATGCTAATTTTTAATATTTGTTTAGCTAATTCTATTACTAAAAAATTATTAATTTAGAAATTATTAAATTTTAGAATATATTTTTATAAATATTTATATATTGATTATAACGTTGAAATTGTATTAATTTTTAGCATAATAATAATAATAATAATAATAATAATAATAATAATAATAATAATAATAGTTAAGAATGTTGTAGATATTAATACAAGAAATTATTATTTATCAAATCTCGTATTTAAAAGAAATAGAAATGAATTCAAAATTATAGTCTAAATCTTTATGTTGGTAGATTTTTCGTAATATAATATTGATATTAAAATAAAAATTTAAATTTATTGTTAAAAAATATTTATATAATAAAAATAATTTATACTATTTGTAAATGTGAAAAGGGAAAGAGCCACATTGATTTTATAAAAAATACCATTCATTTTTCAAACTAATAATAATTATATTTTTATTATTTAAATTAATTTTAATATTTAAATAAATTTAAAATTTTAAGCCTACTCATACTCAACAACTACAAAATTTCAAGAAAAAGTATGTTCTATGATGTGAAAGAAATTATCAAAAATTAAATGATCAAGGTTAACTGATATGAAAAATAATGGATTTTGCATGCTTTTATTAGGTAAACTCGGCATCCCTTGTCATCAAGATGATTTGGTGTTCCCAACAAATAAAAATATGATACATGTCACGTGTTAAATAAAAATTATGGACAGATAAAGAGTTGGGCCGGTGAAAAACAACATGGCATGCCCATCGTTAAAGGAGCTGTAACCGGAATGATGATTTCAAATGAGTACAAAAGACGTGTTGCATGTGTATTTGTGGGGAGTATCAAATCATTAGTCTGACCTCGAACGTCAGATTCACCTAATCATCTTTAGTTAATTATTATGTGGTGTTAAGTGTTTTTCAGCTTCAATTCAAATTTAAAAATAATTTTAAATATCACTCAAATAAAATTCATCACCATCTATTGAAAACATTTTTGCAAAATTTGAATTTTAAAATTATTATTTTTATGTGACTTTTCACATCTATTGAATTTTTTTTTGTAAAATTTGAATTTTAAAATTATTATTTTATATGACATTAAATTTTAAATATATCTTATATATTCTAATTGTAATCTATAAAAAAGTTTCACATTACGATTAAATTAAGATAAAAAGTGAGGTATATGATTATAATATTTTATCTTTTATATTAGAATTGTGAAATATTTAAAAAATACATTAAAATTAAAATTTAAAAATCATCATAATATCTTATTCTGCTCATAAATGATAAATTTTCTGTTATTTATATATATATTTTTTAATATGATGTGATTATATGATTATATATGTGCTCTAAGTTTACATCTGCTTTAACAAAACCATTTTAAATAGATTCAAGATGGGGAGCCTGGGAAGGGGAGAACTACATTTGTTAAAGTTCATGAAAATTTGCTTTTCTGAGCCGTGATCCATGATGGATCATCACACAAAAATATGCGGACCATGGTTCAGGAAAGAACTCAAGGCCATGAAGATTAGAGAAGAATGGACTAGCTTCTTCCAAGTCAACAAAATTATGTTGATCCTTGACTCATTCACATCCCATACCCAATGAAATAAAATCAATGAAATAGAAACCAAATAAAACTTCAAAAAAGAAAAGAAAAGAAAATACACGTACATAAACGCTTGAACTTGCGTTTCAAGTGGGTCACTCTCTCTCTCTCTATATATATAAAAGTATAAAACTTAAATTTAGATATTTTATAATTACATATTGCATTTACTGTCACGACCCAACTATGAGCCAGACCGGCACTAGGACCTGGGTTCAATTTCAAGAATTCAACCGGACAGAGTCCGGTCATAAAATGGACCATACAATGGGGAGCTTTTTACTCACCCGACCTGTAAACACAATATATATATAATAATTATTTGAAAATTAGAGATGTTACATTCTTTCCCCCTTATAGAAAATTCGTCCTCGAATTTTACACAAGGCAGAACAATGACACATAGTTGCATATCAAACTTATGAGTACTTACTGCGCATATCCCGCTCTAACTTCCAAGTGCATTTCTCCATAGATTAACTCCTTCACAGGACTAACCATAGGGTTTTACCTTAACCAAAGTTGTCTCATCTAATAGTCTACTATAGTTACTAGTTACTCCTCAAAGATCAAATTCTCATTTAACTCCACTGTGTTTGGTCGTAGCACATGAGAAGGATCGGAAACATACTTTCTAAGCATGAAAATATAGAATACTGGGTGGACATGAGAAAGCTTTGGTGGCAACTCTAACTGATAGGCAACTGCTCCCACTCTATCCATGATCTTAAAAGGTCCTATATAACGGAGTGTCAATTTGCCTTTTCTTTTCAAATCTCATAACCCTTTTCATAGGAGAAACCTTCAAGAATACGGACACCCATTGCAAATTTTACATCTTTCCACCTTGGATCTGCATAGATGGTTAAAAATTTTTATGTCTATCTGCCCCTGTCGTAGTATGCCAGCTACCATCCTCCTTCTGAGTCTAAACCATCACATCTGACTACTCGTTTAACCCTCTTTTTTTTTCATCTTTATTACTCATTATAACTCCACTACTCTCGACTTGATATCTGATAACTTTAATAAACTTTGGTGCTTACCTCACTTTTATTACGCCCTAATTGTCTCTTGGTGACTTCAGTCCTCATTCCTTTGTTTCAATAATCTCTGTTCTCCAAGAACATGACTTATGTTCCTTACCCTATAGTATCCTATGAAATGCTTTCCTGTAGCACCTATCATATACATCTCGTTCGAAACCTTTACTTGTCCTATATCCTCAATGGTCAATACCCATAAATCTTCTCACTGCTATGATACTTCAAATTTTCAATCTCTATTGTGTCATTACTAAGGTCTTTAGACCAACCTCTGTCCATCTTATGTAACTAGTTAGGTAGAGTTTCCTCCAAGGGCTAAGTGTACCATTTATCAACATTGGAAAGCAAACTGGGTCTCCTCTCTTATATGACAAAAGTGTTTATATTCCTGACTACCCAGTCCAAGTGACTTTATCAATTCTCACTCCTCCTATGGAATGAGAATATCTAGACTTCTTCCTAAAGCTTCTTAGTATGTGACTTACTTCTGACACATTGGCGCTTAGATCGAGGCTCCACTACTCCTTTAATCTATCATCTCATAATAACTTATTTTAAACATCTCTTAGTGTGTTCCTAACATACCTATTCCTTCTTATCCTCATCATTATAACTAGCTCTATCGAGCTTTCTTCCTGTCCTTTGGATCTTATCCACTTCCTTTTCCTATTTCTGCTATCGTTGATATCTTTTCAACATGCTGTACTTATTCCTTAATGTTAGTCCTATCTCACCCTTACACCTTTTTCCTTCAAAGATGTCCATCACATCATCAACTTTAACTTTCTTTTTATCTCTCAGTCTTATCTTGATTACTAGTTCCATTACTTTGAGAATTCTAAATTTACGATTTACTCTTACCAGCACATTCTTCACCTTATGTGACACTCCTAATTAACCATAGAAAATTCTTTTTATATCCCCTTTCCGAACTTACCTATCAGAACATTATCATTCCCTACCAGCCTTAGTAGGAAATTGCTCATCTTGGATGGATAAGAGCCCCAGAAATTATAAGTTCCATACGAACTAACACGGTTGTGGGAAATATGTGCCATGTCTTAATTCTGAATAAGATACTTCACGTGTTCATTCTTCTTAATATAATCACATATACTGCTCATAGCTTTCCAAACTTTATCCTCAACTTTTCCCATTAGCAACAATTTCATTCGTTGTAACTCATTAGCAAATAGTATTTCCTCCAGCCTATAGTTCAAAAGGGTTGTAAGCCCTAGTAACTAGCTCGATTTAACTCCTGTCACCTCTCTGATCATTTTTTCATACTTAACATTAGGTACACCATTATTGTCATTTTTGCCTCAAAAGATTGGATATGTACTAATGCCTATCAAATTTTCAATTAACTGGGTCACTTTGACACGACCTCTCTTCTTAATATAATCTCCTAGAATCGAAACACGAGCCAATTTGAAAAGAATGAGAAATGTTCTCCCACCATTTATGGTATACCATTGTTTGATAAACAAGATTTAGCTCATAACCATTAGTCTCCCTTTTTAGTTTCATTATTTCTTTGTAATTATTGTGCTTTATTACAAGATATCAATTGTCTCTACCATTTGTTATACTGTTGTCCTGCCGGACATATCATCTTGGAATTTACTATTCCACCCCCCCCCCCTTTTTTTATTCTCCATTTATCTTCCATACTTATAATTATTTGTCCAATGCTCCTTATACTTGGTTATATTCTAGAAGATAAAAGCACTCACAGATTCTTTCAGATCTACTCCAATCTTACCAACAATCACTCATCTAATCCATGTACTTCTTAATATCTTATAATTACACCTATACCTATCTTGTCTTATTCTGACCTTTACTAGTGTTCTACTATATATTATCATACTATTATTTATTTATTTATTTATTATTACTTTTTTTTATCCTATCGATCACATTGAAAATATCTGTCTAACTCCAATTTTAGACTATAGGTCTCACCACTCTAAAATTTAACATCAAGCCTCAGTGACATTATCCCTCATCTTGCATATTTACATCCCTTATGTTGACTTTTATCCAACTTACTTCTACTGATCTTGCTTCTTTATCTGACAATACAATTCAAGTTACTACAGCACGCTCAACAGCTACTACCTAATTTGATCGCACACCTCACCTAATTTCCATTATACTGTCAATAACCAAAAGGATTCTTATGTCATTCCCCCATTATCCTACCTTGGGGGTAGAAAATAGATAAGGTCTAATCCAGATCCTGTAACTCTAAGCTCTAGGTTCAGGCTCCTAACACTACATCAATTATGACCTGCTCTAAGTCCTATACTTCTGGGTTCCATAACTTGACAATGTCCTTCCTAATGCCATCCTTTTCTATGCTCTCTATCCTTACTTTTTTGTTTATCTCATTTACCCTTTCTAGAACCACATTCACCTCCTTGGTATCTTGGCTCTATTCTTCCTAATATTATCCTAATATGTTTTTCCAGTTTATTCTTTAGCCAACTCTTTTTATCTTACCCAAACCCGAACTTTCACTCTTCCATTCTTTAGCTTTATCTTATTTTTTTTTTAACCTGATTGTCATGTCATAAACTTATACTTTTTCACTATCCCTACCACGTCATCTATACCTCAATGTTACTCAGAATTGATCCTCTAACTACCCAAGCTTGACTTCTACTGGCATTCAGGCTATTTCTCCTACTGCATTTGAATCGCACTCCATCTATATATATATATATATATATATATATATATATATATATATATTCTATGATTTATCGATGCTAACTTTTGTCCTTTTTCTTTTACTTTATTTGGAGTATACTTTTGTCTTAAGCATTAAGAAGCTACAGATGAACTTAGGGAATAGCAGTTATACTTCTCCTGCGTGATCTCTATTCTTACCCTTTTGGACTACATACTACCCCCTACTATCTTAGGGAGGGGATCTGTAGCAACTCTAATTTTTCATATCCATTTAATTAGCTGAAACTTAAAATACTAGGTATCCTGTAATGATCGGGCTCCTACCACTAGAGGAATTGTTTGCTTTGGCCATAAGCGCTAAAAGTTTTTCTGCTAGAGACATTACACGGTCTGTGTAAATTGGTCTATGGACCCGTGTAACTTTTTGTCTCTTGAAAAGTTGAAAATGTATGAAATTTGTGGACTTCCAGAAAGTTACACCGGGAATGTAAAACCAATACACGACCCGTGTAATTTTCTAATTTTTCAAATTTTTGGCAAGTGAAAAATTTTATCATTACAACACATGAAATGGATGTAAAGTTTAGCAATAGAGCTCCTTCCCTGGTTTTCTCCAATTTTCCCTTTCGTGGTTTTGACTTGGTGATTCCTTTCCTCTCTTGATCTCTACTCCCCTTTCCAAAAATCCTACAAAATGAAATGCTAATGAGTACGAAACAAAAATCAATATGAAAAAGAAGAAAAAGAAAAGAAAAGAAAAAGTTCAAAAAAACTTTTGGATTGCCTCTCAAAAAGCACTTGTTTATAGTCTTTAGCTGGACTTTGCTTGTTTATGGTCTGTCGGTAGGAGGATCGAGAGTGCAATTGATTTCCGTTTATATGGGTTCTCCTTGAAAGTAAGGCTTCAGCCTTTGTCCATTGACCTTAAATGCACCTGAGATTTCACTCCACACTTCTACGGCTCTATGTGGGAAGACTTGGGTAACCTTGAAAGGTCCGGACCATCTTGATTTAAGCTTCCCTAGAAAGAGTTTCAATCTAGAGTTGAATAAGAGGACAAGGTCTCATTCTTTTATTTCTTTCCTTACTATTCACCTGTCATGCCATTTTTTGATTTTATCCTTGAAAATTTTAGCGTTCTCGTATGCATCCTATCGGATTTCTTCCAACTCATTCAGTTGTAAGAGTCTTTTCTCACCAGCAACTTTGAGGTTAGAGTTTTGTAACTGAATTGCCCAATAAGCTTTATGCTCAAGTTCAATCGGGAGATGGCATGATTTTCCAAAAACCAGTCGGAAGGGTGTTGTGCTAATCGAGGTTTTGTATGCAGTGCGGTATGCCCATAGTGCATCATCTAACTTCATGCACCAGTCCTTCCTGATCTGTTTATAGTTTTCTCTAGAATCTGCTTCAGTTCCCTGTTTGAGATTTCTACTTGACCGCTGGTTTGAGGATGATAAGGTGTGGCCACTTTGTGAGTTACTCCATACTTTTTCAGTAGTGTTTTGAATTGTTGGTTGCAGAAGTGACTTCCTCCATCACTGATTATTGCTCATGGTGTTCCAAATCTTATGAAGATGTTCTTTTTAAGGAACTTTGCAACCACTTTAGCATTGTTGGTTGGTGTTGCAATTACTTCTACCCATTTTGACACATAATCAACTCCAACCAGAATATACTTGTTTCCATGGGAAGAGGGAAATGGGCCCATGAAGTATATTCCCCATACATCGAACAATTCTATCTCAAGTATACCATGTAGTGGCATTTCATTCCTTCTTGAACTGTTACTTGTTCTTTGGCATTGATCACAAGCTAGCACAAAGGATCTTACATCCTTAAATAAATGTGGCCAGTAAAATCCTGCTTGTAAAATCTTAGCTGCGGTTTTTGAAGTGCCGAAATGTCCTCCATATAGTGATGAATGGCAGTGATAAATGATACTTTCCATATCTTCCTCTGGTATGCATCTTCTTATCAGCCCATCATTACATCTCTTGTACAGTAGGGGTTCCTCCCATAAGTAATATCTCACATCATGTAAGAATTTCTTCCTTTGCTGATAAGTCATGTTTAGAGGTAGTACCCTGCATACAAGAAAATTAACAAAGTCAGCGTACCATGGAGCCTTGGAGAATGCAAGTAATTGCTCATCAGGAAATAAATCATCAATTGGCAAATCTTCGAAGTCCTCTATGTACTCCAATTTTAATATGGAAAGATGGTCAGCTACTACATTTTTGGATCCCTTTTTGTCCTTGAGTTCAAGTTTAAATTCTTGCAGGAGTAGAATCCATCGAATCAGCCTTGGTTTTGCTTCCTTCTTGTTCATAAGGTACCGAATTGCAGGATGATCTGTGAATTCAATGAATTTTGATCCAATGATGTAAGATCTGAACTTGTCCATTGTAAACACCACTGCTAGGAATTCCTTATCTGTGGTGGCATAATTGATTTGCGCATCGTCGAGTGTCTTGCTAGCATAATAAATAGCATGTAGCCTTTTATCTTTTCTTTGCCCGAGCACTGCTCCAACTGCAAAGTCACTTGCGTCGCACATCACCTCAAATGGTAGCTCCCAATTTGGTGGCTGCATTTTTTGTGCTGATATCAGGGCTTCTTTGATCCTGTTAAAGGAGACAAGGCAATTTTCATCAAAATCAAAGGGAACATATTGACTTAACAAGTTAGTAAGTGGCTTAGCTATTTTGGAAAAGTCCTTGATGAATCTTCTGTAAAATCCTGCATGTCCCAAAAAGCTTCACACTCCCTTAACTGATGTTGCGGGTGGCATGTTTTCAATGATCTCAATTTTTGCCTTATCAACTTCAATTCCTCTTTTTGATATCAAATGTACCAGAACTATGCCTTCCCTTACCATGAAATGGCATTTTTCCCAATTTAGGACCAGGTTAGATTCTTCACATCTTTGCAATACCTTAGATAAATTAGTTAGGCAATCATCAAAAGTAGTTCTATAGACAGAAAAATCATCTATAAAAACTTCTATGATATCTTCAATATAATCAGAAAAGATAGCCATCATGCATCTTTGAAAGGTAGCAGGGGCATTACAAAGGCCAAAAGGCATTCTTCTATATGCAAATGTTCCATAGGGATAAGTGAATGTTATCTTTTCTTGGTCTTCTAGGTGAATAGGAATTTAAAAGAATCCCGAATACCCATCTAGATAATAGAAGTATGAGTGTTTCACTAACCTTTCTAACATCTGGTCGATGAAGGGGAGAGGGAAATGGTCTTTTCTGGTAGCACTGTTCAATTTTCTATAGTCTATGCACATTTGCCATCCAGTGACTACGCTAGTAGGAATTAGTTCATTATTTGTATTTTGGATAACAGTTGTCCCACCTTTCTTAGGAACTACATGTACTGGACTAACCCATTTACTATCAGAAATTGGGTATATGATACCTGCATCTAATGGTTTTAAAATTTCTTTCTTGACTACTTCTTTCATATTTGGTTTAATTCTTTGTTGGTGTTCAATTGTGGGTTTAATATTTTCTTCCATGGGTATCCTATGCATGCAAATTGAGGGGTTGATTCCCTTCAGGTCTTCTATTTTATACACTATGGCTTTGCTATGGATCCTAAGTTCTCTTAATAATTTTTCCTCTTCTAACTTAGATAGGCCAGCATTGATTATTACAGGATATTTAGAATTTGAGTCCAGAAATGCTTACCTTAGTGAGGAGGGGAGAGGTTTAAGCTTTACCTGTTTGGTGTTTTCTTGGAGCTTACCTTCGGTTTGTTCCTCTTTTAACTTCTCCATCTTGGAAGCCTTAGCTAAGGGTATGGGTGGATGAGCTGCTAACTGTTGTGCACAGGCTGCTATTTCTGTATTTTCATCATCCACTGTGTGGCTGTGCACAATACATGCTTTAAGAGGATCTTTAGGATGTGTCTCATGAAATCCCTTTTCAACTTGTTCGTCAATTATGTCAGCCTTGAAGCATTCGTCAGGTTTGAATTTGTGTTTCATTGTGTCGAACAAGTTGAACTCCACTTCTTCTTCTCCTACCTTGAGAGTTAGTCGCCCATTTTTGACATCTATAATGGCTCCAGCAGTTACCAAGAATGGTCTTCCCAAGATGATAGGAATTTGAACATCTTCTTCCATTTCAAGGACAACAAAGTCCACTAGAATGAAGAATTTGCTCACTTTGATAGGAATGTTCTCAAGTATGCCCACAGGATATTTAATAGATCGATCAGCCAATTGTAAGGAGATTGTTGTGGGCTTCAGTTCTCCGATCTCCAGCTTTTCGCATATTGATAAAGGCATTAAACTGACGCTTGCCCCAAGATTGCAGAGAGCCTTATCTATTTTCTTGTTACCAATAAGGCAAAGTATGGAGAAGCTTCCTGGATCCTTCAACTTTGAAGGCAGTTTGTTTTGCAGAATGGCACTGCATTTCTCTGTTAGAGCTACTGTTCCATAGTCTTCTATCTTTCTTTTCTTTGACAGAATTTCCTTAAGAAATTTGGCATAAGATAGCATCTGAGAAAGTGCTTCAGTGAAGGGGATGTTGATGTAAAGTTTTTGTAAAACTTCCAAAAACCTCTCAAACTGCTTGTCTAATTTGGCTTTCTGAAATCTCTGAGGAAAAGGTAGGGAAGGCTGGTATGGTTCTAGTAATTTCTTTGTCTTCCTTGCTTCCTCTTTTTGATCTTTCTTAGCTTTTTCCTCCTTTTTCTCTGCTTGGTCTTTAGATTTTTTGATGGTTTCCTCTGTTAGTTCTGCCTCTGGTTGTACTAGAGTTCTTGCACTCCTCAGTGTGACTGCCTTACAATGCTCCCTTGGGTTCATTTCTGGTTAGCTAGGCAGTTTGCCAGCAGCCTTACTTAAAGAACTTGCTTGCTGAGCTATTTGATTCTCTAGCATCTTGTTATGAGTCGCAAGTTGGTCCATTCTAGAAGTCAGCTATTTAATCAATTCAGTTTGTTGTTGTTAAACTGCTAGGAATCCTTCCATCATGGTTTCCATGGTCATTTTCAGTTTAGGTTGTTAAGGTTGGAGAGGTAGTAGTGGCTGTGCAAAGTTTTAACCTCTATTCTGAAATCTAGGGGGTGCCGGTGGTTTGTATCCTTGTTACTTGTTTATTGACTGGTTCTGCTGATTGGACCATGAGAAATTTGGGTGGTTTCTCCATCCAGGGTTATAAGTATTTGAATATGGATTGTTGGGTTGCCTTTGGTTGAAGTTTCCTCCATTATTCACATAGTTCATCTGTTATGTGGGTTTATTGAAATTGCTATATTCTGAACTCATGTATCCTCCTTCATAGCTGTCCTCATGTTGACTGTTTATACCAACTACGTTGGCTTGCATTCTTTCGAGTTTCCTTGTGAGCTGATCAAACTGAGCATTTATCATGCTTAGGGCGTCTACTTCTAGGACTCCTGCAGTTTTTCTTGCATTTCCTCTTTCATTTGACCACTCATAATTATGGTATACAACCCTTTCTAGAAGTTCAAGTGCTTGTGGCACTGTTTTCTCCATTAAATCACCTTCTGCAGCTGAATTAACTGTGCTCCTTGTAGAAGGTAGTAACCCATTATAGAAATTTTGCACTAATAGCCAATCTTCTATGCCATGGTGTGGACATTCTCTCTTCAGGTCTTTATATCTTTCCCACGCGTCATAGAGTGATTCTTCCTCCTTTTGTCTGAAGGTGTTGAGCTCTAGCCTCAGTTTTGCAGTCTTTGCAAGTGGAAAGTACCTTATTAGAAAAGCTTGAGATAGGTTTTCCCAAGTAGTGAACGTTCCAGCCGGTTGAGAAAGTAACCACTTCCTTGCTCTGTCCCGAAGGGAGAATGGGAATGCTCTGAGTCTTATTGCTTGATCAGACACTCCATTCATCTTGAATGTGTCACATAGGGTAAGAAAGCACTGGAGGTGATAGTGTGGGTCTTCTGTGGGTGAACCTGTGAACTGGGTTTGTTGAATCATTTGGAGTCATGCTGGTTTTAATTTAAAGTTGTTGGCTTCCACTGTGGGTCTAGTAACACTAGGCTGAAATCCTTGGACAGATAGAGCTCCATAATCCCTCAAGAGTCTTGGTCTGTCATTATTATCGGCCATGGTTAGGGTTTCAGGATCTCCTTGATCATGCTCTTAATGTCTCCTTTCCCTCGTGATAGCTTTTAGAGTTCTGTCTATCTCTGGATCATAGTCTAAAATTTCTTCTGGCTTTGTTCTGGTCATATACCAGATCGGGCACCTGAGAGAAAAGAAAAGAAATACAACTAGTAAAATAAAATTAGATAATAAATATAATTGCCTAAATCAGCTAAATTGCCTATCGCTTGATATTACTAAAACCAAAAAATTCTCCGGCAACAGCGCCAAAAACTTATTTCGCTATTTTGCAACCATCGCAAGTGCATGGATCGCTAACAAGTAATAAAGTGATAAGTAGAGTATCGTTTCCACGAGGAATTTGTTTAGCAAGTACCAATCTACACAGTAATTTTAACTGTCTAGGCTATCGAATACTTAGGGAATGAAGTTTGTTAATTCTAAACACTATAACGGTAAACTTAAAATGAAATAATCTATTTTGGAACAATTGTGGAATTAAGATTTCATACTTGAATCATACTAAGGATGTTATCTGACTTATTTACTGGATTGAGGGTTGTTTTCCTTGATGGAAATCAGTCCTAAGCTATCCTAAATCCTCTCTCAAGGCATCTACGATGTATTCTAATTAACTCAAACCCTACTTTCGTGGCGATTAAATTAATTAAAATTCTTTAGGATCCTTGACCAATTTTGAAGTTCCACAAAGGTATCAGCCTATGTCCAGGTCCGAATTCCTAGGTTCAAGATCTTGATTTTCTAATGTTAATCTTCACCTTTCAGTCCTTCAATTAACATTTACAATCATGACTAAGTGGGTACCAGCACATAGCATGCATTAAGATCACAAAAAATTAAATTAAGAAACGAATCTCAAATCCAATAAATAAAACTTAGTGTTCATCCATAATAATAATTACAAGAGCTACTCTCCCAAATCCAGAGTAAGAAAACTACTCACTCATGGTGAGTTCAGCAAATATCATGATAAAAGGTAAAAACAATAAAAAGAGAGTTGTGCAGAAGAAATAAAATAATAAAAATCTGTCTAGGGAGATGAAATGAAGGAACCAAAGAGAGTTTACAGCTTTGATCTTGTGGAGCTTTAGCTGGAAAACTTCTTTTGGTACTGATGTAGAGCCCGACAACAACAACCTTTAGCAGCAGTCCTGACGACAGTAACCCACCCCTCTTCCTGATGTTTTCTTTTCTATTTATATTGGTTGTTCTAGGGTTAGGTCATTTTTTAGTCCAAAAGGCTTTAGGAGTCTCATTTTAATCATAAAACAGGAGAGGAATTTGAGTTATAAAACTGGCTGTGACATAGTACACGGCCCGTGTGTCACTACACGGGTCCCGTAGAGTAGGGTCGTTTAACTTGCTGGAGGAGAATTGCGAAATTTTGTTTTGGCATAGAAAGTTACACGGGTCTGCGCCAAATACAAAGGCCTGGTTACACAGGCCGTGTACTATTGATCCCATAAGGTTCTTCAAGCTGTTTCCCGGTAGAGACTTACACGGGTCCCTATAGATTACACGGGTCTACTTAAACGACCTGTGTACTTGTGTTTCTCCATTGATTCTCTTGGCTTTCTTCTGGCAGAGAGTTACACGGGTCTGGGGCTTAGTTTACACGACTCGTGTACTTTGTATCAGCAGTAATTCTCTGTCTTTTTATCTCTCCAAGCTTTCCTTTGCACTCCCATACTCTGTGGCTTCACCCAAACACCTGAAATGATACAGAAAACATGGAATTAAGGGCTTGATAATAGAAATTATGAAAACTAATGAATTCAACTACTATGCATGAAAATACTTGCCTAAATGCTATGAATTAGTATATAAATGTGCTTAAAAACATCTATACAATTCAAGTGTATCATTTGCCAATGGTAGCTCAAACACTTTAAAGCACTTGAATGAAAGCAATAAATAAAAAATCAAGATTGGAGTGCAATTGTAAGCTTTCATCAAGTGTAAAATGAAGTAAAGAAAGTGTACTTATAGTCCCAAATAATTTTAGACTGTTTGAAACTTTTTTGGAATGTTATACACTTTGTTCTAGGCAAAATAGCCATTATTTTGTCTTTTTGTATGAAGTAGAGTAACTATGATTATTTAGCAAACTAATGAAATTTTTTGCGACAGTAGTAAACTAGTTAGCAAACTATAATTTTAGCAAAAACATTAGCAAACTAATATTTTAGCAAACAAGTTAGCAAACTAATTTACTAGATGCCTGTTTCAAATTATAATCTTTACAAATCTAATTTATACCTTAAGAGAAATATATATTCCAATAGCAATATCCAAGGTCATGATGAGAGAAAATTTTATAAAATAATTAAAAGAAAAATTAATTTTGAGCTCCAATTGACTAAAATTTTCATTTATTCTTTTTACACAAGTCCTAAGACTCAATTCCTAACTCTATGACTTTCATACCTTTACTTCGAGTCTTAGCTTTCATAATCTTGTTCTTTCTCAACTTGGATTCATCTTGAGATGCCTTTGATTGCGCTTCCTCCTTAGATGCAACCTCAAGGATTCTTTATGAATAAGAGAAAGAATCTACATATTACTTGAAATTAAGTTAGATAGATTATAGTTGAGTTTTGTTATCATCAAAATCAATGCTCATTTTGAGCTACACAGGGTCAACAATCTCCCCCTTTTTGATGATGAAAAAACTCAATTGAATTATCAATCAAGAATAAATAAAAGTGTGCGTAAGTTTATGTATAACCAAGCATGTTAGTATGCGAAAATCACTCCCCCTAAATGTTTAACGGCCCGACCCACTAGTGATATTGTCCGCTCTGGGCTGAAGCCCTCACGGTTTTAAAACGCGTCAATAGGGGTTAGGAACCTCCATTTTATAAACCCAGCATCTCTCCCGTGTTTTGTCGATGTGGGATTTGCCTAGGGTGTTACAATCCACCCCCCTTATGGGACTCAGCGTCCTCGCTGAGGTTTGCCCCACCATCGTTCAAGGTTGCACGCGGAGCGGCTCTGATACCACAAATGTAATGGGCCGGCCCACTAGTGATATTGTCCGCTCTGGGCCGAAGCCCTCACGGTTTTAAAACGCATCAATAGGGGTTAGGAACCATCAACTTATGAACCCAGCTCTCTCCCGTGTTTTGTCGATGTGGGATTTGCCTAGGGTGGTACAATCCACCCCCCTTATGGGACTCAGCGTCCTCGCTGAGGTTTGCCCCACCATCGTTCAAGGTTGCACGCGGAGCAGCTCTATACCACAAATGTAATGGCCCAACCCACTAGTGATATTGTCCGCTCTGGACTAAAGTCCTCACGGTTTTAAAACACGTCAATAGGGGTTAGGAACCATCAACTTATAAACCCAGCATCTCTCCCGTGTTTTGTCGATGTGGGATTTGCCTAGGGTGTTACAAAATGTATGCACACAAGTTTAAAAAATAAAAGAATTAACAGCTATACAAAACTCCTCCTGAATTTATGCTACAAAACATATTCATAAGATATCCATAATTTCAATATGCAAAATGTTACACTTAATAATTTGCACACATAAGCCACAATAGTTTGCATACACACTTCTAAAACATAAGCATACATTCATTTTCAAAGCACACATCCATTCTCCCAAAACAAAAGCACACATCCATTCTCCCCTTTTTTGCCATCAACCAAAAAGGAAATAGGAGATATTAATCCAAAAAGAACCAAGTAAGCACAAACTGAAAAACAATAAGGTAAACAGTAACAAACTAAAAAACCATTCAGCAACAGTAGTAAACATATTAGTAAACTAAAAAAGCAGATCATTTTCTAAACATTAAGCCTTTTGCTCTTTTGAACAGCTTTGGAAGGCACTATCTTCTTCTTGGAGGGTTTGGCAGCAGGTGGCTAAGAGACTTGGACACCTAAAGTATCATGAGAATCATGCTCCTGTGATTCATCCTCATCAGATGGACTTTGAAGAGCAGCAGCCAGAGACTGATATGGATTGGACACTGTAGACTTAACTCTTTTCTTACTCTTCTTAGCTTGAGAAGCTTTAGCTGCAGAAAGTTTAGGTGGAGCACTCTCCTTCTGATCATTTAGAGAATCTTCCTTCTTGTGTGTAGACTCAACTACTGGTTCTACAATTTGTTCACTCTCAAGTTCAACAGTAGGTTCAACTACAGGTTCTACAACCTGTTCACTATCAAGCTCAACAACAGGTTCAACTGCAGGTTTTGTAACCTGTTCACTTTCATGTTCTACAGTAGCAGTAGACTCACTAAGTCTAGTGCCTCCATACTCAACATTACCATGATCAAATGCACTACCATCATGAGTAGAAGGATCACTTGCATGTGCATCAATCTCAACTCTAGTTGCAAAATCAGTTCCCTGTGCCTGCTTAAGATCTACAATCTGTTTCTTTAACTCCTCAACAATATCCACAAATTTCCTCAGAAGTTCAATAAACTGATTTGATGTACTGAATTTCTCATTAATAATTATTCTTAGTCCTTGAAGCTCACTCATAATCTCACTTTTGAAATCTAAATCAACTTTGGCTTTAGAAGATCCACCTTTTTCAAAACGTTTCTTTTTGCCATCAGTATCAGAATGAATTTCTTTAAGCACAATTAAATCTGCCCTAGAACTCTACTTAGAGACATTTATATCCAACTCTCTAAACAAAGCAGTTAAGAGGTGTGCATAGGGTAATTTACCAATTCCATAAGTTTACACATATTCTTGAAAATCAGATAAGCCAAATTCATTCTCACTTTATCAACAATATGCCACATAATGCACATATCCAAATAACTCAAATATCCATAGCTGCCAGATTTAGGACAAAATATATAATTCACCATACTGTGAAAAATCTTAATGTGCTGAAGGGCGTTAGTACTAGTGGATATTTCACTAGTGGCAGTGTTGGCAGGAAAAACTTCACTTTCAAATTTTGTCAAATTAAAACCTGGAACTCTAGCAACATCTCTATGAGCAGAGATTCTATTTCCATCATTCGGCAATTTTAAGGCATGGGCAATCAACTCAACAAAAACCACATACACTCTGTCATTCAAAAAAACCAAAATCTGTCTTCTTCATAGACAATTTTTAAAGTTCTATAAAATTCTTGGACTAGTCTCGGATAATAAACATCAGTGCATTCACACACAGTCAGCCATTCTTGAAATTCAAAGAGTTCCTTAAATTGAAAATCAACCTAATCAAAATTGTCCCATTTTATGAACTTACAGTCTAGAAGCACTTTGTCAACAAGAGAACCTGATGATTTTGAAGCACCCCTAGGCAAATCCCACATCGACAAAACACGGGAGAGATGCTGGGTTTATAAGTTGGTGGTTCGTAACTCCTAGTGACGCGTTTTAAAATCGTGAGGGCTTTAGCCCAGAGCGGACAATATCACTAGTGGGCCGGGCCATTACATTTGTTTTCACGCTGAATGTCAATCCCACGCACTTTCCTTCCCCTTTTCTTTTCTGGTGCCATCACCGCAGGTTCAACTTCCTCAGATGGGTCAAAGGATACACTATTGAAATTAGTTACTGGTGTTTTCCTATTTTTCTTTCAATTTCTTCTTTAAGGCAGCAACAGGGAGTTCTTCAGATGAAGAGGAGGACAACGAGGCTGCGGCTAGGGTTTTTCTTTTGGTGCGAGCCATGAATGGTGAATCAGAAGCAGTGAGGAATTGGGGACGCAATGAGGAATTAATGAGGAATTAGAGAGTGAGAGAGGTGCTCGAAGAAGATGGGTCGGTATAATGAAGAAAAATTTGATAAAAAAAAATGGGTAAGATTGGTACCGAGAACCAATAAGAAGGTGAGAGAGAAGTCGGTATGGTGAGAAAAAAAAAACTGAAGGGCTGAGGTTTCATGTAGCAGTGGATGTAAAATTGATTTTTCTAGAGTCTCGCGCTTTACCTCTTCTAGTTTACTTTATTTGAATTTTATTTTTATTTGAATGTGTATATATATATATATATGATATAGCAAAAAAATTGCAAATGAGTAAGTGCATTGATTGGCGCACAGAAAGTTCTAAGCACAGACACTTTTTGGCTTAAAATTTGAACAGCACGATATAGCAAACTAATTTTAGGCACGCAATAGTAGCATACAACTTAGTAAACTAATTTTCACAAGTACAAAAATAAGTTAGCTACTGTTATATAGAGTTTTCTTAGCAAATTAATATCACAGTAAATTACTCACAAATTAGACAATATGCAAATATATTAAATCTATATGAATTAATTTTAAGCAAGTGGTTCACTCATGCCAATTTTCCTTTTAATTTTGCAAAAGGTTTCCTCATTGAGTGGTTTTACAAAAATATCTGCAACTTGATTTTCAGAAGCAACAAATTCAATTTTGAACATGATCTCTAATAAAATGATGTCTGATCTCAATATATTTTGTTCTTGAATGTTGGACTGGATTTTTGATCAAGTTTATGGCGCTTGTGTTGTCACACCTAATTGGAACAAGATTATATTTTAAACCAAAATCTTTCAATTGTTGTTTCATCCATAAACTTTGAGCAACACAACTACCAGCAGCTATATATTCAACCTCAGCTGTAGATAGAGCCACTGAAGTTTGTTTCTTACTATGCCAAGAAACTAGTGCAAAACCAAGAAATTGACAAGTATCTGAAGTATTTTTTGTAACACCCTAGGCAAATCCCACATCGACAAAACACGGGAGAGATGCTGAGTTTATAAGTTGATGGTTCGTAACTCCTAGTGACACATTTTAAAACCGTGAGGGCTTCGGCCTAGAGCGGACAATATCACTAGTGGGCCGGGCCATTACATTTGTGGTATCAGAGCCGCTCCGCGTGCAACCTTGAACGATGGTGGGGCAAACCTCAACGAGGACGCTGAGTCCCATAAGGGGGGTGGATTGTAACACCCTAGGCAAATCCCACATCGACAAAACACGGGAGAGATACTGGGTTTATAAGATGGAGGTTCCTAACCCCTATTGACGCGTTTTAAAACCGTGAGGGCTTCGGCCCAGAGCGGACAATTTCACTAGTGGGCCGGGCCATTACATTTGTGGTATCAGAGCCGCTCCGCGTGCAACCTTGAACGATGGTGGGGCAAACCAAATGTAATGGCCCGGCCCACTAGTGAAATTGTCCGCTCTGGGCCGAAGCCCTCACGGTTTTAAAACGCGTCAATAGAGGTTAGGAACCTCCATCTTATAAACCCAGCATCTCTCCCATGTTTTGTCAATGTGGGATTTGCCTAGGGTGTTACAATCCACCCCCCTTATGGGACTCAGCGTCCTCGCTGAGGTTTGCCCCACCATCATTCAAGGTTGCACACGGAGCGGCTCTGATACCACAAATGTAATGGCCCAGCCCACTAGTGATATTGTCCGCTCTAGGCCGAAGCCCTCACGGTTTTAAAACGCGTCACTAGGAGTTACGAACCATCAACTTATAAACTCAGCAACTCTCCCATGTTTTGTCGATGTGGGATTTGCCTAGGGTGTTACATTTTTTCTATCTAATCTACTTCCAGCAAAATCTGAATCACTATAACCAACAAGATCGAATGATTCACATTTTGAATACCATAAACCAATTGAGTGTGTACCAATGAGGTATTTGAAAATTCTTTTAACAGCACTTAGATGGGATTCTTTTGGACATGATTGAAATCTTACACACAAGCAAACACTAAAATGTATGTCTGGTCTAGATGCAGTAAGATATAAGAGAGAGCCAATCATACCTCTATAAAGCTTTATATCTACTTCTTTGCCTTTTTCATCATTGTCTATTTTAATTGTTGAACTCATAGGAGTGCCAATGCTCTTCAAATCTTCCATTTTTAATTTTTTCAACATATCCTTGATGTACTATGATTGATTTATGAAGATGTCATCTTTCATTTGCTTAATTTGAAGTCCAAGGAAGAATGTGAACTCCCCCATCATACTCATCTCAAATTCATTCTGCATAATCTTAGAAAATTTCTTGTAAAGAGATTCTTTAGTAGCACCAAAAATTATATCATCAACATATATTTGCACAATGAGCATATCATTATGATGCTTTTTAACAAAAAGTGTTGTGTCCACTTTGCCTCTTTGGAAATCATTTTGTAAAAGGAATTTACTAAGTTTTTCATACCATGCTCTGGGCTTTAGTAAGTTTATAAATATAATTTGGATGCTTATGATTTTCAAAGCCTCGAGGTTGTGCAACATACACTTCCTCATTAATATAACAATTTAAAAATGCACTCTTGACATCCATTTGATAAAGCATAAAATTCTTATAACATGTAAAGGCACACAACATTCTAATAGCTTCAATTCTAGCAACCGGAGCAAAGGTTTCATCAAAATCAATACCTTCCTCTTGAATGTAGCCTTGAGCCACTAGTCTAGCTTTGTTTCTAACAACATTGCTTTTTTTATCCATTTTGTTTCTAAAAACCCATTTAGTACCAATAATTGAATGACTTTTAGGTTTAGGAACCAAATTCCAAACCTTGTTTCTCTCAAATTGATTGAGTTCTTCTTGCATGGCAAGAATCCAACTTTCATCATTTTGAGCTTCTTCAAAACATTTAGATTCAATTTGTGAAACAAAGGCAACATTACCAAAATATTTTCTCAATTGTGCTTTAGTCATCATCCTTTGAGATGGATCATCATGATGTCTTCTTGGGATGATTTCTATGGAATCTCCATTTTTTAGGTAAATCTTCATGTTGGGGTCCATACACTTGTAATTCTTCCAAATTTGGCATTTCTTCATTGATTTGATCATTGTTGGCATTATGGATGTCTGTTGTGGTATCTCCTTGAGTTTCTTCAACTTTGATTTTACATTTTCTTTTCCAAACACCTGCTCATTATTATTATTAAAAACATCTTTCCTTCTAATAGAAGGGTTAGCCTCATCAAACAAAACATAAATAGTTTCCTCAATAACTAATGTTCTTCTATTAAACACCCTATATGCTTTACTCTTTGTTGAGTACCCAAGAAAGATTTCTTCATCGGATTTAGCATCAAATCTCTTCAAGTTATCCTTCTTGTTATTTAAGATATAGCACTTACATCCAAATGCTCTGAAATATAAAATATTTGGTTTTCTTCCTTTCCAAAGCTCATAGGGGGTCTTTTTCAAAAATGGTCTAATCAAAATTCTATTCAACACATAGCAAGAAGTATTAATAGCTTCAGTCCAAAAATACTTTGGCAAATTATTTTCATTCAACATGGTTTTAGTCATCTCTTGTAAAGTCCTATTTTTCCTTTCTACAACCCCATTTTGTTGTGGAATTCTATGAGCTGAAAAGTTATGGTTGATTCCATGTTCATCACAATATTTCTCAAATAAATGATTTTCAAATTCAGTTCCATGATCACTCCTTATAGATGTGATGCAAAAACTTTTTTCATTTTGAACCATTTTACTAAAAGAGGTGAATTTCTCAAAAGTTTCATCTTTATGAGTAAGGAAGAATGTCCATGTATATCTTGAATAGTCATCAATAATAACCAAAGTATATGTCTTCCAACCAAGACTAGCAGGAGACACGGATCCAAACAAATCAAGATGAAGCAATTCTAATGGCTTATTAGTAGAAACAATATTTTTAGATTTAAAAAATGCTCTAGTATACTTTCCTAGTGCACATACCCTACATTGAAATTCATTTTCATAGTTAATCTTAGGAAGACCTTTAATAAGTTCTTTCTTAGATAATTTTGAGAGTGTTTGCATGCTTGCATGTCCTAATCTTCTACGCCATAAATAACTAAAATTATCAAAAGATATTAGACATGTACCATGATTAGTTTCAATGTTATTCATGTCAAGCAAGTAAAAATTATTAGATCTATTGGCAATGAACAATGTGTCATTATTTAAGTTACTAATTGTGCAATGAGAAGAAGTAAACTTTACCTCAAAACCTTTATCACAAAGTTGGCTTACACTTAGCAAGTTGTATTTCAAACCTTCAATAAGTGATACATCTTCAATGCAAGGTTTGGTTTTAATTGTGTCATTTCTAATTATTTTTCCTTTTCCTTTATCTCCAAATTTCACATGTCCTCCATCTACCATTGTGATTTTTGAAAACTTGTCCTTTTCACCGATCATGTGTTTTGAACAACCACTATCTATATACCATTTTTCACTTTCCTTCATCCCTTTGAAACAAACCTGAAATTTAATCATTTAGCTTTAGGTGCCCAAGCAACTTTGGGTCCTTGGGGGTTAGTGACTTTAGGTAAGGTTCCCTTTGGCACCCATACCTTCTTTACCTTAAGAAAACCCTTCCTAACTGCACAAGAACTAATCATATGACCTCTTTGATTGCAATAATAACATGTGACATTAGGCAAGGAGGATGTAGATGCTTTAATGAAATGATTCTTGTAGTTATCCTAGTTTATGAAACTGTCAAAACCAATTCCATATTTTTCATTTGAAATTCTTTGATTTCCAAGAAATACATCTAGAGCTTCTTTTCCTTTTGTAAATTTTGCTAAATCATTTGTCAAAGATTCTATTTTAGCTTCAAGAACTTTATTTTTCTCAATAAGCTTTTCACAAGTTTCTTTTGAGTTTTTCAACTCCAAATCTAGCTCTTTAAATAAAGCAATTTGTCCTTTGTAAAATTCATTTTCTTTATACACATTGGACATGGCAATATTTTGTGATCTCAATGATTCAATTTCTAAATTCATTTTAGTGCACTTTCTCTTATAGTTTCTATACTCATCATATACTTTAGCAAATGCAAGTTCAAGTTCCTCTACATTAGGAGGTTCAAGAGAATTTACCTCATTATTACTTTCTTCTTCATTTTGTGAACTTTCGACTTTCTCTTCAAATGCCATCATACAAAGATGAGCAATCTCTTTGTCACTTGATTCATCATTTGAAGATTCTTCACTATTGCTCCATATAACTTTCATAGCTTTCTTGCACTTGTCTTTTTTTCCTTTCTTCTTTTTGAGCAATGGACATTTGGGCTTGATATGTCCTGGTTTGTGATATTCATAACATACAATTTCTTCTTTTGATTCCTTGAAATGTTTATCCTTAGGAGTATACTTTTTTAAGAATTTCTTGTATTTACTTCCTCCCTTCTTGAAAGCTCTTTTGAATTTTCTTGCAAGCATAGCCATTTCATCATCATCATCACTTGATGCACTTGAGTTGTCACTTGAGTCAACTTTAAGTACAACCCATTTCTTCTTCTCTTCATCCTTATTAGATTTGAGAGCAATACTTTTCTTCTTCTTTTACTCATTTTCAACTTCATCTTTCTTATATACCATTTTATGTGCAATAAGAGATCCAATGAGTTCATCATAGGTGAATGTTTTAAAATCCTTGGTATCTTGGATAACTGTAGTCTTTGCTTCCCAAGATTTTGGAAGTAATCTAAGAATTTTCATCACAAGTTCGGCTTCCTCAAATCTTTTGCCAAGTGCTTTGAGGAGATTGACAAGATCCATAAACCTTGTACTCATATCTGCAATTAATTCTCCTGGCTTCATTTCAAATAGCTCATAATCTCAGATAAGGAGGTTTGCTTTGGATTCCTTGACGACATCCGTTCCTTCATAAGTGACCTCAAGCTTATCCCAAATATCCTTAGCAGTTTGACATCCTGAAACATGATTGTATTTATTAAGGCCAAGTGAGCAATGCAAAATATTAATAGTTTTAGCATTTACAGAAATTTTCTTCCAATCATTGTCATCATATTCATCTTCATTTTTAGGAACTTTAGTATTTCCTTGACCATTTTTTTTTAGGAACATATGGACCATTTTTAATAATTCTCCATGCATCAATATCCACAGATTGTATGAAATTTCTCATTCTAACTTTCCAAAATGAGTAATTAGTGCCATTGAAGAGTAGTGGTCTAGTAATTGAGTAGCCTTCAGCTAGTGGTGCGGGTATACCGGCAGTGTTGCTAGATGAACCAGCCATTGGGGATCACTCCAAGGTTGTAACACCTTAAGCAAGAGAGACAAGCTCTAATACTAATTTGTTGTCCTAAAATAGTCCAAGAGGGTGGTGAATTGGACTTAAACAATTTTTCGGCCCTTGCTTGCAGCCTAATAAAAAATTGTGGCTTTGTTCAACTAAGTACTCCTAAATATATAGTGAAAGTGATATGTGTTTCAAGAATATGTCCCTAAATTGCAATTCAAGTCTCAATCAATATTTATAGTAATTTTTAACATAACATGCATAATAAAATATTCAGCTAATTTCTTAACCTACTAAATATATCTTTAAGTATATCAACTCAATCTATTCAATCAACATTCAATATCATGCATAGTAATTAAATTACACAAAAGTAAAGAGACTAAGGTTAGAGAAATCAAACACAATAATTTTTATAGTGGTTCGGCTTAACTAGCCTACATCTACTCTTTCAAAGATCTCTCTTTGAGTCTTCTCTCCACTATTTGCTCTTTTAAAGGCAAGAGACCAAAAGCCTTTTATAAATTCTTCAACACCAAGCTTTTACCAAGGTAGCTTGAACCCTTAACAAGTGCTATCTCAAGCACTCACACTCATAAGCTTCAATAGGTGCTTGTACAACCTCTCTTAAGTGCAATTTAATGTTTTAACACTCACTCTCACTCAATACAAATCAAACTATAAAGAAGAGATGAGTTGATTTGCCAATGGTAGCTCAAACACTTTAAAGCTCTTGAATGAAAGCAATAAATAAAAAATCAAGATTATAGTACAATTGTAAGCTTTCAGCAAGTGTAAAATGAAGTAAAGAAAGTGTATTTATAGTCCCAAATTATTTTAGACTGTTTGAAATCTTTTTAGAATGTTATACACTCTGTTCTAGGCAAAATAGCCGTTATTTTATTTTTTTGTACGAAGTAGAGTAACTCTGATCATTAAGCAAACTAATGAAATTTTTGGCGACAGTAGTAAACTAGTTAGCAAACTATAATTTTAGTAAAAACATTAGCAAAACTAATATTTTAGCAAACAAGTTAGCAAACTAATTTACCAGATGCCTATTTCAAATTGTAATATTTAAAAATCTAATTTAGACCTTAAGAGAAATATATATTCCAATAACAATATCCAAGGTCATGATGAGAGAAAATTTTATAAAATAATTGAAAGAAAAATTAATTTTGAGCTCCAATTGACTAACTTTTATCTATTCTTTTTACACAAGTCCTAAGACTCAATTCCTAACTCTATGACTTTCATACCTTTACTTCGAGTCTTAGCTTTCATAATCTTGTTCTTTCTCAACTTAGATTCATCTTGAGATGCCTTTGAGTGCGTTTCCTCCTTAGATGCAATCTCAAGGATTCTTCATGAATAAGAGAAAGAATCTACACATTACTTGAAATTAAGTTAGATAGATTCTAGTTGAGTTTTGTTATCATCAAAATCAATGCTCATTTTGAGCTACACGGAGTCAACAATTATTTATTGAATTAAATTATTTAAAAATAAATAAAATAATTATAAATATTAAATTAATATTTATGAAATATGAAATTTAAAAAAAATCAAAATATTAAATATTGAAACTATATTTAAAATATATTAATTTAATCCTTATATACAATAAATAATAATTTTTTAATTTTACAAATTAATCCTTATATGTTTATTAATTAAAAAAATATAAGGACTTATTTGTAAATAGTTATAATATTTAGGATTATTTTGTAAAATATATAAATTATTTTGTAATTCAAAAAATTTTTTAAGGACCTTAAAGTAATTAATAAATATTTTTAAGGACAAAAAAATAGTTGGATATTTTTTAGAGTAGCGTCTAATAGCCAGACGCTACTCTAAGTAGCATCCCTCTATTTTTTCAGCAATTGTATATATTTTTTTTAATTTTTTATTTACTGATCGCTACCTATATTAGTAATCAGCTATCTCTCTCATCTACTTAAGCTAAAACACCCTCTTTTGATAAATAATTTTGAAGTCACCCATTTTGATAAATTTTTTTTCCAGTCGCCTCCCTTTGCTAAATTGCCCTGGTTTCTTCATACTGATATTTTTGGTATTGTTAGAGATTGTTGGAACGTCTCTTTAGAGGACCCTTTGTTGCATCGTCTTTCTCTGTGCCATCAACGTCTTAGTAGTTGGGCTCGCTCTTTATGTAGAGATTATAAACCTAAAATTAATAAGTTGAAGGCTGATTTACTTGCATTACGGGATTTTGAGGATGGTACAGTTGCCAATCAGGAGGTGGAGATTAAAATTGCGTTGAATAATTTGCTTGCGGAAGAGGAGATTTATTGGAAGCAATGTGCTAAATCATTTTGGCTCAAAGATGGAGACAGTAATACGAGGTATTTTTCATGCACGGGCTTCCACTAGAAAACGAATTAATCAGATCAATGCTCTTTAAGATGATTCAGGTTAGTGGTTCAGTGATCAAGACGGTATGGGATCTCTTGTGTTTAATTATTTCTTTAATTTGTTTTCAGAGTCTAGAGGGCACTTTACTAGTGTCACTAATCTTGTTACCCCGCGTGTTTCTGAAGTGGATAATGAAAGACTATTAGCTCCTTTTAATGATGATGAATTTTGCATCAGATGTATCTGGATAAGTCTCTTGGCCCTGATAGACTTAATCTAGATTTTTTCCAAAAATTTTGGCATATTATTGGTGATGCTATTGTCAGGAGTTGTAAAGTTTGGATGAGTTTAGGTGTTTTTCCAACTGATCTTAACGAAACCATTATTGTTTTGATTCCTAAGAAGGACAGTCCGGTTTCCTTCAAGGACCTTAAACCTATTTCCCTGTACAACATTTTATATAGAATTATTGCTAAGGTTCTTGCTAACCACCTAAAATATATTTTCCCAGATATTATTTCTCCTTTTCAGTCTGCTTTTGTTCCAGGGCTTCTGATCACAGATACTGTTATGGTTGCCTTTGAGATTATTCATCACATGAAAATGAAGGTAATAAGGGTGAGGTTGCTTTGAAGATTGACATTAGCAAAGCCTATGATAAAGTGGATTGGAATTATTTAAGACAGATGATGCTTCAGCTAGGTTTCGATCCTACATGGGTTTCTCTTATTATGACTTGTGTCTCTACTGTCTCTTATAAAGTGGCTTTAAATGGTACTGAGATTGGGCTTATTTATCCTTTTCGTGGACTCCATCATGGTGATCCATTGTCTCCCTACTTGTTCATTATTTGTGCTGAAGGTTTATCTATGTTGTTCAATAGAGCGGAGCGGAGGGGTGATATTCATGGCAGTAAGGTTAGTTGACAAGGGCCTAGTGTTTCGCATCTTTCATTTGTTGCTAATAGTCTTTCCTTTTTAAGAGCAAACCCTAGAGAGACCTCCCATGTCAAAGATATTTTAACTGTTTATGAGGAAGTGTCAAGATAAGCTATTAATTTTTAGAAATCTGGTATTTTCTTTAGTGCCAATTCTCCTGTTGAAGTTTGACAAGAAATAACTAATATCTTAAATATTTTATCTCCTTATGATCATGGCAAATATTTGGGTCTTTCGTCTTTAGTGGATAAAAAAAAAGGCAGATTTTTGCTTTTTTCAAAGAGAGACTTTGGAGGCGTATTTCTGGGTGGAAGGGTAGATTTTTATCGTGGGCAGGTAAGGAAGTTTTGCTTAAGTCTGTGGCTCAAGCTATCCCTTCTTATTGTATAAGTGTTTTTTACATCCCCCTATCTACTTATGAGGAATTACAGAGGATAATGAATTCTTTTTGGTGGGGTTCAAAACAGAATGGACAGAGGAATATTCATTGGACGACTTGGCATTGGATGTGCTCTAAAAAAGAGGTTAGTGGTTTAGGCTTCCGAAATCTTAGTTGTTTTAACTTAGCCATGCTTGGAATGCAGGTTTAGCGTTTACTTATTAATCCTTGTACTCTTCTCTATACGATTTTCAAAGCTAAATATTTCCCAAGGGGGGACTTTTTAGAAGCTCCGGAGGGATTTAATCCCAATTTTGTCTCAAAGAGTCAATTGCAATCCACGAATTTGTTGAGGAAAGGGTTGAGATGGAGGGTTGGGAATGGTAGGAAGATCAAGGTTTGGAGTGATCCTTGGCTTTGTCGGGATTCAAACTTCTATATTGAAACTCCTTTAATTGCAGAACATGAAGATCTTCTGATAAATGACCTTGTATTTAGTGGCGATGGTTGTTGGGATATTCACAAAATTCAGAGCCTATTTATTCCTAGTGTTGTGGATTATATTCCTAGAATTACTTTTACTCATATTCAGTCAGAGGATAGTTATATTTGGCATTTTTCAAGGCACGGTATGTATACTGTTAAATCTGAATATCATTTAATTTTTGACGAGAGATATGGTAATAATTTTATGGGACCTATGATTAATTGGAAGAAGCTTTATCATACTCCTCTTCCACCAAAAGTAAAAAATTTTCTTTGGAGGGCTATTAATGGAATTCTTCCAACGAAAATTAACCAGAAGTAAAGAATTTTCTTTGGAGGGCTATTAATGGAATTCTTCCAACGAAATTTAATTTATTACGGAGGGGTGTTGCTGTGGATAGTTCTTGTCTTTTTTGTGGTGTTAATGAAGACACTGATCATGCTTTGATTTTATATCATAATGCCATGGCGTGTTGGGCCTTAGTTGGTGCGTTTATCAATGATAATTTTCAGAATTTGTTGATGTTGGTGCAATACGTTCTCTCTCATTCAGACTCTGATTTTGTGGCTTGCTATCTTATGCTTCTGTGGAGCTTATGAAGCAAACGAAATCAAATGTTCTTCCAAGGTATTACATATAATCATGAGGAGGTTATCTCCTTTGTGGCTTATGTTTTGCAGGAATGGAAAGCCGCTCAATCTTGTCCTCCCATGTGTGATGGTCACTCTCCACAGGTTGACGTTCCTACTTCGTGGCTTCCTCCCCATTGGGTACTCTCAAGAGCAATGTTGATGCTGGTCTTTCCATGGGAGACAATAAAACCAGTTTTGGTGCAGTGGTTAGGGGTCTAGGTGGCTTATTTCATGCGGCTTTGTTAGGTTTTCATAATGGCTTGTTGTCTCCTTCAATTGCCGAAGCAGTTGCTTTCCATGAAACCCTATCCTTGCTTTTGACAATGACCTATGGTCCTGTTATTGTGGAAACTGATTGTAAGGAAGTGTTTAATGCCATGAGGTCTAGGGAAGAGGATTTATCAGAATTTGGTCAGGTCATTTCCAATTGTAAATTGCTTTTGTCTTAGGGATTAGGTATTTCCCTTCAGTGGGTTAAGTGACAAGCTAATAAAGCTGCTCATTCTCTTGCGAGGGCGGCTTTAGTCCTTCTGTGTGGTTTGAGATTCCTAGTTCTATTTCTGATATTTTGTATTCTGAGGTTTACCGGGTTTTTTCACTTAACACTATGGGTTCTAGGTTGGGTGTATCTAGGGAATCTGATGACCGGATTTAGTTTGGATCTATTCTGTAAAGTTTTTATTGGTTTTTAATAAAAATTTTAATTTCAAAAAAAAATATTGTTTAATTTATAAAGAATTATTATTATTATTATTATTATTTTAAAACTAAAAATAAAATTAACTAAATAACATAATTAATTATTATTAGTATTTGTATTGTTTTAAAAACTTTCACCTAGGTGGTAAATTAATCAAAGATCACTCTCACAGCTAACCTCAATGATAAAAGAGACAAGAGTCTCATTTCTTTATTTTTATTTTTCTTTCTTTTTAATTTTGTTGTGTTTTAGCAGATCAAAACGTGTACAACAGGCAGAGCTAGAAAAATCTTTTAGGGGCCAAAATAAATGATATAATAAATGATATATTTATCTTGATATAGAGTCAATATCATTAATATCAAAAGTTTTCTTTTATCATAAGAAAATCTAAGAAAAACTTAACAAACAGGTTCATTCTAAACTTAGGCCATCAGACCTATCAGATACACTAAAAATCGAACCCAAAACCTGTAATGTTAAGTGAAAAAAACCTAGAGCATACATATCAACATTTAAAACATGCAAAAAGTTAATGTAATTAAAAACTACAGGTATAATATCAAGCTAACTCTTGCAAAAACAATAAAATATATAAAAACATAAATCCATGTTCTTTTTTTATTTTATTTTTAAGTTGTGCACGTCACTCTTTTATTGAGTAGAATTCATCTATGATATTGTTCATGGTAAATTTTTTAGTAATTTCTCTTTTGATATAGACAATCAAGGAATCTCTAAGAAAGTCATCTTCCATCCTATTGCGAAGTCTTGTCTTGATAATTTTAATGGCTGAAAAAGCATGCTCTGTAGTTGCTGTTGAAACAGTAGTTAAAATAAGCTAAATCAATCTATCAACCAATGGATAAGCCTTTGACTTCATGGTTTCATTTAATTCCCTACATAAATTTGCCATGGTTGACAAATTCTGCAAATCTGGATGGTTAAGTACATCAAGTTCATAATGTTGCAATTGAAATCTCAAATGAAGTTTTTCTTGATCTGAAAAATCTTGATGATAAAATTTCTCCACAAAAGAGTATATATCATCAACTTTAAATGATTTAAAGGTATCTCTAGGATCTAAAGCTACACTAAAAATAAGAAGTTCTATTGCTTGTTCACTAAACCTATTATTTAACTCCTGCAATTGATGATATATAGCAACTGTGAATATATCTACTAGATAATGGTGCTCCACTATCACTAAATTCTTCTAACGACGAGATCGGATTATGTCAGAAAAGCTAGCATTCATATCAGGAACTTGAATTTGTTGCCTATTACAAATTGAAGTCACAATATCCAAAAGAGCTTTGTAACCTGTATCTCTTAATTTTTGAATCAATAATTTTGTACTAGACATTAGATGCATGGCATTTAAAATGTCTTGAGATTTTTGCTACAAAGCCTAGCATAATACATTAGTAATGCCCATAATTTCCTTTATCACATGCGAAGCAAACACAAAATCAAATGACATTAGAAAATTAATAGCAGAAGTAGCATTACCGTGTTGAGAGTATGTAGATCCTTTAATGGCTATGTTTTGTAAAATTGAGCAAGTTACACCATACTTTTTTAATAAGCTGCAAATTAAATTAAAATAAGAACCCCATCTTGTATATCCAAGTCGTTGCAAAGCTCCAATTTGATTAGCTCCTCTTCCACTTTCAAGCTCATTAATTGAAATCAAATGTGCAATTTCAGCTGATTGGTTAGCTTGTAATTCATCATTGCGCTTGCAAGAAGCAGCAATAATGTTGACAATAAAGGTAAGATTTTGGAAAAAAAAAAAACGAATGAACATCTACTATCTCTCTTGCTGCAGCAACAAGAGTTAATTGTAATTGATGAGCCAAACAGTGCATATAATAAGTATGAGGACAATCTTTAAGAAACAAACCTTGCAATCCATTCCACTCACCATGCATGTTACTGGCTCCATCATATCCTTGATCACATATATTCTAAATATTAAGGTTATGATAAGACAAAGTATATGAAATCTCTTTTTTAAGTGTTGCCGTAGATGTGTCTTTAACATGCACTAAATCTAAAAATCGTTCTTTTGCAAAACCATCTTTATCAACAAACCTCACAATAATAGCTATTTGCTCTCTTTTGGATTCATCTTGAGCTTCATTTATTATTAAGCAAAACTTAGAAGCACCAATTTCATCTCGAATTATTCTTTGTGCATTTCTAGCATAAACATATAAGATTTCCTTTTGAATTCCTGGTGATGCATATGTAGTATTTTGGGGGGCATTTTCTAAGACTACATGCATTATCTAAGACTACCTCACTTACTTCATTATTATATGATGTTAAAAGTTCTAATAGTTCAAATAAATTAGCTTGATTTTTTGATTCAAAACGTTCATCATGCCCTCTGAAAGAACAAGCTTGAAAAGTTAACCATTGAATAACATCTATTGAGGCTTTGATGCATAGTCGATTCTTCAAAATTTGTTGTGATGTTTGCTTTTGGATCATCTTTTCAATATGACATGACTGATTTTTAAATCCTATAAGCACTTCACAGCCATATTATGTGTTGAATTTGAATTTTTCCCAACATGAGATAAAAATGCACAATCTCTTCTATTGTTGACTTTTTTCCAATTTCTAAAACCTACTGCAGTGAATGTATCAAATCTAGGCTTTTCACTTGATTTTTTGAAAAGATAGCATGGAAGACAAAATGTAGCATCTTTTCTCTAACTATGGAAAACTTTTAAACCAATGGGATTGGCACCTATGAGGATGGCTTTTTGAACCCGAAAATGGATATTCAAATTCAGATGGAAGATATCGATATGACCAAAATTGAATATATACTCTTCGAATTTCATCTTGTTGATTAATTGAATATTCCCAATTTGTAGGCTTAAACTTGGATTACACACTGAAGAAGCAAAATCAACCTCCTCAGGATCAATTCTTGGAAGCTTAAGTTTGTATATCTCTCTTATACTCTTGCACGCGAAAACTCACTAAAGTTAAAGCGTGAACAAGTACAAGCTCACTTTATCTTATAAAATGAAATATTCAACTAATAAATTGGGGGGGAGGGGGGGTAATTGGAACTCTGGATCTTTTAGTCCGAAAAACTCATACTATATGAAGAAATCACTCAACTTAAAGGTTTAAACTTATAGATGGGGGCTCCAAAAATATTCCATATCTCTATATCAATTAACACACATGAGTATATTAATTATAATAAATTTTTTATGAATAATTATAATAAATTTTAAATAAGTAATAAAATAAAATAATTTATGTAATGAACGTTGTGCATATTGATATATATGTTATAATTAATCAAAGTAAATGTTAGAAATAAAATTGAGAAATACACATTAAAAACAAAATGTTTAATTGTGAAATTCAAGTAAGGCATCTCAATTGGGTCATTCAAATTCCATGGTCATATTTATACCAACAATCTTAAAGACAGTAAGCAACGGCAATGCACCCGTCAAAAATAAATTTTCAGTTTAATTAAATTAATAATATTTATTATTCACTATTTAATTTCTACTTGCACTTACCGGCTGTTTTTTTTATTTATTCCTTAATAACTTAAATTATTTATTTAGATAAATGTTTGGGAGTCCATTTTTGAATAATGATTCAAATTATTAATTATATATTACATTTTAATTGTTAACATTTATTTAATTTTAGTTAAATTAAAAAAATTAGTTTATTAGTTAATTTAAATTTAAATTTCTATTTATTAATATTTTTATAATAAAATTAATATATTTTAATTAGAAAAGTTTTAAAAAATTTAATTTTTTAAAATTATTTTTAATAATATTTAATAAAATAAAGTTAAAAAAAATTCTTACCTAAATATCAGCCTCTAAATTCCCTATTCCCTATCCATTATTCAACATATGTAGAGGAGAGAGCCAAATTTTCTTTGCAAAGTCACATCAACATTAATAGGATTTGCACCAATGGTAAAGAAATCTACCCTATTTTATATGCTAACCAAATAAAAACCTAGAGAGGTGGACCAACAGTAAGTTTAAAAAAGTGTACATTAATATCTATAATATAATATTCACAAAATCAATAAATTAATAAACAATTTAGTTATATTATAAATAATAATAATAATAAAAAAAAAAAAGAAAACCTGATGAAAGTTCAGTTGTGGTCCTTGTGGAAAGTAGGAAAGGCTAACACAATAATTTATTGATAACTTACTGGAAAAGACTTCAAGGTGGAGGTTTCAGCAAAAGTGAACGTTGGGATAAAGACGAAGAGGAGAGAATGTTAAAAGTAAAATCAAAAAACTTTCTTAAAGGAATAATTCAAACCAGTGAGAGAATAAATGTTAAAATAACGTTATAATGGTGTATTTTTAATTGGCTGTTTTAATTAATAATTATTATTTTTCTTTTATAATTGGATGTACCTGCTATAATTTTTTTAATTGGCTTTTCTACTTAATAATTAATTGGTTGCGCTATATTTAAATATTATTTATTAATTTTAGAGGCCAATAAAAATACTTTAAATGTTTTACCTTTTTTTTGAAACAATTTAAAATTTTTCCTTAAATATTATTATTATTATTTTTTTCATCAAGTTTGGAGGGTTAGTGTGAAAATTTAATATTTTATCTATTTATTTATTTTAATTAGCTAATAATAATTTAATATATTTATCTAAAAAAATTATTTTATTTAATGACTTGCTTATATATATATATATATATATATATATATATATATATATATATATATATATATATTATTTTTAAATTTAAATATATATCTGTAATATAAACAACCCAATTCAATAATAACTCTTATTCCATTCTACACCTAATGGATCTTTTGAAATATATATACCTTAATAATTTCTTTCTGTTAAACTTTACTCTCAAAGCCTGTTTATCATATCTTTTTATACTAAATACTCTCAACAGATATTTTCATCATCTTATATATATATATATATATATATATATATATATATATATATATATATATATATATATATATATATATAATTTACGATTTATAATCTGATATCCCTAAATTTTTACTTCTTTATTCATCACCTTGTATTCTATTTTCAAGGTAAAAATTTTCTTTCTTTGTTCAATAACGGGTGAATTTTATTTTATTTTATTTTCTTTAATTATTACAACTACTCTAGAAATTTATTATTATTATTATTTGACCATTGATATTGAATTGGATTAATCATGATTACCGTGAGAAAATAACTTTGAAATTAGATTTTATATATATATATATATATATATATATATATATATATATATATATATATATATATATGTTATTTTATTTTATTATTATTTGATATTTTTCTTTTATATTTTGGGTGTGTAAGAGATTCAAATATTCAATCTGTCAGTTGAAATTATCTCTCTTACATTAAGTATAACTATTATTTTGAAAGTTTCAGGTGAGCGGTAATTATAATACATGATACCGTTTTAGTCCCTTTTAAAATTTTTTAGCATTAAAATTATTATTAAATGAAATTTTAAATCAGTATTTTAATAATTATTTTACATGTGAGATTCTAAAGTTTTATTTTATTATTGAATTTTATTCTGATTTTAATTAAATAATTAATTTTATCAATTATCTCTGCATTAAAGTCATTAGGATCCCGGGAGCCGGTCTTTAATATTTTTATATTGATTGATATCTTAATATAAAATTTATTGATGTGTTACACTGAATTTATTTGAGATTGATTTGATCTTATTGACTCTTTAAAATTATTGAAATAAACTGTTGGAATTGCACTATCAGTTATTATTTGCTATCTGAAATTTTTCGTGGATTTTGACTGATTTGTATAATTTGATTTTCTATTTTGAATTTGTACCTGTGTCCAGTATCTGTATTTGCTATTTGACCCCGCCGTGTGGACTATCACGGTATTAGGTTGCATTGTTGAATCATGCATCATTGCACTTTATGGTTTGCATTAGTATCATATGCATTGATATCTGTGAAGGAGGAGGAAGGTATTTAATATCTGGTAGCGCGCTTACCATCTGACCTTTGGTGATGTGGGGTATCATCACCTTGGTGTACTGTACCATAAAATTTTATTGAATGAACTTCTTTTATATATATGTTTTATGAAATTATTTTATTAATGATTTTGATAGCATGAGCATGATTTTATTGAATGAAAAATTTATTATGAAATTAATCAAGCGTCTGCCTATTCCTATTCTGTTGTGTGCTATAATTATCATTCACTGAGCATTAGTTCAAATCACGTTTTCTCTGTCTGTTATCTGTTTCAAATCACTAGAATTCTGCAGCTGATCCAAATATTCAGTCCATTTTCTGGAGAGGGACAATCTTTGATTTGTTCTCATGGTATGCCCGAATTCATGTTTCCTCGGGCTAATAATTAGTTTTGTTTATTGAATAGTTTAAGTTTTTATTTGAAATTTGTAGAGACTCGGCAGTTTACTTATGGGATATTTATTATATTTATTTAGTATTTTGTTTATTTAGATTTTGTCTTTTTTTTTTATTAGTAAGTGACAATATATTTATTCAAGATACTCTGATAAGGCTTGCATGATTTAAGAATACTTAAATTATGAACCGGTCGCGGCTCAGAATTTTGGGTTGTGAGAAAGTTGGTATCAGAGCCCGGTTGAGGTCTAGTAAACTTGCGGAGCACAAGATCCTTAACATCTTTTTCAGTTTATCATTGCTTTAGATATCTGCGTCCTTCGTACTTTTTCACCTGTCTTAATTTGGCTCACATTTTTGGATTTAATACTTGTTTATTAAAATGAATAGGTGCCTGGGTCTGTTAAACGTAAGAGGAGAGCTGGGGCCAAGGGTTCTAATGGTGCAAACCTTGATCCAACAAGGGAAGTACCACCTCAAACTACTGATTAGATATCTGAATAGACGCCTATGGCTAAGATAGGGGCACAACCATTCCAATTAGCTACTGCAGCTCAAGCACCTATTGCTGATCAGGTTACTATGGTAGATCTGGCAGTGGGATTGCATGCAGTGAATCGTGCTGTTAATACTATAACTGCGTACCTTATAACTCAACAACAACAACCTGTGGTTGGCCCTATTTCAGCACCAGCTTAGGATAGGGCTCGATTTCTTAACTCTACAGACTTTCTCAAGCTAAAACCAAAGGAGTTCACTAGAGAGGATGCATTAGCTAATCCCTAAGATTTTCTAGATGACATGGAGAGGGATTATGATACTATGGGTTGCAGTAGTGCTATGATGGTGATGTTAACAGGAAATCAGCTTAAGGGAGTTGCTCGTGAGTGGTATATCTCTAAGAAGAATGGGTGACCCGAAGGTTCTATCCTCTGGCCTTAGTTTCACTCTCTTTTCTTAGAGTGATTTCTCCCTCCTAGTGTTCAAGAGGCTAAAGCTTTGGAGTTTGAAACCTTGAAGCAAGGCAACATGACAGTTACAGAGTATCAGGTGAAGTTTACCAAATTATCTCGCTTTGGTAAACACTTGATTCCAAATGAGGAGAAGAAGGCTCGCAGGTTTGAAAAGGGCTTACTGTAACACCCTAGGCAAATCCCACATCGACAAAACATGGGAGAGATGCTGGGTTTATAAGTTGATAGTTCATAATCCTAGTGACGCGTTTTAAAACCGTGAGAGCTTTAGCCCAGAGTGGACAATATCACTAGTGGGCAAGGCCATTACATTTGTGGTATCAGAGCTGCTCCGCGTGCAACCTTGAACGATGGTGGGGCAAACCTCTGCGAAGACGCTAAGTCCCATAAGGGGGGTGGATTGTAACACCCTAGGCAAATCCCACATCGACAAAATATGGGAGAGATTCTGGGTTTATAAGTTGGTGGTTCGTAATCTTAGTGACGCGTTTTAAAACCGTGAGGGCTTCGGCCTAGAGCGGACAATATCACTAATGGGCTGGGCCGTTACACTTACGAGACAAGCTAATTGATCGTGTAGCTCATTTACGACAACCTAAATATGAGGAGGTGGTTGATCGGGCTAGACAGATGGAGATGTATGATGATGAACGTTGGGCTCATGAGTAGCATAAATGGTTTAAGAAAGATGGTCAGGGTAATCAGTTTAACAGAGGATAAAGTCATCAGGGCTCTTATCATGGTAATAAGTAGGTTTCTCAGTCTACAGTTGGTAATAGAGCACATCAATCTAAAGTTGGTCAGGGACGTGAGCAGAGGACTCATGTAGGGAATGCTCGGTATAGTCAGATTAGCACTAGGCTTATTTTCACTCCTTGTCAGCATTGTGGTAAGCCATATAAGGGCACTTGTCATTGGGTCACTGGAGCATGCTTTGGTTATGGACAACTGGGACACTGTAGATAGGATTGTCCTACTAGTGGGACAACTTAGGGTGCTGGTCAGGGAGCACATTCTACTCCCTCTTAGGTTTAGCCAATTTCACAGTACAGTGGTAGAAGTCAGGGTTTTGGTGGTCGTGGTCAGGGTGGTAGTGGTTCTGCTGGGAGAGGATCTGCTCAAACTCTGGGACAAACATCTGGTGGTAGAGGTCAAGCCAGGGTTTTTGCTTTGACTCAGTAGGATGCTCAGGCATCTAATGCAATAGTGACAGGTACACTTCCTATTTGCTCATTTGATGCTAGAGTACTGTTTGATCCTGGTTCCAGTCATTCCTTTATTTCTCCATACTTTTCTATGAGATTTATACACCACCTACTTTGTTAGAGTATCCTTTATCGGTATCAACACCTATGGGGAATGCAATAGACACTGATATGGTGTATAGGGGATGTATAGTTCACATTGGAGATAGAGAATTAGCTGCAGATCTTGTTTCTTTGGATATATTTGAGTTTGATGTGATTTTAGGCATGGATTGGTTAGCCACTTACCACGTTTCATTGGATTGTCATAATAAAGTTGTACTCTTTAAAATTCCTGGGGAGGTAAAATTTCAATTTCAGGGAGATCGCAGTATAGCCTCTAGTAATCTTATCTCAGTAGTGAGTGCTAGCCGATTATTGCGAAAGAGGTATAAGGGTTATCTAGCTTATGTTAGAGACGTTCAGGCAGAAAGTGCTAGTTTGGAGAATGTTGCAGTGATTAAGGAATTCCCTGATGTGTTTCTAGAAGATTTATCAGGTTTACCCCCAGAGCGAGAGGTAAAGTTTGGTATAGACTTAATTTCTGAAACTGAGCCCATATCTATGCCACCTTATCGTATGGCACCTGCAGAACTTAAGGAGTTGAAGGAGCAGCTACAGGACCTACTAAATAAGGGGTTTATTCACCCTAGTATTTCTCCATGGGGTGCTCCTGTGTTATTTGTGTGGAAGAAGGATGGGTCTTTGAGAATGTGCATTGATTATAGGAAATTGAATAAGGTGACTATGCGTAATAAGTATCCTCTTCCACGCATAGATGACCTATTTGACCAACTTCAAGGTGCAAAGTGTTTTTCCAAGATTGATCTTCGATCTGGGTATCATCAATTGAGGGTCAAGAAAGAAAACGTACTTAAAACTGCCTTTAGGACTAGGTATAGACACTATGAATATCTTGTAATGCCTTTTGGTCTTACCAATGCTCCAGCAGCTTTTATGGATCTCATGAATAGAGTTTTCAAGCCTTTCTTATATCAATTTGTTATAGTATTCATCGATGACATTCTAGTGTACTCAAAGAGTAAAGAGGAGCATGAGCAGCATTTGGAAATTTCCTTCAAACCTTACGGGAACACAAGCTATATGCCAAGTTCTCCAAATGTGAGTTTTGGTTAGATAGTATAGCTTTCCCAGGCCATACAGTGTCTAAGGATGAGGTGTGTGTTGATAAGAAGAAAGTTGAGGCAGTGCTTCATTGGTCTAGACCCACAACTGTGTCAGAGATTCATAGTTTCTTGGGTTTAACAGGGTATTATAGACAGTTTGTTCAAGACTTCGCTCGTATTGCAGCACCTTTAACTAAGTTGACACAGAAGAATGTAAAACTTTAGTGGTCTGAGGCTTGTGAAAAAAGTTTTCATGAGCTTAAGACTTGAGTTTGACTGTGATTTTAGGCATGGATTAGTGTTACCACGTTTCATTGGATTGTGATAATAAAGTTGGTTTAGGATGTGTTTTGATGCAGCATGGACGGGTTATTGCATATGCTTCTTGTCAATTGAAAAGGCACGAGCAGAATTATCCAACCCATGATTTGAAAATGGCTGCAGTAATTTTTGCTTTGAAAATCTGGAAGCACTATCTGTATGGTGAGACTTGTGAAATCTTCACTGATCACAAAAGTCTCAAATACATCTTTGACCAACGTGATCTTAATCTTAGGCAAAGGAGATGGGTAGAATTGCTGAAGGATTATGATTGCACCATACAGTATCACCCTAGAAAAGCTAATGTGGTGGCTGATGCTCTAAGCAGGAAGTCTTCTGGTAGTTTAGCCCATATATCAACCAAGAAGAGGCCTCCAATTGGTGAATTACATGAGTTATTAGATCAGGGAGTAGAGTTTGAAATCATAGCTGGATCATTATTAGGACATTTTCGAGTTAAACCTATCTTGATTAATCGAATTAAGGCTGCTTAGAAGAGGGATTCTCAGTTGTGCGAGATTATATATAGTATTCATTAAGGCCAAGCTCAAGGGTTCATGTTAAATGATGATGGAGTTATTCATTATGGCACTTTTGTGTCCCCAATGTTGATGAGTTGAGAAGAGAAATCATGGAGGAGGCACACCATTCTGCTTACATAATACACCCAGGTTCAACTAAGATATACCATGATTTAAGGGAGCATTATTGGTGGGGTGGCATGAAGAGGGATGTTGTAGACTTTGTTACTAAATGTTTGACTTGTCAACAGGTTAAGGCAGAACATCAAAGACCATTTGGGTTACTTTAGTTGTTTCCTATTCTCGAGTGGAAGTGGGAGCACATTACCATGGACTTTGTTATAGGTTTACCTAGTACACGAGGTGATTATAATGAAATTTGGATGACAGTGGATAGATTGACAAAATTTGCTCATTTCCTTCCTGTGAAGACTACATATGACTTTGCTAAACTTGCACAGTTGCATATAGATAAGATTGTTAGTCTTCATGGTGTTCCAGTTTCCATTGTCTCTGATCGTGGTACTCAATTTACTTCTCGATTTTGGAAGAAATTCCAAGAAGCTTTAAGAACACGAGTAGACTTTAGTACTGCTTTTCACCCTCAGACAGATGGACAATCAGAAAGGACAATACAGACATTGGAGGAGATGCTTCGTGCATGTGTTATGGATTTTGGTGGCTGTTGGGATCATCATTTGCCTTTAGTGGAGTTTGCTTATAATAAAAGTTATCAGGCAAGTATAGAGATGGCTCCATATGAGGCATCATGTAATGCTCTCACTATAGGTAGTCCGTACATTTTACTATTCCGACGACTAATATCTGTTCGGACAGTCAAAATGTCAAGAACTTCACCTAGACTATAGTGAAGAGGCATAAATTAAAGAAATAAATGTTAAGAAAATATAAGAAAAATGTAGAGAAAAATAAATGAAAATTTAGAGAATTTATAAATTGGTACAAAAATAATAAAAATAACCCTATATGCACTACTAAGGGCATTTTGATCATTTCACCCCTAAAGGTGAATTTTGACCTAAATGTCAAATTAAAAATTTAGAGAATTAAAATAATTAGCATGAATTAAAACTTTATAAATTGAATTAGAAAAGAAAGAAGAAGAAAAAAAAAAAAGAAAAGAAAAGAAAAGAAAAGAAAAGTTTATGAAAATTTAAAACAAATTAAGTACACATATAAATACATAAATATAAAGCATAAGAGACAAAACTCACCAACTAAAGTCATCTTCTCCATCTCTTCCCTCTCTCTTTGCCGTCCACCATTGTCCCCCATTTCCTCCATTGATATTCAAGCTTTCAAGCTTGATTTCCTAAGCTTCTGCCCATCAAAACCTTTAGCACCCTTCACAAAAAATACTCCCCACACCCTAAGGAAGCTATAGACACCCATAGGAAGCAAGAAAATTGAAGTTTGGGAAGCTCAAGTAAGGTTAGTGCACTAATCCCTCTTCTTCTCTTTATTAAACATGAAAAGCATGTTTAGCCAAGTATAAATATCATGAAAATGAAAAGAAAATTTGAAAGAAAGAACCCTTGATTTTTGAGCAGCCATGGAACTTGAAGTTTGTTACTTTTAAGTAATGAAAAAATGGTTCCATGAGAATGTGTGATGAGTTGGAATGTTGGGAGTTGGTTGTGTAGGGTTTGTGTAAATTTGAAACTTTGGAAACTAGGGTTTGTGTAAATGATTGAGAACCTTGTGTAAATGCATGAATTTGACCTAATTGAGTTGAGATTGATGTTTATAGAGGTACCATATATGCTTATTTGGAGTTTGGAAGAAGGAGGAGATTGAAATTGGGAGTGTGAATTTTCTGCAGGTTGTGTTGTTGTTGAATCCAGTAGATTTTTATTGCCATATCTCCCTTTGTGTTGCCCTAATTGGTATGAAGCCAATTGGAGGTGTTTTGGGACATCCAAACCTTCATTTTTTAATGAGGAACCATACTTAAATTTTGTCAAAATCATGACCAATTCTCTGCCCAAAACAGGATGACCAAACACTGAAATCTAGAAAATGATCAAATGAATAGTACATGTCATAACTCTCTCTATACTGATCCAAATGACCTAAAATTTACATCAATGGAAAGCTTAGACATAGGGCTACACTTTTCATGAAGACCACTTGACCCAGTTTTGCCTTTAACCAAGTCAAATTATTAGCACAAGTTGGGTCACTAAAACTACCAACCCAGAAATTGTCCAAAATACTGTTCCTTTGGTATGCTTGACTAGTTTTGGCGAAAATGCCATAACTTGATCTCCCAAGCTGCAAATTGAGTGAAACTAGTGCCAAAAGTTTTATAAGACATAGCACAATAATTTTTATGTTTTGACCAAGCTCTAAAAACCATTGCATCCTTGGGAAAATATTAGCCAAATTTAGGAATTAAAATTTGGAAAATGTTAAGTTGAACCCAGAATGCCATTTGATACCCGTGTGTTCATTTGGCCATAACTCCCACTAGGAAATTCCATTTGAGATGTGCTAATATGATCTGGAAACATGATACTTAGGGCTACAATATTGATTTAGATACCTTTGCCAAATTCTAAGTGTAAAGACCCTAAAAAGAGGGTCAAACATACTGCCCTGAAGTTTGATTATTGCCTTTATAGGATTGAGAGTCTAGGTCAATACATTGACCATAACTCACTACACCAAGCTTGAAAAATTATGAAATTGTACCTAGGAGTCCCTAAGACATAGAAGAACAAATCTTATGAAGGAACCTAAGTCTAAAAATGACCATAAAATGATCAAATGACTGGTCAAAGTTTATTGACCAGGAATTATAAATTCTGGACAGCTTAGAGGCAAAGGGACCAGTTATGGTATTTTGACCATAACTTGAGTTCTGTAACCCCAAATTTAATGATTCAAAATTGAAATTCAAGTTTAAATATAGAGGACCATTTGTTATGAAGGAAGTGTGACCAAATAGACATCCTAACCTAGTCAAATTCCTAGATAAAGATAACACATCAAAATGAACCTAAAGAAAGGTTCATGGGAAAAATGCTATACATGGTGATTAAAATACTCATAAGGCTAATTAAATATTAATTGTATTGGCTGGAGAGGACAGAGAGGGTATTGCAGCAATTGCACTGCACCACAGAGCAGCAGTTGGAGTGTGCTCTGTCACTGCTACAGGAGGATGCATATAGATGGTGGGTGACAGTATCTAGAGTGGTACAGCCTACACAAATCACTTGGGAGTTCTTTATGGCTAAATTTAGAAAGAAATACATCAGTCATGTGTACTAGAAAGCCAGAAAGAAAGAATTCCTGGCACTGAGACAAAGGCAGCTGATAGTCTCTGAATATGAGCGGGAATTTGTGAGACTTAGAGGATATGCATTAGATTTGATGCTGACAGAGGTTGATAAATGCAGAAGATTTGAGGATGGATTGAATGCCAGCATCAGAGTGATAGTCACTTCTCACCACTTCACCAATTTCCCCCAGTTGATAGCATCAGCCCTGGATGTGGAGAGAGTCAGAGCTGAGGAGCAGACCAGGAGGGACAGGCAGAGTAAGAGGGGTTCTGGATCTAGTCAATCCGGTTTAGCAGCCACGAGTAGTAAGAGGCCCAAGGAGTCTCAGGGTCAGACTCAGGGTCAGGGCAAGAAGCAGAAGTCTCGGTTTGCTCCAAGGAGAGGAGGAGGACAATCTGGTGCATCAGTGGGTAGTTCACCTGGTGTAGCTACACGGGGATCAGCCCCACCACCTGTTTGTGTACATTGTGGTTAACCCCACAGACGAGAGTGTAGATTGTTGATAGGTGGATGTTTCAGATGTGGGTCTACGAATCACTTCCTGAAGGATTATCCACAAAGGAACACTGGTGCTCCCACTGCTCCACCTCAGATAGAGAGGTCTGCCCCAGCAGCACAAAGGGGTAGGAGACCTGCGAGGCCTGATACAGCTGGTACATCACAGAGGCCTACTGAAGAGACAGTGCAGAGGCAGGAGACTAGGGTAGCACCTCGTGCTTATGCTATGAGAGCTCGAGATGAGCCAGAGCCAGCTGATGTCATTAGAGGTACATTTTCCCTTTATGATCTACTAGTATGTGCATTGATTGATCAGGGTTCCACATATTCATGTGTGTGTATCACACCACCAATTGATAGATGGGTACAAGTAGAGAAGCTAGAGGAGGACATACAAGTCACAAACCCTTTAGGCCATAGTGTCATGGTGAAAAAGGTCTACAAGAGTTGTCCTCTGAAAATACAAGGGTATGAGTTTTCAGCTGACTTGATTGAGCTAGCATTCCGTGAGTTCGATGTGATATTGGATATGGACCGGTTATCACGTCTTCAGGTGAAGGTAGATTGTTGGCTAAAGAGGATGTCACTACAGACAGTAGATGGGGATGAGATTACAGTTGTGGGTGAAGGAACGAGTTATATTTCTACCATCATATCAACCACAGCAGCCAGGAGATTGATAAGAAAGGGTTGTGAGGCTTTCTTAGCACATGTGGTTGACACCAGAAAGACTAGCCCAATCATGCAGGAGATCCCCACCATGTGTGATTTTCTGGATGTGTTTCCAAAAGAGTTGCTGGGTTTGCCACCCGATAGAGAAGTGGAGTTCGTCATAGAGGTTATGCTGAGTACTGCACCGATGTCCATTGCTCCATATAGGATGGCACCTACTGAACTGAGAGAGTTGAAAGTTCAGTTACAGGAGCTACTAGATAAGGGCTTTATATGCCCTAGTGTGTCACCCTAAGGAACACCAGTGCTATTTGTGAAGAAGAAGGACGGTACCCTTCGGCTATGTATAGACTACCGGCAGCTGAATAAGGTGTCTATGAAAAACAAATACCCTTTAGCTAGGGTAAATGACCTGTTTGATTAGTTGAGGGGAGCTGGAGTATTCTCTAAGATAGATCTCAGATCAGGCTATCACCAGTTGAGAGTGAAGGATACAAATGTTCCTAAAACTGCTTTCAGGACCCGGTATGGACACTATGACTTTCTAGTGATGCCATTTGGGCTGATAAATGCACCAGCAGCTTTTATGGACCTAATGAACCGCATCTTTCATCCCTACTTGGATCAATTTGTTGTGGTCTTTATAGATGATATCTTAGTATATTCTAAGAACCAGGAAGAGCATGATGAATACCTCAGAGTAGTACTACAGACACTTCGGAAAAAGCAGTTGTATGCTAAGTTGTCCAAGTGTGACTTTTGATTGGATGAGATATCCTTCCTTGGACACATTATGTCAGCAGATGGGATCAGGGTAGATCTAAGGAAGATTGAAGCAATAGTTGAATGGCACCTCCCAGAAATGTAACAGAAGTTAGAAGTTTTTTGGGGTTAGCTGGACACTACAGAAGATTTGTGAAGGGATTTTCCCTTATAGCAGCCCCACTAACTAAGTTACTGCATAAGAATGTAAAGTTTGACTAGAATGATAAATGTCAAACCAGCTTTGAGAAACTGAAGGCTATGCTTACAAAAACTCCAGTGTTGACACAGCCAGAGTCAGAGAAAGACTATGTGATCTACAGTGATGCCTCTCATAATGGGCTTGGATGTGTTCTGATGCAGGAAGGGAAAGTAGTTGCCTACGCTTCTAAACAGCTAAGGCCACATGAAAAGAACTACCCAACTCATGATCTGAAATTGGCGGCAATAATATTTGCATTGAAGATATGGAGGCATTACCTATATGGTGAGAAGTGTTACATCTACACTGATCACAAAAGTCTAAAGTACTTGCCAACTCAGAAGGAACTCAATCTGTGATAGAGGAGATGGATTGAATTCCTTAAAGATTACGACTGTGTGATCGACTACCATCCTAGGAAGGCAAATGTAGTGGCTGACGCCCTAAGTAGGAAGTCCATGATGGCTTTGAGAGCATTGAATGCTTGGTTGTCTTGAGTATAGGATGGGGTACTTTTGGCTGAGTTGCTTGTAAAGCCAAACCTGCTACAGTAAATACAAGAAGCACAGGTAAGGGATGAAAAGTTGCTAACTGTTATGGGCAGAACTCAAGAGGGAAAAGAGACTGACTATGAGTTGAAAGGAGATGGATGCCTGTACTATAAAGGCAGAATATGTGTACTAAGAGATGAGGAATGAAGAAGAATATCTTGAAAGAGGCGCACAGTAGCTTCCATGCTATGCACCCAGGAAGTACCAAGATGTACCAAGACCTGAAAACACATTATTGGTGGCCTGGAATGAAGAAAGAGATTGGTGATTTTGTAACTAGATGTTTGACATGCCAGCAAGTTAAGGTTGAGCATCAGGTTCCATCAGGGTTGTTGCAACCTATATCCATACCAGAATGGAAATGGGACCGCATCACCATGGATTTTATCACTGGGCTACCATTGACACAGAGGAAGCATGATACTATATGGGTGATTGTGGATAGATTGACCAAGTCACCTCACTTCCTACCAGTTAAAACCGACTACTCATTGGAGAGATTAGCAGAAATTTACATAGATGAGATAGTCTGGCTACATGGAGTGCCAACATCTATCATATCTGACCGAGACCCGAGATTTACTTCGAAGTTTTAGAAGAGGCTACAGGAGTCTTTAGGCATTCGACTATACTTTAATACGGCTTTTCATCCACAGACGGATGGACAGTCAGAACGGGTGATTCAGGTAACCCTTAGAACCTAGTAAATTATTATAGATGTTAAAAGACTACAAAAAATGACATGAATCACATGATAGGTATTGGAAGATATGTTGAGAAGCTGCATCATTGATTTTGAAGGAAGTTGAGAGAAGTATCTTCCTTTGGTAGAGTTTGCTTACAACAACAGCTACCAAGCCAGCATAAAAATGGCTCCATATAAAGCATTGTATGGGAGGAGATATAGGACTCCCTTATGCTGGACATGAATGGGTGAGGAGAAAGTAGTGGGCCCAGATTTAGTGAGACAGACTGAGAAAAAAGTAAAACTCATCAGAGACAATTCGAAAGTCACCTCGAACAAACAGAAGTCATATGCCGACCTGAGAAGAAAGGATATAGAGTATGAGGTTGGTGATAAGGTGTTTCTTAAGGTATCACCTTGGAAGAAAGTGCTGAGATTTGGTAAAAAGGGTAAGTTGAGCCCTAGGTTTATTGGTCCATACGATGTCATTGAGCATGTGGGTGCAGTAGCCTACAAGCTAGCTTTACCACTTGAGCTAGACAAGATCCACAGTGTATTCCATGTGTCGATGCTTAGGAGATACAGATCAGATCCTTCACATGTCATTTCAGCAGAGGAGATAATTGTGCAACCTGATTTGACATATGAAGAAGAACTAGTCAGAATCTTGGCACGGGAAGTGAAAGAACTCAGAAACAAGAGGATCCCACCAGTGAAAGTCTTGTGGAGACACCATAACATGAAAAAAGCGACAGAGGAGAGCGAGGAGATGATGAGGCAGCAGTTCCCTCAGCTCTTCACATTAGGTAAATTTCGAGGATGAAATTTCTATTAGAGGGGAAGAATTGTAACGCCCTCACCATAGGTAGTCCGTACATTTTACTGTTCCGATAACTAATGTCTGTTCAGACAGTCCAAATTTCTAGAACTACACCTAGACTATAGTGAGGAGGCATAAATTGAAGAAATAAATATTAAAAAAATATAGAAAAAATGTAGAGAAAAATAAATTAAAATTTAGAAAATTTATAAATTGGTACAAAAATAATAAAAATAACCCAATATGCACTATTAAGGACATTTTAGTCATTTCACCCCCAAAGGTGAATTTTGACCTAAATTTCAAATTAAAAATTTAGAGAATTAAAATAATTAGCATGAATTGAATTAGAAAAGAAAGAAGAAGAAAAAGAAAAGAAAAGAAAAGAAAAGCTTATGAAAATTTAAAACAAATTAACTACACATATAAATATATAAATATAAAGCATAAGAGACAAAACTCACCAACTAAAGTCATCTTCTCCATCTCTTCCCTCTCTCTTTGCCATCCACCATTGTTCCCCATTTCCTCCATTGATATTCAAGCTTTCAAGCTTGATTTCCCAAGCTTCTACCCATCAAAACCTTTAGCACCTCTCACAAAAAATACTCCCCACACCCTAAGGAAGCTATAGACACCCATAGGAAGCAAGAAAATTGAAGTTTGGGAAGCTCAAGTAAGGTTAGTGCACTAATCCCTCTTCTTCTCTTTATTAAACATGAAAAGCATGTTTAGCTAAGTATAAATATCATGAAAATGAAAAGAAAATTTGAAAGAAAGAACCCTTGATTTTTGGGCAGCCATGGAACTTGAAGTTTGTTACTTTTAAGTAATAAAAAAATGATTCCATGAGAATGTGTGATGAGTTGGAATGTTGGGAGTTGGTTGTGTAGGGTTTGTGTAAATTTGAAACTTTGGAAACGAGGGTTTGTGTAAATGATTGAGAACCTTGTGTAAATGAATGAATTTAACCTAACTGAGTTGAGATTGATGCTTATAGAGGTGCCATATATGCTTATTTGGAGTTTGGAAGAAGGAGGAGATTGAAATTGGGAGTGTGAATTTTCTGCAGGTTGTGTTGTTGTTGAATCCAGTAGCTTTTTATTGCCATATCTCCCTTTGTGTTCCCCAATTGGTATGAGGCCAATTGGAGGTGTTTTGGGACATCCAAACCTTCATTTTTTAATGAGGAACCATACTCAAATTTTGTCAAAATTATGACTAATTCTCTGCCCAAAACCGGATGACCAAACATTGAAATCTAGAAAATGATCAAATGAATAGTACGTGTCATAACTCTCTATATACTGGTCCAAATGACCTAAAATTTACATCAATGGAAAGCTTAGACATAGGGCTACACTTTTCATGAAGACCACTTGACCCAGTTTTGCCTTTAACCAAGTCAAATTATTAGCACAAGTTGGGTCACTAAAACTGCCAACCCAGAAATTGTCCAAAATACTGTTCCTTTGGTATGCTTGACTATTTTTGGCAAAAATGCCATAACTTGGTCTTCCAAGCTGCAAATTGAGTGAAACTAGTGCCAAAAGTTTTATAAGACATAGCCCAACAATTTTTATGTTTTGACCAAGCTCTAGAATGTTAGTAGTATGCCCTAGAGCATATCATTTAGTATGTATCTTGTACATATTTTTATTAATAAAAGGCTTTTCCACTTTTCCGTTTACATAATATATTTATGTGTAATAGAAAAGGTCCATTGATATTTTGTTAGAAATATTATTCTTAAGTTGTTAAGAATATGAGTGACATTATTTCTAGCACAAAGTATCATAAATAGCTTCACAATCGAGGATACTTCATAATAAGGACATAACTTATCCAGAGAGATTGTATTTATGTTTGTTCCAAGTTATTTATATGAGATATAAATAAGATGGAATGGTGAGTCTCATGCTATATGACAAACATGATAGGTACTTATAAATGATAAGTAGGCCGAACCAGTGACACTTATGGCAAGCACATGGAGTTTACTCTTGTCAATATTTTGTCATAAATCATATCAGTGCATATAATCTTTAGACCTGAGATAGCACAGTTATCTTGTATATAGGTAGTTTGAGTTTGATACTGCTTTCATACTTGTACTGTTTATGGGTATATGGGCATGTGTTGGCTCCTACTAGTTATATGGAGGTAGGTGTTGATCAAGATGGAATCTGTTCCTCTAAGTAAATAGAGATAAAATCCTATGTTTATTTAATTGTTCTTGATGTTTCAAGTTCCTGGCTAGGACAGATAGATTTATTCAGAAAGGAGTTTCTGATGAGAAAATCTTTTTAATCAAGAACTGGAATTAAAAGAGAACATAATATTCATAGCAAAAGGAGTTTGACATAAACCATGACTCCAGCTTAAGTTGGGATTTTGTAACACAGAGATTCTAGTGCATGGTAACATATGATTATAGGTTTATTTAAGGTAAACCTTATTACTAATTGGGTGTCCATGGCATGCTATGCTAGGTGTTAACCATGGTCTATGAGGTGCATAAAATGATTTAGAGAAATCATTTATGGTAAGAAAGAGTTCTGATGGTATTAAGAGTTGATATCATATCTCATTACCAATTAGTGATGAGCCTAGTAAGTCACACACATACACAAGTTATCACCTAATTAAATATGATTTAATTAATTAATTAATTAATTAAAGAGTTTAATTGATTAATTAAATAGGTTTAGTTTGCAATTAGATTGCAAAGTCCCTAGCATGACTTAAAACTAAATCTAGATTATTGGATATATAGTACAAGTTAAATTTATATTTAAAGTGTTTAAATATGAATTTAATTAATGAGAAATTAATTAATAGAGATTAATTAATTAATTTATATTTGATATAAATTAATTAGAAGAAGAGAAATAATTATTTTGGGTTAAGAACTCAAAATTAAGGCACAGGGGCATTTTGATCATTTCGCAGTGTGACACGTGGCACCATGAGATGGTGATACATGGCATTACACATAAGATTGCCAAATATTTTTTAATCATGTAAGATGATTAAAATTAAGATTAAATATAGGTTTGACACTTGGCACAATGTGATTGGGTCACTTAAACCTAGAGCTAATCAAAGGGTGACATGTGGCAAGGGTTTAATGTGTTAACCTAGCTATATAAGTGTTGTTATGAGAAAAATAAAAGCAACTAGCAGCCACTCCTCCTTTGTCACGCCATTTTGAGGCTCTCCATCTCTTCTTCTTCATCTCTCATCAATTCAAAGAGATTAGCCATCAATCTCTTGAATTAAAAATACCAGAAATTGTTTCTAGTGTCCTGTTTACATCTCTAATCTTTTAAAAGGCAGAACTTGAATTTCTAATTAATAGAAAAAGCTTTAGAAGCTGTTCAAGGGCTACCATAGGTGTTCTTGTTGTGGACAAGCTAGAGAGGCAATATTTAGTGTCCTGAAGACGAATCTCAAAGGCGCAAATACGCTGCAGTGCATCAAGAGGTTAGTGTAATCGTTCTTAATTTAATCTAGAGTTCTAAAATTAATCTGATTAATTTTAAAATCTTAAATGGCAAATACAGATCCAAAAACATATTAAAAGAGTTTTAATATATTGTTTATCATTGAAATCAAATAAAAAAAAATAAATCTTGCATGATGCATGTGACCCTAGGTTAAAATTTTTAAATTCAATGGTATAAACTTGTGTTTTTCACGCTTCCGTTCTTTCAATTGATATCAGAGCCACTATATTTACCATTTAGATTGTTGATTATATGATTTAATTGTGTGTTTGATCATGAGATGATTTATCCATTGCTGGTTGCAATGGATATGTGGCGGCATGCTTGAAGAACACCATCAATGGTGCGCATGGTTTGGCTTCATGGGTGGTGCAAAGGTTTGGCTTTTTAATTTGCAATTGTTGTATGATCTAAAAGCTCATCCTATGTCTAATTAAATTGTTTAATTAGAATTTTAATCACACAATTAAATTATGATTCAAATCAGAATTTTAAAAATTGTTTGAATGAGATTCAATCTGAATTTTAAAAGTTGTTTGAATGTGATTCAAATATGAATTTTTAAAGTTGTTTGAATCATTTTCAAATATGAATTTTTAAAGTTGTTTAAATAATATTCAGATCTGATTTTTTAAAAAATGTTTGAATGTGATTCAAATATGATTTTTTTAAAAAAATGTTTGAATGTGATTCAAATCTGAATTTATAAGATTATTTGAATGTGATTCAAATCTGAATTTTTAAATTTATTTGAATCATATTCAAATCTGGATTTTTAAGTTGAATATGAGATATTCAATTTAATTTAAGTATGTATGTTTTATTTAATTGTTAAATAGTGATATGCATGATGGATGATCATGGACTATAAAAGACCAATGTGATTGGATTTATTTCTTTTATGTTTCTTTGGGATTGTAAATTAATTAATTTATTTTAATTTATTTTGGGCATGTATTATTAAGTTTGTAATAATTTTTGGGTTGTAATTTCATTTATTTAATTCTTATAAATTCGCCTTGGTATGCTAAGGATTATTATGTAATTGGATTGTAAGAAGTTCAAGGAGGTCAAGAGTATTGGTGGGACCAGTGGGAGGAATTCAAGATCAAGTGTTGATTATGTACTCCTTCAACAACTCTTGTAAAATGAATGAATGAAATGCACTTAGTAATGCCCTGATTCAATTCTTGGTGGCTCAGAATTGAATCCTTTAGAAAGTCTATGATCATACCATATTTACTGCTTATCCATGAATGCATGAGATGTATGGCAATGTATGCAATTATATGGTATATGCATGCTAAATGGATAATGTGCAAAGTGAGACCTTAATAGTAATTAGGATGATTATAAAATCTTCCAAACAAATGATTAAGTTGGAAATGCTATAATTATAGTAATTATAACATGGGCCTCTATTGGGGCAATTATTTTAAGAAATTTTAAATAGTTGCATAAGATGCAATTAATTTAAGAGATTTTCTTAAGAATAATTATTAAGCATGAGATGTTGTAAATATGTAAATGGTTTGGTAGCCAATATTGGATGTACCTGAGGACATTAAAATTATTTGCATAATTACTGGCTCAATGGAATCAATTTAACTAATGCAAGATAAGTCAATAATGGATGTACCTGAGATTTTGAGCATTAGGGGCTAGGTAAAGGATTGAACATCACATGAGATGTGATGGACAAGGAGTTGCTCACTTATAATTTATTGTAATTCCAATAATGGATGTACCTGAGGATGATCAATAGAATTATAAGAATTTAATCACCCACTAGAAATCCATCCAACTAGGATTTCAGTTTTCTACTTTGGAAGTGTAGGATTCGCTAAGTTAGTGGGAGGACCAATTTGATTAAAAGACCATAATCATTTTAGTTAATTACTTGATACATTTACTAATTAATCTGGTTATTTTCTGCAGCTAATTTTCTGATAATAATGAGCATAGAACAACCACCACCATCCAATATCCTTGCAAGCATACTTGATCACAATAAGTTGACAGGACCTAATCTCTTTGATTGGCTAAGAAATTTGAAACTTGTTCTGAACCTTGAACATATATGATATGTTCTAAACTCAAATGTTCCTAGTCCCTTACCTCTAGAGGCCACTCAAGAGGAACATGAAAATTTGGACAAGTGGAAGGAGCATGATATGAGAGCTAAGTGTTACATGCTTGCTTCTATGAGTAATGAGTTACAAAAGCAGCATGAGAACATGCAGAGTGCGAGTGAGATCCTCCTTCACCTACAAGAGTTGTATGGTGAGCACAGTAGGAATGCTAGGTATGAGATATCTAGGCAGCTGTTCCACATGAGGATGTCTGAGGGACAAAATATTGGGGATCATGTCCACAAGATGATTTGGCTGATTGAGCAGTTGGAACATCTTGACTTCAACATGGATTTCCAACTACAGACGGATTTGATCCTTCAGTCCCTTCCTGAGTCTTTTGGGAATTTTGTGACAAATTTCCATATGACTCAACAGGAATACACCTTAGCTGGTTTACTCAACATGCTGGTTATTGCCCAAAAGAATATGCCGGGCAATAAAGGAAAAGAGATAGCTTTGATTGCATCTTCTTCTACTGGAAAGTCCAACAAGAAGAAGGGTAATAAGAAAAAAAAAGCCTCAGATTCCTGGTCCTTCTAAGAAAATAGCTAAAAAGAAAGGGAATACTAAAGCTGAATGAGGCAAAGAAAAGTGTTTCCACTGCCAGAAAGATGGGCACTGGAAAAGGAACTGCCCAGAGTATCTTGCTTCTCTGAAGGACAAGAAGGATACACATTCGGAAGATATGTCCATATCTTGTTATTTAGATTCTGATGATACTCATAGTTCATCTATAGCTTAGGTTTTAGATACTGGTGCCAATTCTCACATTTCTAATGATATGCAGGAACTAGCTAGCAGCAGCTTGCATTCTCAAGATGTTAGAGTCCGGATTGGCAATGGCTCAACTGTTGAAGCTTTAGCCATAGGATCTAAATCTTTTTACATGTTTGGACATGTTTTGTGTTTGGATAATATTTTATATGTACCTGATGCTTTTAAGAACATCATTTCTATATTTAGTTTGACTAGAAATGGCTATGAATTTCAGTTCACAGATGATGTTTGCAATATTTATTTTGGAAATAAATATGTTGGTTCGGGTTATATGAATGATGGTCTTTATTATTTGGATAATAATGACAAACACAAATTGAATGCAAGTGATCTAAAAGAATGCAATGCCATGGTGAAAACCAACTCAAGTTCAAAATATATTTGGCACTTAAGGTTATGTCATGTTGCAGAAGATAGGATTGCAAAATTGGAGAAAATGGGAATTTTATCCTCATTGGGCTCTGAGCCTACTCCTACTTGTGAATCTTGCCTTCAGGGCAAAATGACTAGATCACCCTTTGTTGGACAAGGGCTAAGAGCTGAAAATATTTTGGAGCTGATACATAATGATGTATGTGGTCCATTTAAGGAAATGGCTAGAGGCGGTTTTCATTATTTTATTACCTTTACTGATGATAAATCAAGGTTTGGGTATTTGTATTTGATGAAATATAAACATGAATCCTTTGAAAAGTTCAAAGAATTTAAATTTGAAGTAGAAAATCAAACAGGAAAGACTATTAAAGCTCTTCGATCAGATCATGGAGGTGAATATTTGAGTACTAAATTTGATGAATACTTGAGAAAGCATGGCATTGTTATCCAGCTGACTCCTCCAGGAATGCCACAGCTAAATGGTGTATCTGAAAGGAGAAATCGAACCCTATTGGATACGGTACGTAGTATGATGAGCTATACTGATATGCCAATCTCCTTTTGGGGATTTGCATTAGAATCAGCTTTGTATATTCTGAATAGGATTCCATCAAAATTAGTTTCTTCCACACCTTATGAGATATGGCATGGAAGAAAACCAAGTCTTAAGCATGTTAAGATTTTAGGGTTGTCCAGCTTATATCAAAAAGCTGAACACTGATAAATTGGAAACCAGATCAGAAAAGGGTCGATTTGTTGGATATCCAAAAGATAGTTTTGGATATTATTTTTATTTGCCTACTTCACAAAAGGTTGTGGTGAGTAGAGATGCCACATTTCTTAAACAACCGTTTATTCAAGAAAGAGGCAAAGGAAGGCAAATAGAGTTGGAATTAGAGAATTCTGACCAATCAACAGATCAGATGGATATAGATCCATCTAGTCAACCTATACCCGTTGATGAAACATCTACAGCAGTTTCTCGTAGAACAACTAGTGTATCTCACCCACCAGTGAGATATGGTGTGACACCCCTTACCCGTGTACAGTATACCCGAGTAAGTAATGCCACACGGTGTACTGGCACACTCTAATATACCTTACTTAATTTGTGTCATGCTTTTGAAGCTAATTTATGAAATATGATTTATTTAAGCCATTTATCGAAATTATTATTTATTTGGGGTTTCGAAAATTTTAAAGAAAATCCAGCGGAGTACCGGCTAAAAATGGAGAAAACAGTTCTTCGGAACCTGTTTAAAAACACTTCCAAATAATTTCCAAACAATCCCAACTTCAATTTATCAACAAATTCTCAACATTAAGATCTCAACAACATTTCAATTCCAGTTCTCAATCATCCATCACATGTGATGATCACATATAAATCACAAGTAAACATTTACATTTCCATTCACAAGTACAATTTTCATAATTTACATAAACATCAATATACATTACACAAGTTTAATTACATATGAGAAAACAAAATTAAGTTACAAAATGTCAAAATGACACCTAATATCCTACCAATGCACTGCAGAAGATGAGGTGACAAGGACACTGTGCAGAACTGCAGGATGGACTCACCCGATCGTGGTCTCTGGGCTCACGATCTGTATCTCCAGTACCTACACGTGGCAAAAGCAACGCGCTAAGCAATAATGCTTAGTGGTGCAATAATATAATAAAAGAAAATAGCAAGAAATTAAATGTGTAGTGAATGTATATGTTTCATTTGCTTGGTATTTGTATATTATTTACTTTGTCCACTTTTATTCATTTGGTTGCCCCAAGTAACCTACACTAGACGACTGGACTGGATAACGGGTAAACTGGCACTGGGTATCTAATACCTCGGGCCGTCACACCATCGGTCGCATATGCATCACCCGGTGTGCAACAGAACAGCTACCAAGCTGTAAATAATCTCAGGCACAAGGCCAAGTCTCAATGCAAGGTCAGAATGGCTAAAAGCCATGAAATCACAGAACGGCATATTGCCATGTGCAGTACTGCTAACTGAACCCTATTGGCATGCCAAACTATCCAAACCAATCTTGTTAGGTATACTAGGGCATTTGAAACTTTTAAATTCTTCAATTTGTGAATTTCAAATTTTTAGTGTCACTATTCATCTTATTGGTCAACAAAAATGTTGACTTTTAGAATAAAAATATGTACATTGACTTTGGCACTCCCAACATACCACATTTGGCATTCCAAACTTGTTGGCATTAAGCATTTATGCCATTTCAAAGTTTAAACCAACACAAGCAGAATTTTTAGTTTTTGTGAGTCAACTTCACTGTTCCATTGGACACTGTTGCTGTGGGAATTTGAAGAAATGACAAACATGAAAGTTGTTCCTTATTTTGTATACTTGAATTTCTTTTTTCAAATAACTCCATTTGGAGTTTTGTAGCTCCAGATATGGTCCAAAAACCACAGCTGGCTGGATTTGCATTCTGCAGAAATTACCATATCTACAGTAACATGAACAGTTACTTCCACTGCCATTTGGGTTAGGTTCTGGCCATAATTTGGGGTAGGTTCCTTCATGAAAGTTGTTTGTCTATGTCTTAACTTGTTTCTGTAAAAATTTCAGGTCAATTGACCAAATCTACAGTGAGTTATGGCCAAATGAATAGTTACTGTTCATTTGGTCAATTCTGCAGAATCAGTTGCAGGGTGTTCGAATTGGGGCCAAGTTTTGGTCCTCTTGCTTTGGTCTTTTGGGCATGGTTTCTTCAGCAAAAATGTGCCATTATAAGCCTAGTTTCATGTCCAATTGTCCAAACACCAATTGGACCAACACAGCCAAAGTTATGGCTGTGTAATTGGACTGAAATCTCATCCATTCTTTGCTGTCCTAGGGCAGATTTCACCTTCACTTTACCATACTATTTTTCAGTTCTAATTATGGTCAACTTACCTAAAATGGTCACTAATTGACCATTAAAATGTGCTCTAACAATTTCCCAAGCCAAGCCAATTTTTCACTCTTCAAAACCCTAGTTCCATTATAGGTTTTCACAACACCTTAATTATTAGCTCCTTCAATAATCACATACACACATGGTTTAAACTTGATCTATAGCCCACTTTAAGTCCATCAAAACAATCAAAATAATTCCTTCACAAAGGCTGCCAAAAATTCATAGTATGTGTATACATAATTCTTGTTCATTTTAGTTACAATTCTTATTCAATTCAAGTTGCAAATCATGAAAATAAGGAGTTTTAAGTATCTAATGCACTAACCTTGATTAGGGCAGATTTTTCCTCACTCAAAACTTCACTTTCCTTCACTTTCTAGGCTGCCAAAAGCTTGTTTAAGGTGTAGGGTAAAATTTTAATGAAGTGAGGTTAGGATTTTATGGTGAAACAAGGTAGGAATTTGAGCTTGCTTGATTGAACTTCAATGGAGGGTGGAAGGGAGAGGTTTTGGCTGCACTACAGGAGAGAGGGATGGCTGCTGGTTTTTGGTCTTCTTTAGTCTTTATTTATCTCTTTAATTTGTTAGTCAAATGGGTGCTTAATTGTGATTGGTTGGTAATTATAAATGACATCACCATGATGTCATAAATAGCCCTTTTTCCTCAATTTCTTTTCTTTCCTCCACTACTCATTTTCAATTTAATTTCTAGTAATGTTTATTCATATTTTATGTCATATTAATTATTTACTCAACTGGACAAGTCGGCCAAAAATCACCTCCGAAGGTGAAATGACCAAAATGCCCTCCGTTTGGCTTAACGGGTCAAAATTAGTGTCTGGATTGAAAAATTTTTCTAGGTATTTTCTTGGCATTCTAATGCCATAGGAACCTCAATGACCCTTCTCTGGAGTCCCAAAAATTATTTTATAATTTTTCCCCCGGGTCTAGGGCTCCTCGTTGCGAGAACCGCAACTTCCCTTCGGTTACCCATCGCTTGGGCACCGGCTCGTTTGACTTAGTTGTATTTTATTTCTAAAATTTTTACTAAGTGTTTCTTATTAATATTTGAGTTAATTATGGTCCCTCTCTTAAGTTTAATTATTTTTCCGGACGTTCTAGGTCCATGGGACCGACACCTGCCACCGACAATGGGATGTACGGAGTGGTTACCGGGAGGGTGTTACAACTCTTCCCCTCTAATTTAAATTTCGTCCTCGAAATTTACCTGATGCAAACAGTTGAGGGAACTGTTGCCTCATCGTTTCTTCACTTTCCCAAGTTGCCTCCTCGGTGTTGTGGTGCCTCCAAAGTACTTTCACCAATGGAATTTGCTTGTTTCTCAACTCTTTCACTTCCCGAGCCAAGATCCGTAGAGGTTCTTCTTCGTATGTCAAATCCGACTGTATTTCAATTTCTTCTCTAGAGATGACATGTGAAGGATCTGAGCAGTATCTTCTGAGCATAGACACGTGGAACACATTGTGGATCTTGTCCAGCTCTGGTGGTAAAGCTAGCCTATAAGCCACTGGACCCACACGTTCAATGACTTCATATGGGCCAATGAACCTAGGGCTCAACTTACCTTTTCTTCCAAACCTCAACACTTTCTTCCATGGTGACACCTTGAGGAACACTTTGTCACCAACCACATATTCTATTTCTTTTCTCTTCAGGTCGGCATAAGATTTCTGTCTGTCTGAGGCAACTTTCAGATTGGCTTTGATTATCTTTACCTTCTCCTCAGCCTGTTTCACCAGGTCTGGCCCTACCAGTTTGTCTTCGCCCAATTCAGTCCAGCACACTAGAGTTCTACATTTTCTCCCATACAGTGCTTCATATGGGGCCATTTGGATGCTAGCTTGGTAGCTATTGTTGTATGCAAATTCTGCCAGTGGGAGGTATCTATCCCAACTTCCCTCAAACTCAATGACACAACTCCTCAGCATATCCTCAAGGACCTGACATATATTTCATGTTATTATTATCATTTCAGTTCAATATTTGTATCAATTCCATTGGTTTCAATTGTTTACCTGGATTACTCTTTCTGATTGCCCATCCGTCTGAGGATGGAAAGTCATCTTTGAAGTGGAGTTGTGTACCCAAGGACTCATGCAACTTCTTCCAGAATCTTGATGTAAACCTTGGGTCTCGATCAGATATGATGGAAAGTGGAATTCCATGCAGTCTAACTATCTCACTGATATACAATTCTGCTAACTTCTCCAGTGAGTAGTCAGTCCTAACTGGCAGAAAGTGAGCTGACTTGGTCAATCTATCCACTATTACCCATGCTGCATCATGCTTCTTCCGGGTGAGAGGTAGACCACTTAGAAAATCCATGGTGACCCGATCCCATTTCCATTCGGGTATGCGTATAGGCTGTAGCAAACCCGATGGAACTTGATGTTCTGCCTTGACTTGCTGACATGTCAAGCATTTTGTCACATAGTCAGCTATGTCTCTCTTCATACCAGGCCACCAATACTGAAGCTTCAGATCTGGTCCAAAAACCACAGCTGGCCGGATTTGCATTATGCAGAAATTACCATATCTATAGTAACATGAACAGTGACTTCCACTGCCATTTGGGTTAGGTTCTGGCCATAATTTGGGGTAGGTTCCTTCATGAAAGTTGTTTGTCTATGTCTTAACTTGTTGCTGTAAAAATTTCAGGTCAATTGACCAAATCTACAGTGAGTTATGGCCAAATGAACAGTTTACTGTTCATTTGGTCAATTCTACGTAATCGATTCTGGTGTCCGGATTGGGGCCAAGTTTTGGTCCTCTTGCTTTGGTCTTTTGGGCATGGTTTCTTCAGAAAAAATGTGCCCATTATAAGCCTAGTTTCATGTCCAATTGGCCAAACACCAATTGGACCAACACAGCCAAAGTTATGGCTGTGTAATTGGACCAAATCTCACCATTCTTTGTATCCTAGGGCGATTTCACCTTCACTTTACCATACTATTTTTCAGTTCTAATTATGGTCAACTTACCTAAAATGGTCACTAATTGACCATTAAAATGTGCTCTAACAATTTCCCAAGCCAAGCCAATTTTTCACTCTTCAAAACCCTAGTTCCATTATAGGTTTTCACAACACCTTAATTATTAGCTCCTTCAATAATCACATACACACATGGTTTAAACTTGATCTATAGCCCACTTTAAGTCCATCAAAACAATCAAAATAATTCCTTCACAAAGGCTGCCAAAAATTCATAGTATGTGTACACATAATTCTTGTTCATTTTAGTTACAATTCTTATTCAATTCAAGTTGCAAATCATGAAAATAAGGAGTTTTAAGTATCTAATGCACTAACCTTGATTAGGGCAGATTTTTCCTCACTCAAAACTTCACTTTCCTTCACTTTCTAGGCTGCCAAAAGCTTGTTTAAGGTGTAGGGTAAAATTTTAATGAAGTGAGGTTAGGATTTTATGGTGAAACAAGGTAGGAATTTGAGCTTGCTTGATTGAACTTCAATGGAGGGTGGAAGGGAGAGGTTTCGGCTGCACTAGAGGAGAGAGGGATGGCTGCTGGTTTTTGGTCTTCTTTAGTCTTTATTTATCTCTTTAATTTGTTAGTCAAATGGGTGCTTAATTGTGATTGGTTGGTAATTATAAATGACATCACCATGATGTCATAAATAGCCCTTTTCCTCAATTTCTTTTCTTTCCTACACGAGTCATATTCTATTTAATTTCTAGTAATGTTTATTCATAGTTTATGTCATATTAAGTATTTACTCCACTGGACAAGTCGGCCAAAATTCACCTCCGAAGGCGAAATGACCAAAATGCCCTCCGTTTGGCTTAACGGGTCAAAATTAGGTCTGGATTGAAAAATTTTTCTAGGTATTTTCTTGGCATTCTAATGCCATAGGAACCTCAATGACCCTTCTCTGGAGTCCCAAAAATTATTTTATAATTTTCCCAGTCTAGGGCTCCTCGTTGCGAGAACCATAACTTCCCTTGATTACCCATCGCTTGGGCAGGCTCGTATGACTTAGTTGTATTTTATTTCTAAAATTTTTACTAAGTGTTTCTTCTTAATATTTGAGTTGATTATGGTCCCTCTCTTAAGTTTAATTATTTTTCCGGACGTTCTAGCTGTCCGGACCGACCTGATCCTTTGAGCAGTGGGATGTACGGAGTGGTTACTGGGGTGTTACAACTCTTCCTCTAATTTAAATTTCGTCCTCGAAATTTACTGATGCAAACAGTTGAGGAACTGTTGCCTCATCGTTCTTCACTTTCCCAAGGTGCCTCCTCGGTGTTGTGGTGCCTCCAAAGTACTTTCACCAATGGAATTTGCTTGTTTCTCAACTCTTTCACTTCCCGAGCCAAGATCCGTAGAGGTTCTTCTTCATATGTCAAATCCGACTGTATTTCAATTTCTTCTCTAGAGATGACATGTGAAGGATCTGAGCAGTATCTTCTGAGCATAGACACGTGGAACACATTGTGGATCTTGTCCAGCTCTGGTGGTAAAGCTAGCCTATAAGCCACTGGACCCACACGTTCAATGACTTCATATGGGCCAATGAACCTAGGGCTCAACTTACCTTTTCTTCCAAACCTCAACACTTTCTTCCATGGTGACACCTTGAGGAACACTTTGTCACCAACCACATATTCTATTTCTTTTCTCTTCAGGTCGGCATAAGATTTCTGTCTGTCTGAGGCAACTTTCAGATTGGCTTTGATTATCTTTACCTTCTCCTCAGCCTGTTTCACCAGGTCTGGCCCTACCAGTTTGTCTTCGCCCAATTCAGTCCAGCACACTGGAGTTCTACATTTTCTCCCATACAGTGCTTCATATGGGGCCATTTGGATGCTAGCTTGGTAGCTATTGTTGTATGCAAATTCTGCCAGTGGGAGGTATCTATCCCAACTTCCCTCAAACTCAATGACACAACTCCTCAGCATATCCTCAAGGACCTGACATATATTTCATGTTATTATTATCATTTCAATTCAATATTTGTATCAATTCCATTGGTTTCAATTGTTTACCTGGATTACTCTTTCTGATTGCCCATCCGTCTGAGGATGGAAAGCTGTGCTGAAGTGGAGTTGTGTACCCAAGGACTCATGCAACTTCTTCCAGAATCTTGATGTAAACCTTGGGTCTCGATCAGATATGATGGAAAGTGGAATTCCATGCAGTCTAACTATCTCACTGATATACAATTCTGCTAACTTCTCCAGTGAGTAGTCAGTCCTAACTGGCAGAAAGTGTGCTGACTTGGTCAATCTATCCACTATTACCCATGCTGCATCATGCTTCTTCCGGGTGAGAGGTAGACCACTTACAAAATCCATGGTGACCCGATCCCATTTCCATTCAGGTATGCGTATAGGCTGTAGCAAACCCGATGGAACTTGATGTTCTGCCTTGACTTGCTGACATGTCAAGCATTTAGTCACATAGTCAGCTATGTCTCTCTTCATACCAGGCCACCAATACTGAAGCTTCAGATCTGGTCCAAAAACCACAGCTGGCCGGATTTGCATTATGCAGAAATTACCATATCTACAGTAACATGAACAGTGACTTCCACTGCCATTTGGGTTAGGTTCTGGCCATAATTTGGGGTAGGTTCCTTCACGAAAGTTGTTTGTCTATGTCTTAACTTGTTGCTGTAAAAATTTCAGGTCAATTGACCAAATCTACAGTGAGTTATGGCTAAATGAACAGTTATTGTTTATTTGGTCAATTCTGAGAATCGATTCTGAGGTGTCGGATTGGGGCCAAGTTTTGGTCCTCTTGCTTTGGTCTTTTGGGCATGGTTTCTTCAGCAAAAATGTGCCATTATAAGCCTAGTTTCATGTCCAATTGGCCAAACACCAATTGGACCAACACAGCCAAAGTTATGGCTGTGTAATTGGACTGAAATCTCGATCCATTCTTTGTATCCTAGGGCAGATTTCACCTTCACTTTACCATACTATTTTTCAGTTCTAATTATGGTCAACTTACCTAAAATGGTCACTAATTGACCATTAAAATGTGCTCTAACAATTTCCCAAGCCAAGCCAATTTTTCACTCTTCAAAACCCTAGTTCCATTATAGGTTTCACAACACCTTAATTATTAGCTCCTTCAATAATCACATACACACATGGTTTAAACTTGATCTATAGCCCACTTTAAGTCCATCAAAACAATCAAAATAATTCCTTCACAAAGGCTGCCAAAAATTCATAGTATGTGTACACATAATTCTTGTTCATTTTAGTTACAATTCTTATTCAATTCAAGTTGCAAATCATGAAAATAAGGAGTTTTAAGTATCTAATGCACTAACCTTGATTAGGGCAGATTTTTCCTCACTCAAAACTTCACTTTCCTTCACTTTCTAGGCTGCCAAAAGCTTGTTTAAGGTGTAGGGTAAAATTTTAATGAAGTGAGGTTAGGATTTTATGGTGAAACAAGGTAGGAATTTGAGCTTGCTTGATTGAACTTCAATGGAGGGTGGAAGGGAGAGGTTTCGGCTGCACTAGAGGAGAGAGGGATGGCTGCTGGTTTTTGGTCTTCTTTAGTCTTTATTTATCTCTTTAATTTGTTAGTCAAATGGGTGCTTAATTGTGATTGGTTGGTAATTATAAATGACATCACCATGATGTCATAAATAGCCCTTTTTCCTCAATTTCTTTTCTTTCCTCCACTACTCATTTTCAATTTAATTTCTAGTAATGTTTATTCATATTTTATGTCATATTAATTATTTACTCAACTGGACAAGTCAGCCAAAAATCACCTCCGAAGGCGAAATGACCAAAATGCCCTCCGTTTGGCTTAACTGGTCAAAATTGGCTGTACCGATTGAAAAATTTTTCTAGGTATTTTCTTGGCATTCTAATGCCATAGGAACCTCAATGACCCTTCTCTGGAGTCCCAAAAATTATTTTATAATTTTTTCCCCGGGTCTAGGGCTCCTCGTTGCGAGAACCGCAACTTCCCTCCGGTTACCAATCGCTTGGGCACCGGCTCGTTTAACTTGGTTGTATTTTATTTCTAAAATTTTTACTAAGTGTTTCTTATTAATATTTGAGTTAATTATGGTCCCTCTCTTAAGTTTAATTATTTTTCCGGATGTTCTAGCTGTCCGGACCGACACCGGTCACCGGAACAGTAGGATGTACGGAGTGGTTACCGGGGGGGGGGGTGTTACATATGGTTTCCTTCATGAAGAAGAACAAGAGTTGTCTACTCATAAAGAAGTAGATCATGGAGATGATCCACTCACCTATGAAGAAGCTATATCAGATATAGACTCTTCAAAATGGATTGATGCTATGAAATCTGAAATTGATTCCATGTATAAGAATCAAGATTAGGATCTTGTTGACCCACCTGAAGGTATTATACCTATAGGGAACAAATGGGTTTTCAAGAAGAAAATTGGTTCTGATGGAAAGGTAGAGACCTATAAGGTAAGGCTAGTAGCGAAAGGGTTTCGCCAAAGGCAAGGAATCAACTATGAGGAGACTTTCTCGCCTGTTGCTATGCTTAAATCAATTAGGATTCTGTTAGCAATAACTGCATACTATGATTATGAGATTTGGCAGATGGATGTCAAAACAGCTTTTCTCAATGGATACATTGCAGAAAACATTTTCATGGAACAACCTAGGGGTTTTGAATCCTAAGATGGTTCCAAGGTTTGCAAGCTAAAGCGATCCATTTATGGGTTGAAGCAAGCTTCGAGGAGTTGGAACATCCGTTTTGATGAAGCCATTAAATCCTTTGGTTTTATCAAAAATGATGATAAGCCATGTGTAAATAAGAAGGTTAGTGACAGTGCTATCACTTTCCTCATCTTATATGTGGATGACATACTGTTGATGGGTAATGACACAGGTATGTTAACAACTATAAAGATATGGTTGTCAAATACATTCTCCATGAAAGACTTAGGGGAGGCAACCTATATTCTTGGGATTAGCATCTATAGAGATAGAGCGAAAAGAATAATTGGTTTATCCCAAAGTCTATACTTAGAAAAGGTGTTAAAGAGGTTTAACATGCTTGATTCCAAGAGAGGATTGTTATGAGTGAGACATGGTATCCATCTTTCTAAAGAGATGTCTCCAAAGACACCTGAAGAAAGAGATAAGATGGCCAGGATTCCATATGCTTCGGCTATTAGAAGTTTAATGTATGCAATGTTGTGTACTAGGCCAGATATCGCATATGCTGTTAGTTTGACTAGCAGGTATCAATCCAATCCAGGTTTGGAACACTGGATAGCTGTCAAGAATAGCCTTATATACTTGAGAAGAACTAAGGATTTATTCTTGATCTATGGAGGTGGAGACTTACAATTGGATGGTTATACTGATTCTGATTTCCAATCAGATATCGATGATAGAAAGTCTACCTCTAGATTTGTGTTCATTTGTAATGGAGGTGCAGTCAGTTGGAAGAGTTCCAAACAGAGCATGACTGTAGATTCCACTACAGAGGCTGAGTATATTTCTGCATCAGATGCTGCAAAGGAAGCTATTTGGAAAAAGAAGTTCATGATAGAACTTGCAGTAGTTCCTTCCATTGAATCAGCAGTTCCACTACACTGTGACAACAACGGAGTAGTCATACAGGCTAAAGAACCAAGGTCTCACCAAAAATCCAAACACATACAAAGGCGCTATCACATTATCAGAGAAATAGTTGGGCGAGGCAATGTAGCCATGCAGAAAATAGCATCAGCTGAAAATCCAGCTGATCCATTCACTAAGCCTATGTCACAGACTCAGCTAGACCGACATCTGGAGAAGATAGGTCTAAGATATTATAATGAATGGCTCTAGTGCTAGTGGGAGATTGTTAGTAGTATGCCCTAGAGCATATCATTTAGTATGTATCTTGTACATATTTTTATTAATAAAAAGCTTTTTCACTTTTCTGTTTACATAATATATTTATGTGTAATAGAAAAGGTCCATTGATATTTTATTAGAAATATTATTCTTAAGTTGTTAAGAATATAAGTGACATTATTTCTAGCACAAAGTATCATAAATAGGTTCACAATCGAGGATACTTCATAATAAGGATATGACTTATCTAGAAAGATTGTATTCATGTTTGTTCCAAGTTATTTATATGAGATATAAATAAGATGGAATGGTGAGTCTCATGCCATATGACAAACATGATAGGTACTTATAAATGATAAGTAGGCCGAACCAGTGACACTTATGGCAAGCACATGGAGTTTACTCTTGTCAATATTTTGTCATAAATCATATCAGTGCATATAATCTTTAGACCTGAGATAGCACGATTATCTTGTATATAGGTAGTTTGAGTTTGATACTGGTTTCATACTTGTACTGTGTATGGGTATATGGGCATGTGTTGGCTCCTACTAGTTATATATGGAGGTAGGTGTTGATCAAGATGGAATCTGTTCCTCTAAGTAAATAGAGATAAAATCCTATGTTCATTTAATTGTTCTTGATGTTTCAAGTTCCTGGCCAGGACAGATAGATTTATTCAGAAAAGAGTTTCTGATGAGAAAATCTTTTTAATCAAGAACTGGAATTAAAAGAGAACATAATATTCATAGCAAAAGGAGTTTGACATAAACCATGACTCCAGCTTGAGTTGGGATTTTATAACAGAGAGATTCTAGTGCATGGTAACATATGATTATAGGTTCATTTAAGGTAAACCTTATTACTAATTGGGTGTCCATGGCATGCTATGCTAGGTGTTAACCATGGTCTATGAGGTGCATAAAATGATTTAGAGAAATCATTTATGGTAAGAAAGAGTTCTGATGGTATTAAGAGTTGATATCATATCTCATTGCCAATTAGTGATGAGCCTAGTAAGTCACACACATACACAAGTTATCACCTAATTAAATATAATTTAATTAATTAATTAAAGAGTTTAATTGATTAATTAAATAGGTTTGGTTTGTAATTAGATTGCAAAGTCCCTAGCATGACTTGAAACCAAATCTAGATTATTGGATGTATAGTATAAGTTAAATTTATATTTAAAGTATTTAAATATGAATTTAATTAATGAGAAATTAATTAATAGAGATTAATTAATTAATTTGTATTTGATATAAATTAATTAGAAGAAGAGATAATTATTTTGGGTTAAGAACTCAAAATTAAGGCACAAGGGCATTTTGATCATTTCGCAGTGTGACACGTGGCACCATGAGATGGTGACACATGGCATTACACATAAGATTGTCAAATATTTTTTAATCATGTAAGATGATTAAAATTAAGATTAAATATAGGTTTAACACTTGGCACAATGTGATTGGGTCACTTAAACCTAGAGCTAATCAAAGGGTGACATGTGGCAAGGGTTTAATATGTTAACCTAGCTATATAAGTGTTATTATGAGAAAAATAAGAACAACCAGTAGCCACTCCTCCTTTGTCACACCATTTTGAGGCTCTCCATCTTTTCTTCTTCATCTCTCATCAATTCAAAGAGATTAGCCATCAATTTCTTGAATTAAAAATACCAGAAATTATTTCTAGTGTCCTGTTTACATCTCTAATCTTTTAAAAGGCAGAACTTGAATTTCTAATTAATAGAAAAAGCTTTAGAAGTTGTTCAAGGGCTGCCATAGGTGTTCTTGGTGTGGACAAGCTAGAGGGACAACATTTAGTGTCCTGAAGATGAATCTCAAAGGCGCAAATACGCTGCAGTGCATCAAGAGGTTAGTATAATCGTTCTTGACTTAATCTAGGGTTCTAAAATTAATCTGATTATTTTTAAAATCTTAAATGGCAAATACAGATCCAAAAACATATTAAAAGAGTTTTAATATGTTGTTTATCATTGAAATCAAATAAAAATAAATAAATCTTGCATGATGCATGTTGCATGTGACCTTAGGTTAAAATTTTTGAATTCAATGGTATAAACTTGTGTTTTTCACGCTTCCGTTCCTTCATAGAAACCATTGCATCATTGGGATAATATTAGCCAAAGTTAGGAATTGAAATTTGGAAAATGTTAAGTTGAACCCAGAATGCCATTTGATACCCGTGTGTTCATTTGGCCATAACTCCCACTAGGAAATTCCATTTGAGATGTGCCAATACGATATGGAAACATGATACTTAGGGCTATAATATTGATTTAGATATCTTTACCAAATTCTAAGTGTAAAGACCCTAAAAAGAGGGTCAAACATACTGCCCTGAAGTTTGATTATTGCCTTTATAGGATTGAGAGTCTAGGTCAATATATTGACTATAACTCACTACACCAAGCTTGAAAAATTATGAAATTGTACCTAGGAGTCCCTAAGACATAGAAGAACAAATCTTATGAAGGAACCTAAGTCTAAAAATGACCATAAAATGTTCAAATGACTGGTCAAATTTTATTGACCAGGAATTATAAATTCTGGACAACTTAGAGGCAAAGGGACCAGTTATGGTATTTTGACCATAACTTGAGTTTTGTAACCCCAAATTCAATGATTCAAAAATTGAAATTCAAGTTTAAACATAGAGGACCATTTGTTATGAAGGAAGTGTGACCAAATAGACATCCTAACCTAGTCAAATTCCTAGATAAAGATAACACATCAAAATGAACCTAAAGAAAGGTTCATGGGAAAAATGCTATACATTGTGATTAAAATACTCATAAGGCTAATTAAATATTAAAAATGATATGAATATGTAAATTGGGATTAATGTCCTATTAATATGAAATTAATGGTATCACTGAATAGTACCAAAAAATAGTAATAGTGAATAGTACTAAAATAATTAAAAATATTTAATTGCCCATAGTATACCTAGACTTATTTATTTAGTTTGGATAAATTGGTATACCAATTAGGGACTACAAATAGTTGTACTGCTTACCGAGAAAATCATAAACTGACAATATATATCTGGTATGATTGTTCTACAGGCTATATGTCTACTTACTGGCCATTGTGCCTACTTTATTTCTAGCTTTACAAGCCTGACAATGGGTCTCGTGCTCGATAGCTGGCCTTGTGCCTGACAGATGTATACTGGATAGACATATGGCTGTCTAACCAGTATACACCCGTACATCCAGCTTTTATAATTTGTTACAGGTTTCTTGGGCACTAATAAAAATTAATTAAGACTTAAAATACAATAATTAATCATAAAAGATCTTGATAATGTTAATTGTTTCCAAAGAGCAATAAAAATATAAAAGACCCAGAAATTATGATTTGCATATATTATTTCAATTGTTAAATTATTGTTATTATAAATTATGCACCACGAAGTGTTATGCTTAGCGCTTTGGCTTTCCATCACGTAGGTACTGGAGATTAGTCCCGGACGCGGTATGCAGCAGCTGACCCAGTAGTGCAGTGAGCTCGACCAAATCGCCAGCATCGAGTCACCTCATCGGTCTTTTGTATTTTGGTAGGGCCCATGTATAGACTAGTATTTTGGATCATTATGTCTAGTCATGATGTATTTCACTTTGGACTTGTAATTAAACTTGAGATTGAAATGAAAACTTGTAATTTATTATCTATGAATTTTCATATGAATGCAATAGATGATACTTCATTTTGAGATCTCATAAATAGTTGTGAATGATATGATAAAAGAGAATATGATATGGAAATGTGTGAAATGAATATGGACATGTTAATAGGTGATTAGTGGAAACCCGTGAGATGCTAATAAAACAGGGGAGGCTCTGTCCAGGTCTCCATAGAAATAAGATATAAAAAAAAAAAAATCTACATATAGAATACATGTTTTAAATGACATCAAAAGTTTACAATAGATATGATAAAACAAGATAAGGTACTCCGGCACCGAATGTGGCACTTCTTGCGCAGCTATACAGTAGAGGGGTAAGGGGCGTCACATTTAGTAGTATCAGAGCAGAGATTTAGGCGGTCCTAGACTTAAATAGTTAGAAATAGTTAGAGTGTATCACATGCATGGGCCTTTAAATAGAGTCAAGGTGACACTAATGCGGATATGTTCTTTGTCTGTTTTATAGGATCGATGGCATCTAATCCTTCAGAGCACAGACCTTCAGGACCGATAGAGGAGGAAGTAGAGAGTCACGCACCAGCACCTGCTCCTAGTCGGGGGAGAAGTGGTAGTAGAGCAGAGTCATCTCAAGGTAATGTGAATAGGGCACAGTAGGCCTTCTATGAACATATGACACAGCAGCTCCGTTAGGCCACCTCCAACTCCACAGCCACAGCCACCTCCAACTCCACAGCCACAGCCACCACCACCACCACAACCCGTACAGCCACCTCCACCCCCACAGCAATAACCTGTACATAGATCTCCACTAGAGAGACTGTGAAAGTATGGGGCAATTGACTTCAGAGGTAAGAGGGATGATGATCTAGCCGCAGCAGAGTATTGGCTGGAGAGGATAGAGAGGGTATTGCAGCAATTGCACTGCACCCCAGAGCAGCAGTTGGAGTGTGCTCTCTCACTGCTACAGGAGGATGCATATAGACGGTGGGTGATAGTATCTAGACTGGTACAGCCTACATAAATCACTTGGGAGTTCTTTATGGCTGAATTCAGAAAGAAATACATCAGTCATGTGTACTTAAAAGCCAGAAAGAAAGAATTCCTGGCACTGAAATAGAGGCAGCTGACAGTCTCTGAATATGAGCGGGAATTCTTGAGACTTAGAGGATATGCGTGAGAGTTGATGCTGACAGAGGTTGATAAATGCAGAAGATTTGAGGACGGATTGAATGACAGCATCAGAGTGATAGTCACTTCTCACCACTTCATCGATTTCCCCCAGTTGATAGCATCAGCCCTAGATGTGGAGAGAGTTAGAGCTGAGGAGCAGACAAGGAGGGACAAGCAGAGTAAGAGGGGTTCTGGATCTAGTCAGTCCAGTTCAGCAGCCACGGGTAGTAAGAGGCCCAAGGAGTCTCAGGGTCAGACTTAGGGTTAGGGCAAGAAGCAGAAGTCTCGGTTTGCTCCAAGGAGAGGAGGAGGACAATCTGGTGCATCAGTGGGTAGTGCACCTGGTGCAGCTACACAGGGATCAGCCCCAACACCTATTTGTGTACATTGTGGTAGGCCCCACAGAGGAGAGTGTAGATTGTTGACAAGTGGATGTTTCAGATGTGGGTCTACGGATCACTTCCTGAAGGATTGTCCACAAAGGAACACTAGTGCTCCCATTGCTCCACCTCAGATAGAGAGGTCTGCCCCAGCAGCACAGAGGGGTAGGAGATCTGCGAGGCTTGATACAGCTAGTACATCACAGAGGCCTACTGAAGAGACAATGCAGAGGCAGGAGACTAGGGTAGCACCTCATGCTTATGCTATGAGAGCTTGAGATGAGCCAGAGCCAACTGATGTCATTAGAGGTACATTTTCCCTTTATGATCTGCTAGTATGTGCATTGATTGATCCGGGTTCCACATATTCATATGTGTGTATCACACCACCAATTGATAGATGGGTACAAGTAGAGAAGCTAGAGGAGGACATACAAGTCACAAACCCTTTAGGCCATAGTGTCATGGTGAAAAAGGTCTACAAGGGTTGTCCTCTGAAAATACAAGGGTATGAGTTTTCAGCTGACTTGATTGAGCTACCATTCCATGAGTTCGATGTGATATTGGATATGGACTGGTTATCACGTCATCAGGCAATGGTAGATTATCGGCTAAAGAGGATGTCACTACAGACAGTAGATGGGAATGAGATTACAGTTATGGGTGAAGGAACGGGTTGTCTTTCTACCATCATATCAACTACAGCAGCCAGGAGATTGATAAGAAAGGGTTGTGAGGCTTTCTTAGCACATGTGGTTGACACCAGGAAGACTAGCCCAATCATGCAGGATATCCCCACCATGTGTGATTTTCTGGATGTGTTTCCGAAAGAGTTGCTGGGTTTGCCACCCGATAGAGAAGTGGAGTTTGCCATAGAGGTTATGTTGAGTACTGCACCGATGTCCATTGCTCCATATAGGATGGCACCTACTGAACTGAGAGAGTTAAAAGTTCAGTTACAGGAGCTACTAGACAAGGGCTTTATACGCCCTAGTGTGTCACCCTAGGGAACACCAGTGCTATTTGTGAAGAAGAAGGACAGTACCCTTCGACGATGTATAGACTACCGGCAGCTGAATAAAGTGTCTGTGAAAAACAAATACCCTTTACCTAGGGTAAATGACCTGTTTGATCAGTTGAGGGAAGCTGGAGTATTCTCCAAGATAGATCTCAGATCAGGCTATCACCAGTTGAGAGTGAAGGAGACAGATGTTCCTAAAACTGCTTTCAGGACCCGGTATGGACACGATGACTTCCTAGTGATGCCATTTGGGCTGATAAATGCACCAGCAGCTTTTATGGACCTAATAAACTGCATCTTTCATCCCTACTTGGATCAATTTGTGGTGGTCTTTATAGATGATATCTTGGTGTATTCTAAGAACCGGGAAGAGCATGATGAACACCTGAGAGTAGTACTATAGACACTGCAGAAAAAGCAGTTGTATGCTAAATTGTCCAAGTGTGACTTTTGGTTGGATGAGATATCCTTCCTTGGACACATTATGTCAGCAGATGGGATCAGGGTAGATCCAAGGAAGATTGACGCAAGAGTTGAATGGAACCTCCCAGAAATGTAACAGAAGTAAGAAGCTTTTTGGAGTTAGCTGGATACTACAGAAGATTTGTGAAGGGATTTTCCCTTATAGCAGCCCCACTAACTAAGTTACTGCATAAGAATGCAAAGTTTGACTGGAATGATAAATGTCAAACCAGCTTTGAGAAACTGAAGGCTATGCTTACAGAAGCTGTAGTGTTGACACAGCCAAAGTCAGAGAAAGACTATGTGATCTATAGTGATGCCTCTCACAATGGGCTTGGGTGTATTCTGATGCAGGAAAGGAAAGTAGTTGCCTATGCTTCTAGACAGCTAAGGCCATATGAAAAGAACTAACCAACTCATGATCTAGAATTGGCGGCAATAATATTTGCATTGAAGATATGGAGGCATTACCTATATGGTGAGAAGTGTTACATCTACACTAATCACAAAAGTCTAAAGTACTTGCCAACTCAGAAGGAACTCAATCTGAGACAGAGGAGATGGATTGAATTCCTTAAAGGCTACGATTGTGTGATCGACTACCATCCTAGGAAGGCAAATGTAGTGGCTGACGCACTAAGTAGGAAGTCCATGATGGCTTTGAGAGTATTGAATGCTCGGTTGTCTTTAGTATAGGATGGGGTACTTTTGGCTGAGTTGCTTGTAAAGCCAAACTTGCTACAGTAAATACAAGAAGCACAGTTAAGGGATGAAAAGTTGCTAATTGTTATAGGCAGAACTCAAGAGGGGAAAGAGACTGACTATGAGTTGAAAAGAGATGGGTGCCTGTACTATAAAGGCAGAATATGTGTACCAAGAGATGAGAAATGAAGAAGAATATCTTGAAAGAGGCGCACAGTAGCTTCCATGCTATGCACCCAGGAAGTACCAAGATGTACCATGTAACACCCTCCCTGTACCAACTCCGTACATTCTACTGTTCCGGTGACCGGTGTCTGTCCGAACAGCTAGAACGTCCGGAAAAATATTTAAACTAAAGTCAGGAACCATAATTAACTCAAATATTAATAAGAAAAATTTAGTAAAAATTTTAGAAATAAAATACAACCAAGTCAAACGAGCCGGTGCCCAAGCGATGGGTAACCGGAGGGAAGTTGCGGTTCTCGCAACGAGGAGCCCTAGACCCGGGGGAAAAATTATAAAATAATTTTTGGGACTCCAGAGAAGGGTCATTGAGGTTCCTATGGCATTAGAAAGCCAAGAAAATACCTAGAAAAATTTTTCAATCGGTACAGACAATTTTGACCCGTTAAGCCAAACGGAGGGCATTTTGGTCATTTCGCCTTCAGAGGTGATTTTTGGCCGACTTGTCCAATTGAGTAAATAATTAATATGACATAAAATATGAATTAATGTTGATGAAAAATTTATTAAAAATGATAAATGAAAATAAGAAAACAAAAGTAAGAAGAAAAGTAAGTAAATGGGAATTATGATGTCATTAAGAAAAACTATGACCAATCAAAATTTAGCCATTATTTAACTAACTAATAAAGAGATAAAAGAAGACCTAAACAATTAAAAAACCAGCTGCTTTCTTCTTCTTCTTCTTCCTTAAAAACGTGATCCTCTCTTCTTCCTCCCTCCATGAAAATTTTCTTTCATTACCTCCATTTCCCATGAGTTTCCACCACTAAACCCTAACCCCTTTCATTAAACCTTGACCATATCACTTGGAGAAGCTTTTGGCAGCCAAGGAAAGGAAGAAAAGTGAGGTTTAGGGCTTTGGAAATTCTGCCCAAACAAGGTTAGTGCATTTATACCCATTAAACTCTTTATTTCCATGATTTTGGACTTGAACTTAGTAAGATTTGTAGTTTAAATGAACAAAAAACCTATGGGTATGAACACTTCAATTTCGGCAGCCCTAAGAAGAAACAATAAGGAGTGTTTTGAATGTTTTTAATGGACTTAGCATGAGTTGGAGATTGTATTTAAGTTATATATTTACATAGATGTTGAACTAGGGTGCTAATGGAGGGTTATGGGTAAATTGCCTTGGATACTAGGGTTTTGAAGTATGAAAAAGTGACTTGGCTGACCAACCTATTAAAGAACACTCTAATGGTCAATAAGTGACCATTTTGGATATGTTGACCATAAATGGGACTGAAAAATGGTGGGGCAAAGTCAAGGTATAAACTGCCCTATGACAGCAGCATAGGGACTGAAAATTCAGTCCCTTTGCACTGCCATAACTTGGGCTGTGTTAGTCCAATTGATGTTTGGCCAATTGGACATGAAACTAGGCTTATAATGGCACATTTTTTCTGAAGAAACCATGCCCAAAAGACCAAAGCAAAAGGGTCAAAACTCAGCCACAATCCGGATACCCTGCACTGAATTCTGCAGAATTTGCCAAATGAACAGTAACTGTTCATTTGGCCATAACTCACTGTAGATTTGGTCAATTGGCCTGAAATTTTTACAGCAACAATTTAAGACATAGAAAAACAACTTTCATGAAGGAACCTACCCCAAATTATGGCCAGAACCCATTCAACCAAGTGACTCAAGTTACTGTTCATGCACTGTAGATATGGTAAATTTCTGCAGAATGCATATCCGGACAGCTTAGGTTTTTGAGCCATATCTGGAGCTACAAAACTCCAAATGGAGTGATTCAAAAAAGGAAATTTAACTAGACAAAATAAGGAACAACTTTCATGTTTTACATTTCTTCAAATTCCAACAGTAACAGTGTCCAATGGAACAGTAAAGTTGACTCACCAAAACTGAAATTTTCTGCTTGTGTGGGTTACACTTTGAAATGGTATTAACACTTAATGCCAACAAGTTTTAAACACCAAATGTGGTATGTTGGGAGTGCCAAAGGCAATGTACACATTTTTATTCCAAAAGTCAATATTTTTGTTGACCAATGATGAATAGTGACACCAAAAAAGTTGAAATTCACAAATTGACAAATTTAAGAGTTTCAAATGCCCTAGTATACCTAACAAGATTGGTTTGGATAGTTTGGCATGCCAATAGGGTTCGATTAGCGATCGCACATGGCAAAAATGCCATTATGTGATTTCATGGCTTTTAGCCATTCGACTTTGTATTGAGACTTGGCCTTGTGCTCGATATTATTCTGACTTGTTAGCATTGCTCATTACACCGGAGATACATATGTGACCGATGGTGTGACGAGGTACTAGGTACCCAATGCCAGTTTACCCGTTATCCAGTCCAGTCGCCTAGTGTAGGTTACTTGGGCAACCAAATGAATGAAATGAACCAAGTTACTGAATTAATATATATATAACCATACTAAACAAATGAATCATACACATTCACTATATATTTGTTTTCTTGCTATTTTCTTTTATTTTATTATTGCACCACTAAGCATTATTGCTTAGCGCGCGTTGCTTTGCCACGCGTGGTACTGGAGATCCTGATCGTGAGCCCAGTAGACCTCAGACTGGGTGAGTCCATCCGGCAGTTCTGCACCGTGTCCGTGTCACCTCACTACCTGCAGTGCATCGGTAGGGCACTAGGTGTCATTTTGTCATGTTGTAATTAAATTTTTATTTTCTCATATGTATTTGGGATTATGTAATGTATTTTGAGGTTCATATAAATAATAAAGATTTATGGTCATGTATGGTATTAATTTGAGTATTAAATGGTTGTTTATATACGAGAACCCTGAGAAAGGGATGTTCTGAGAAATGAAAAGGCTATTGAGAACTGAAATTTAGAAATATTGTTGAGTTTTGATATTGAGATTCTGTTGAAGAATTGAAGTTGGGTTTGTTTGAAAATTATTTGGAAGTGTTTTCACAGGTTCCGAAGAACGGTTTTCTCCATTTTTAGCCGGTACTTCGCCGGATTTTCTTTAAAATTTTCGGAACCTTAAATGAATAAGAATTTCGATAAATGGCTTAAATAAATCACATTTCATAAATTATCTTCAAAAGCATGATACAAATTAAGTACGGTATATTATAGTGTGCCAGTACACAGTGTGGCCTTACTTACTCGGGTATACTGTACACGGGTAAGGGGTGTCACATACCAAGACCTGAAAATACATTATTGGTGGCCTGGAATGAAGACAGAGATTAGTGATTTTGTGACTAGATGTTTGACATGCCAGCAAGTTAAGGCTGAGCATCAGGTTCCATCAGGGTTGTTACAACCTATATCCATACCAGAATGGAAAAGGGATCGCATCACCATGGATTTTGTCACTGGGCTACCATTGACATAGAGGAAGTATGATACTATATGGGTGATTGTGGATAGATTGACCAAGTCAGCTCACTTCCTACCAGTTAAAACCGACTACTCATTGGAGATATTAGAAGAAATTTACATAGACAAGATAGTCTGGCTACATGGAGTGTTAACATCTATCATATCTGATCGAGACCCGAGATTTACTTCGAGGTTTTGGAAGAGGCTACAGGAGTCTTTAGGCACTCGACTACACTTCAGTACGACTTTTCATCCACAGACGAATAGACAGTCAGAACGGGTGATTCAGGTAACCCTTAGAACCTAGTAAATTATTATAGATGTTAAAAGACTACAAAAAATGACATGAATCACATGATAGGTATTGGAAGATATGTTGATAAGCTGCATCATTGATTTTGAAGGAAGTTGAGAGAAGTATCTTCCTTTGGTAGAGTTTGCTTACAACAACAGCCACCAAGCCAGCATAAAAATGGCTCCATATGAAGCATTGTATGGGAGGAGATATAGGACTCCCTTATGCTGGACATGAATGGGTGAGGAGAAAGTAGTGGGCCCAGATTTAGTGAGATAGAATGAGAAAAAAGTAAAACTCATCAGAGATCATTTGAAAGTCACATTGGATAGACAGAAGTCATATGCCGACCTGAGGAGAAAGGATATAGAGTATGAGGTTGGTGATAAGGTGTTTCTTAAGGTATCACCTTGAAAAAAAGTGCTGAGATTTGGTAAAAAGGGTAAGTTGAGCCCTAGGTTTATTGGTCCATACGATGTCATTGAGCGTGTGGGTGCAGTAGCCTACAGGCTAGCTTTACCACTTGAGCTAAACAAGATCCACAGTGTATTCCATGTGTCGATGCTCAGGAGATACAAATCAGATCCTTCACATGTCATTTCAGCAGAGGAGATAATTGTGCAACCTGATTTGACATATGAAGAAGAACCAGTCAGAATCTTGACATGGGAAGTGAAAGAACTTAGAAACAAGAGGATCCCACTAGTGAAAGTCTTGTGGGGACACCACAACACGGAAAAAGTGACAGGGGAGAGCGAGGAGACGATGAGGCAGCAGTTCCCTCAGCTCTTCACATTAGGTAAATTTCGAGGATGAAATTTCTATTAGAGGGGAAGAATTGTAACGCCCTCACCATAGGTAGTCTATACATTTTACTGTTCCGACGACTAATGTCTGTTCAGACAGTCCAAATGTCTAGAACTACACCTAGATTATAGTGAGGAGGCATAAATTAAAGAAATAAATATTAAAAAAATATAGAAAAAATGTAGAGAAAAATAAATTAAAATTTAGAGAATTTATAAATTGGTACAAAAATAATAAAAATAACCCAACATGCACTACTAAGGGCATTTTAGTCATTTCACCCCCAAAGGTGAATTTTGACCTAAATTTCAAATTAAAAATTTAGAGAATTAAAATAATTAGCATGAATTAAAACTTTATAAATTGAATTAGAAAAGAAAGAAGAAGAAAAGAAAAGAAAAGAAAAGCTTATGAAAATTTAAAACAAATTAAGTACACATATAAATACATAAATATAAAGCATAAGAGACAAAACTCACCAACTAAAGTCATCTTCTCCATCTCTTCCCTCTCTCTTTGCCGTCCACCATTGTCCCCCATTTCCTCCATTGATATTCAAGCTTTCAAGCTTGATTTCCCAAGTTTCTACCCATCAAAACCTTTAGCACCCTTCACAAAAAATACTCCCCACACCCTAGGGAAGCTATAGACACCCATAGAAAGCAAGAAAATTGAAGTTTGGGAAGCTCAAATAAGGTTAGTGCACTAATCCCTCTTCTTCTCTTTATTAAACATGAAAAGCATGTTTAGCCAAGTATAAATATCATGAAAATGAAAAGAAAATTTGAAAGAAAGAACCCTTGATTTTTGGGCAACCATGGAACTTGAAGTTTGTTACTTTTAAGTAATGAAAAAATGGTTCCATGAGAATGTGTGATGAGTTAGAATGTTGGGAGTTGGCTGTGTAGGGTTTGTGTAAATTTGAAACCTTGGAAACTAGGGTTTGTGTAAATGATTGAGAACCTTGTGTAAATGCATGAATTTGACCTAATTGAGTTGAGATTGATGCTTATAGAGGTGCCATATATGCTTATTTGGAGTTTAGAAGAAGGAGGAGATTGAAATTGAGACTGTAAATTTTCTGCTGGTTGTATTGTTGTTGAATCCAGTAGATTTTTATTGCCATATCTCCCTTTGTGTTGCCCCAATTGGTATGAGGCCAATTGGAGGTGTTTTGGGACATCCAAAACTTCATTTATTAACAAGGAACCATGCCCAAATTTTGTCAAAATCATAACCAATTCTCTGCCCAAAACCGGATGACCAAACATTGAAACCCAGAAAATGACCAAATGAACAGTATGTGTTCATTTGGTCATAACTCTCTCTATACTGGTCCAAATGACCTAAAATTTACATCAATGGAAAGCTTAGACATAGGGCTACACTTTTCATGAAGACCACTTAACCCAGTTTTGCCTTTAACTAAGCCAAATTGTTAGCATAAGTTGGGTCACTAAGACTGCCAACCCAGAAATTGTTCAAAATACTGTTCCTTTGGTATGCTTGACCAGTTTTGGCAAAAATGCCATAACTTGGTCTCCAAAGTTGCAAATTGAGTGAAACTAGTGCCAAAAGTTTTATAAGACATAGTAATACAATTTTTATGTTTTGACCAAGCTCTAGAAACCATTGCATCCTAGGGAAAATATTATCCAAATTTAGGAATTGAAATCTGGAAAATGTTAAGTTGAACCTAGAATGCCATTTGATACCCGTGTGTTCATTTGGCCATAACTCCCACTAGAAAATTCCATTTGAGATGTGCCAATATGATCTGGAAACATGATACTTAGGGCTACAACATTGATTTAGACACCTTTGCAAATTCTAAGTGTAAAGATCCTAAAAAGAGGGTCAAACATACTACCCTGAAGTTTGATTATTGCCTTTATAGGATTGAGAGTCTAGGTTAATATAATGACCATAACTCACTACACCAAGCTTGAAAAATTATGAAATTGTACCTGAGAGTCCCTAAGACATAGAGGAACAAATCTTATGAAGGAACCTAAGTCTAAAAATGACCATAAAATGATCAAATGACTGGTCAAAGTTTATTGACCAAGAATTGTAAATTCTGGACAGCTTAGAGGTAAAGGGACCAGTTATGGTATTTTGATCATAACTTGAGTTTTATAATCCCAAATTCAGTGATTCAAAAATTGGCATTCAAGTTTAAACATAGAGGAGCATTTGTTATGAAGAAAGTATGACAAAATAGACATCCTAACCTAGTCAAATTCTTAGATAAAGATAACACATCAAAATGAACCTAAAGAAAGGTTTATGGGAAAAATGCTATACATGGTGATTAAAATACTCATAAGGCTAATTAAATATTAAAAATGATATGAATATGTAAATTGGGACTAATGTCCTATTAATATGAAATTAATGGTACCACTGAACAGTACCAAAAAATAGTAACAGTGAATAGTGCTAAAATAATTAAAAATATTTAATTGCTCATAGTATACCTAGACTTATTTATTTAGTTTGGATAAATTGATATACCAATTAGGGACTTCGGATAGCAGTACTGCTTACCGAGAAAATCATGAACTGACAATATATGTCTGGTATGATTGTTCTACAGGCTATACGCCTTCTTACTGGCCATTGTGCTTACTTTATTTCTGGCTTTACAAGCTTGACAGTGAGTCTCGTGCTCGACAGCTGGCCTCGTGCCTGACAGACGTATACTGAATAGACATATGGTTGTCTAACCAGTATACACCCGTGCATCCAGCTTTTATAATTTGTCACAGGTTTCTTGAGCACTGATAAAAATTAATTAAGACTTAAAATACAATAAGTAATCATAAAAGATCCCGATAATGTTAATTGTTTCCAAACAGCAATAAAAATGTAAAAGACCCAGAAATTATGATTTGCAGATATTATTTCAATTGTTAAATTATTGTTATTGTAAATTATGCACCGCTAAGCGTTATGCTTAGCGCGTTGGTTTTTCATCGCGTAGGTACTGGAGATCAGTCCCAGCAGCAGCACCAGTAGTGCACTGACAGAGTTCTGACCAGATCTGCCACTATCCAGAGTCACCTCACCGGTCTTTTGTATTTTGGTAGGGCCCATGTATAAATTAGTATTTTGGATCATTATGTCTAGTCATGATGTATTTCTTTTTGGACTTTTAATTAAACTTGAGATTGAAATGAAAACTTGTAATTTATTATCTATGAATTTCCATATGAATGCAATAGATGATACTTTATTTTGAGATCTCATAAATAGTTGTGAATGATATGATAAAAGAGAATATGATATGGAAATGTGTGAAATGAATATGGACATTTTAACAGGTGATTAGTGGAAACCCGCTAGATGCTAATAAAATGGGAGAAGCTCTGTCCGGGTCTCCACAGAAATAAGATATAAAAAAAAAAAAAAATCTATACATAGAATACATGTTTTAAATGACATCAAAAGTTTACAATAGATACGATAAAACAAGATAGGGTGCTCCGGCACTGAATGTGGTACTTCTTGCTCGGCTATACAGTAGACAGGTAAGGGGTGTCACACTTCAAAATTATAGTACATGGCACCGTGTTAGTCCCTTTTAAAATTCCTTAGCATTAAAATTGTTATTAAATGAAATTTTAAATTAGTATTTTAATAATTATTTTACATGTGAGGTTCTGGAGTTTTATTTTATTATTGAATTTTATTCTAATTTTGATTAAATAATTGATTTTGTCAATTATCTCTGCATTAGAGCCATTAGGATCTCGGAAACAGGCCTTTAATGTCTTAATATTGATTGATATCTCAATATAAAATTTATCGATGTGTTACACTAAATTTATTTGAGATTGATTTGATCTTATTGACTCTCTGAAATTATTGAAATAAACTGTTTGAATTGCACTATCAGTTATTATTTGCTATCTGAAATTTTTAGTGGATTTTGATTGATTTGTACAATTTGATTTTTTGTTTTGAATTGGTACCTGTGCTCAGTATCTGTATCTGCTATCTGGCCCCACCATGTGGACTATCACGGTATTAGGTTGCATTGTTGAGTCATGCATCATTGCACTTTATGGTTTGCATTAGTATCACATGCATTGATATCTGTGAAGGAGAAGGAAGGTATCTAATATCTGGTAGCGCGCTTACCATCTGGCCTTTGGTGATGTGGGGTATCAACACCCTAGTGTACTGTACCATAAAATTTTATTCAATGAACTTCTTTTATATATATGTTTTATGAAATTATTTTATTAATGATTTTGATAGCATGGCATGATTTTATTGAATGAAAAATTTATTGTGAAATTAATCAAGCGTCTGTCTGTTCCTATTTCGTTGTGTGTTATAATTATCATTCACTGAGCATTAGCTCAAACCATGTTTTCTCTGTCTGTTATCTATTTCAGATTAGTAGAATTCTGCAGCTGATGCAAATATTCAATCCATTTTCTGGAGAGGGACAATCTTTGATTTGTTCTCATGGTATGCCCAAATTCAAGTTTCCTCGAGCTAATAATTAGTTTAGTTTATTGAACAGTTTAAGTTTTTATTTAAAATCTGTAGAGACTCCGCAATTTACTTATGAGATATTTATGATGTTTATTTAGTATTTTGTTTATTTGAATTTTTTCTTTTTTTTTTATTAATGAGTAACAATATATTTATTCAAAATACACTGATAAGGCTTGCATGAATTAAGAATATTTAAATTATATGCCGATCACAGCTCAAAATTTTGGGTCGTGATAGTTAGGGCCACCGGTGGCCCCCCTTCATCCGCCACTGACATGTATCACAATGTTTTGAAACATCAAGACATTTATGCAATGGAGAACTTACTCAGTACACTCAGTTCACGTACATTGTCTTTCTAAATATAGGAGTTACACTTCCCTTAAATTAAGGAAATTTTTTTTTAAGTAAGCACTATTTTTTAATAATTTTCCAATGTAACATGCATACCAAAGCATAATACGTGGAGGGTGAGCAAATTAGGTAAGTATAAGCTATTTTATTATAAAAATTTTATAAAAAATTATAGTGCTATGTTTTTATAGATTAATAGGCTAAAGTGAAGTATTAGAGATTATTTTTTGATAGAAAAAAGTTTTTACCTAAATTTCCGTTTTCAATATAATTTTGTTTTAGAGATAACCTAAGGTGATTAACATAAATGTAATTTTAAATGTTAAAAACTATTAAAATGACATTAATGCTGCTGTAGATCCTGGGTTCCCCTTATTGGATGGCTTAGAGCATGCACAAAATGAAATGGTGAGTTCGGCGGTCTAAAGACAGCTTTCGACACTCAAGTTAGAACTAATAGAATTTCAATCGTTTAAGATAATGAGAAGGTATTATTCTTAGATGTTAATACGTATCTTGCTTGATTGCTTTTACCTTTTTATAACATCTCATTATAGCCATTGGCGATATTTTTTTGATAATCCTGATCGAACGTCTCACACTCCTTGAGGATGTGGCTTTGTGATCTTAGCAGTGAATATTTCGATCCGTTTATATATACTCAAATTCTGGGGCAAGCTATATCAGATATAAAATTTTAAAATCAAATATTACAATAAAAAAAAAAGATAGAAATTGAAAGAGTTCAACCAATTGAAATAAAAGAAAAGGGAAAAAAACTAATGAAAGTTTTACAATATTATTATTGAAATACTAACTCCAAATTGAGTTTTGATATATATAAGTGAGATTAATTGCATTACAAGAAGCTTGGGAGCTGATCCTTATGGAACCGAGTAGCATACTCCAGGTTGGGATCTTGATTTATTCAGACTGGTAGTGGAGGGTATTGCTCTAGATGGAGCAGCAATGGTTCTATCAATATAACCTATCAAGTTTCGATAGTTTAGTAAAAGAAGAACTGAGTCTTTCATGCCAAATAATTTTTTACAGTAAGTGTAATAGAAAATGATGTTCCAAATTATGTCCAAGAGGGGGGTGAATTGGACTTTAAAAACAATTTTCGGTTCTTGCTCAAAACCTTTGAAAATTGTAGCTAGCTTCAACTAAATTAACTAATGTGAGAAATGAACAATATAGCTCTATTGACAAGTTGACTCAAGGTCAAGCTATATGCAATCAGTATACTGATATAACAGACTATATAAGCATTCAGTAAATATATCAGTAATCTGAATACGTTTTTAATACAGCAACCAGAGCAGTATACCAAATATTCTAACTGACAGCAAATCAATCAATATGCAGATTAAATCAGATATTAGCAGTTTTAGCAGTAAACTAATTTTCTCGATCAAGAAGAAGATCAACGAGATATGATATCAATTTTCATATCAGCAAAAGTATATCAATCATAAAGCTAAATTGCAAAAATGTAAAGAGCAAGGGTTGAGAAAATGAACACTGGAATTTTTATAGTGGTTCGGCTTTAACTAGCCTACATCCACTCTCTCAAAGATCCCACTTTGAGTCTTCACTCCACTATTCTTCTCTTTTCAAGGCAATAGACAAAGCCCTTTACAAATCTTCTCAACAAAGCTTTTACAAGTAGCTTCACACTTCTACCAAGTGTTATCCCAAACACTTATCACAACCAAGCTTCAATAGGTGCTTGAATGACCTCACACAAATGATAATAATGTGTTTAAAAACTCACTCAATTACAACAGAATCTATAAAGAAGAGTTGAGTAAATAAGCCAATGATGAGCAATAAATCACTTTGAGCACTTTGAATGAAAACTTTAAAGATTTTGAACAGTAGAGGGACTTTCATTAAGTGCAAAATGGCCAAAGGAAGGTGTATTTATAGCTTTGGAACGTTTTTTACCGTTGCAGAACTCATTTGAACATTACAGATACGAATTTCAAGAAAATAGCCGTTATTTTGTCATTTTCTGCGATGTTGTGCAGAGTTGAAACAGTTAGCATACTTGAGAAATTAGCGAACCAGTTAGCATACTAAAATAAGTAGCAAACCAGTTAGCATACTAGGAAAACTTTTCTGCATAACTTTCAAAACTATAAAACTTTACACCAAATCATAGTTAAACACTTTTTAGGCCAATAATGATATTTAAAAAGAAAATCTTTTGAGGGATTAAAAATAAGCATCATTGACTTTTACTCCTCAATTCTTTTCACAACCAATTCTAGAAATTAAAACTAACTTCTATACTAGATGTACCTTCAATTCTGATTTTCAATGCAGCCTTGGAAGGTAACATTTTCTTCTTTTATCTCTTTTGCTTCGTCTTGTGTTATCCTTAGAATGTCATCCTTTCTTCATAAGCACGAATCCATCATGAAATCCTTTTGTCCTTTTTCTTTGAAATACACAACACTTAAAACAATGTTAGTTTGATTCTAGTTGAGTTTTGGTATCATCAAAATCTATGCTCCTTTGAGCTTGTGGGGTCAACAATCTCCCCCTTTTTGATGATGACAAAACTCAATTGAATCACCATGTAAATATTGATAAGTGTGAGTATGTGTATGAATGTATATGAGAGAATAACTCCCCCTATGTATGTGCTTATATCAACAATTAATCACAAATAACTCCCCCTTAATACTTTCAATAAAACATCCATAAGCATTTTCTTAAGGAGTCAAGTGTGACTAAAGATATTAACTAAATATGCACAATATACACACTAATCACAAACTGTATATCATTCACAAGCAATATCAACAATATGCACACCATAAAGTTATATCAACAATATACTATTCACAAACTATATCAACCATGAGTAGTCACAAACTATATCAACCACAAGTAATATCAACAAGATTACTCATTCATTACTTTTCTCCCCCTTTTTGTCAGCATCAAAAGAATATGGGAGAAATCATGCATGTGTGAATAAGTCAAAATTCAGTTTAAGTGCAGTGAATAAACAGTCAAAACAGTAACTGATATAGCAGACTAATTTATAGTTCAGAAAAACCAAAAGTAGCAAACTAAGTAGCAAACTAACAGACAGACTGTTAGACAAAATTCAATCAAAGTTCAGTTTATCCTTTCAGCCTGGAACTTCTCCTGATTGGTTTTGGAGCACCCATTTTCAGCTTTTTGGGCTTGACAGGTTTGTCACTCAAAGTTTGAAGAATTGCAGCAGCCAATTCAGTTCCGGGTGTCAAAGGAACAATAGGCCCAGCTGCTAACTCAGTAGTACCAGACTCAGCTGCAGACTTTTTGCCAGTTTTAGTCTTTTTGCCAGAGGGTTTACCAGTTTCCTCTTTCTGTTTGCGTCTTTGTTCTTGTTGAGCTGTTTTGCCTTTTCCTTTTGCAGGAGCAGCAGGAGCAGGTGTCTCGGGTTCTGCCTCAGACTCTGAGTCACTCATATCTTTCCCACTACCTTCTTTGCTACCTCCATTACCATTCTTATCATCAGATTCATCTTCATCTTTTTCTGCTTCAGCTTCTTCCTCTTCTTCCTTTTCTTCCTCTTTCTCTTCTTCTTCTTCAGTTTCTTTCTCTTCTTCTTCTTCAGTTTCTTTCTCTTCTTCTTCTTCTGTTTCTTCTTCCTCTTCCTCTTCTGTTTCTTCTTCTTCCTCTGTTTCTTTCTCTTCCTCCTTTTCTTTTACTTTCTCGGCTAGAGGAACAGAACCAGTAGCAGCCTTACTGGTTTCTCCAGCCTCAGTGGTTGAAATACCCAAATGGACTTTGATTTTAAACAATTCTTCCACAATCTTGTACATCAACATCAAAGATCCATCAACTTTAGAGTCAAGAGCATTCATAAGAACAGTTTGAAAACTTTTAAATTTTTGTAGCTCTCCAAGTTCCATTTCAACAAATTCTCTCAAGTTGTTTACTTCCTCCAAAATACCTTCAACATTGAAAGTACCACTTGCACTATCTTTGGAGCTAGCACCTTGCTCAAATCTAAGCTTTCTACCATCATCATCTTTTTGCAAACTAGTGATTGGGATCATATTGGTCCTAAGTTTCTCAGTTTCCAAAGGTATCCCAAAGTCTCTAAACAGACCATTTAGAAGATGAGCATAGGGTAGCTTGTAAGGTGGTTTCCATTTCATGATTTGCTTCAGCATAAAATAGGCAAGATTAAACTCAATTTGGTTCACTATATGCCAAATTATGCAGAGGTCAAGGGTACTCAAATAGTTGGGACTGCCGGTTCTAGGATTCAACACATAAATGATAAAACTATGAAGAATTTTAATGTGTTGATGAGCATGAGTAATGCTAGTTTTATCCTTCACTTCCCCTTTAAACACCTCACCCTCAAAATCTCTTTTGTTAAATCCACCAACAGCAAAAACATCTTTGTGCGAGCAGATTTTGTTCCCACTGTTTGGAATCCCTAGGGCTTTAGCTAATCTAGCTACTGTCACTTCATAAATTGTCCCTTTCATTTTCACCTTAAAAGACTCATCTTTGTCAGAATCATCAACCCTCAAATTTTTATAGAATTCTTGCACTAAATCCACATACACTCCTTCAGTATCAGAACACAGTTTATCCCATTTTTGATACTTAAACAAGGATTGCAAAGGAACGGAAACTTCAACAAAAGCAGGCCAGTGAATATACCTTGGCTCATGAATAGCCCTCTCCATATGCACAACTGGAGCTTTTGAAATCTTTTTCTTTTTGGTTCCCTTCTCTTGAACTGGCTCACTGGTTCTTTTCTTGGATGTTTCTTTTGGTTTGCCAATTACCAGAGGAGCATCTTTTTGTGGAGGAGGTGACGCAGGAACACTTGCGTCAGTTGAGTCCGATGATGAATATGTGGTGATTTTGGCTTTCCCTTTTCCTTTGTCTCGCGCCATAACCAATCTCAGAAACAAATTAGGCCGAAATGACAGAGAGAACTGAGATTATAAATTCAGTGATGTGAGCAGCCAATATATATTTATATATATAATCAATCGAAGCATATCATCATTCATTTAGCACAACAGAGCGCAATAGCAAAAAAAAATTAGAACAGACAGCAAAAAAAAAATATTCGAATTCTTACGAATCCATGGCAGTCGATTTATTATTATATACCACATTTCACGAAATGTTAATGCCCAAAAAAAATAACAACAGAGCGCTTAGAACAGAACAAACAACCGAGAGCAAATCAAAAAATAACAGCACATTACGAAAGCAGAACAAACAGGCATAGAAGAATATGAAACACGATTCCATTAAAGGTTTAGACTTTATACCTGAAATATACTGAAACAGAGTGTGCGAATTGACAAAGAAAAATAACCAACAGCAAATGATTTCTTTCGGCAGATTCAGTGAAATAAAGGAAACGAAAAAAAAAAAAATTCGGGGATCTTCTTTCTGTAAATAATCGATTTAATCGATTCACTGCCAAAGGGTTTCGGAAGTATTTGAGAACGATGAAGGGAGACGATGGCTTGGAAGGGTGCGACCGAAATGGGTTTGCAGGTGGAAAGGAAAAACGCAGCCGTTCGGGTTCTGGGAGACGGAGCGACGGAAGGAAATGAAGTTTTGAATTTTAAAACTTGAAAAGACACAACTGTAGGTTTTTGCAGGGAATAGGTAGCGTGTAGCAGAGGAGAGACGGCGAGAAGACTGATGGTACAGAAGAAAAATTGAATCCCGCGCAAATCAAAGTGTTAAAAAGACCATTTTGCCCTTAAATACATAATGATGCAATACTTTAAGTAGAGGGATATTTAAGTAATATTGGCTTTAAACATGCAGAATAGGCGCTCGAGAGAAGAAATAATTTTAGAGTTTTAGAGCAATCAGACCTGACTTCCAGTTTGCCAACGAAAAAGTAGGAGCAGTGGTAAAGCATTTAGCAAACAAGAAAATTAGCAAACGGATTAGTATGCCACTGTGATCAAATTGTGCAGATTACTGTTCATATCTGATATAATCCAGAATTTTTCAAATTACACCAAAAATATCAAAATGCATCTTTAACACTACAAACCAACATATATCACTTCATTTTCATATAGAAACATGAGATTGCATCAAAACTTAATCAAAAGCATCAATCATACCAAGTTCTCTTCTTATTTTGCAAAAAATTTCCTCACTAAGTGGCTTTGTAAAAATATCAGCAAGCTGTTTTTCAGAAGGGACAAATTCGATTTGAATATCACCATTTTGAACATGATCCCTAATAAAATGATGTCTAATTTTAATATGCTTGCTTCTAGAGTGTTGAACAGGATTTTTTGATAGGTTTATAGCACTAGTATTGTCACATCTTATGGGAATGTGATCAAATTTAATTTCAAAGTCTTCAAGCTGTTGTTTCATCCACAAAATCTGTGCAACATAACTTCCAGCTGCAATATATTCAAACCGCAGAGAAAGTGCAATGTAAGTTTGCTTTTTTGTGCCATGAAACTAATGCATGACCTAAAAATTGACAAGTTCCGTAAGTGCTTTTTCATCCAATCTACTACCAAAGAAAATCAATCACTATAACCAATGAGATCAAATGATTCACATTTTGAATACCATAAGCCAATGTTGTGAGTGCCAATGAGGTACTTAAAAATTCTCTTAACTGCTACAAAATGAGATTCTTTTAGACATGACTGAAATCTTGCACATAAACATACACTAAAATGAATATCTGGTCTAGATGCTGTCAAGTAGAGTAAAGAACCAATCATACCTCTATAAAATTTGTTATCTACCTCTTTACCTTTTTCATCTTTCTCCAATTTAATTGTTGAGCTCATGGGAGTTCCAATACTCTTCATATCCTCCATTTTGAACTTCTTTAGCATATCCTTTATATACTTGGACTGATTTATAAAAATTCCATCTTTCATTTGCTTAATTTGCAATCCAAGGAAGAAAGTAAGTTCACCCATCATACTCATTTCAAATTCACTTTTCATCATGTTGGAAAATTTCTTACAAAGAGAATGGTTAGTAGCACCAAAAATAATATCATCTACATAAATTTGCACAATAAGCATGTCTTTTCCAATTTTCTTAATGAAAAGAGTAGTATCCACTTTTCCTCTTTTAAAATCATTTTGAAGCAAGAATTTACTAAGTCTCTCATACCATGCTCTAGGAGCTTGCTTTAAACCATAGAGAGCTTTAGTAAGCTTGTAAACATGATTTGGAAAGTGAGGGTCTTCAAAACCAGGAGGTTGAGCTACATAAACTTCTTCATCAATATATCCATTTAAAAATGCACTTTTAACATCCATTTGATAAAGCATGAAATTCTTAAAACATGCAAATGCATACAACATTCTAATAGCTTCAATTCTAGCAACCGGAGCAAAGGTTTCATCAAAATCAATACCTTCCTCTTGGTTGTATCCTTGAGCTACTAGTCTAGCTTTATTTCTAACTACATGTCCTTTTTCATCCATCTTATTCCTAAATACCCATTTAGTTCCAATAACAGAATGCTTTTTAGGTTTAGGAACAAGTTTCCAAACTTTGTTTCTTTCAAATTGATTTAATTCCTCTTGCATAGCAAAAAGCCAATTTTCATCATTTTGAGCATCATCATATGTTTTGGGTTCAAATTGAGAAACAAAAGCAACATTACCAAAATATCTTCTAAGTTGAGCTCTTGTCATCATTCTTTGTGATGGACTATCAAGAATGTCATCTTTGGAATGATTTCTATGGTATCTCCATTCTTGTGGAATATCTTGATGTTGAGGTTCCTCAATTTGTAGTTCTTCCACATTTGGTTGAGAGTCATCTTGAATTTCAACATTTGTGGAGCAAGGTAGTTCTTCTTCTTTGTCATTTTGATCATCCTCCACTTGTTCTTTTGATTCAAGCTCATCATTATTCGAATTCTTTGAATTTAGAATCTGCTCAATTTCATCATCACAAGAATCTTTCCTTTGCAAGGAAGTGTTAGCATTATCAAAAAGTATATGCATTGATTCTTCCATGGTCAATGTTTTTCTATTGAAGATCCTATATGCTTTGCTATTTGTTGAATAGCCTAGAAATATTCCTTCACAAGATTTAGCATCAAATTTCTTGAGATTGCTGTCTTTGTTATTCAAAATGTAACATTTGCAACCAAAGACATGAAAATATGCAATATTGGGTTTTCTTCCTTTCCAAAGTTCATAAGGAGTTTTCTTTAAAATAGCTCTAATTGAAACTCTGTTTAAAATGTAGCATGTCAGATTTATTCTTCTGCCCAAAAATATTTTGGTAAACTGTTTTCATTCAGCATTTTTCTTGCCATTTCTTGCAAGGATCTATTTTTCCTTTCAACAACTCCATTTTGTTGTGGAGTTCTAGGAGCTGAAAATGTATGATAAATACCATTTTGAGAGCAGAAATTTTCAAACAAATTATTCTCAAATTCTTTTCCATGATCACTCCTCAAAGATGTAATGCAATATCCTTTTTCATTTTGAGTTCTTTTGCAAAAAGCTTCAAATATATCAAAGGTTTCATCTTTATGAGCAAGAAAGAAAGTCCATGTGAATCTTGAAAAATCATCAACAATTACAAATGCATATGCCTTGCCTCCTAGACTTCTAGGTGTGATTGGACCAAAAAGATCAAGATGCAACAATTCCAATGGTCTAGACGTAGTTACAACATTTTTTGATTTAAAAGATGATTTTGTATGCTTACCAAGTGCACAAGCTTTGCATTGAAATTCTTTTTCAAATCTTAACTTTGGAAGTCCTCTAACAAGGTTCTTTCTAGAGAGTTTAGCAAGTGTACTCATGCTAGCATGTCCTAATTTTCTATGCCATAACCATGCACTATCATCTGAAGTCATAAAGCATGTTTCACAATTTTCTTCAAGACTTGTTAAATCAAGTAAGTAAATATTATCTATTCTAGCACCAGCAAACATAACATTATTTCCATGAATTTCACAATGTGAAGAAGTAAAAATGACTTTAAAACCATTGTCACACAATTGACTAACACTTAGAAGATTATACTTTAATCCTTGAACTAATGCAACATTCTCAATGCAAGGATTTTTACCAATAGTTCCACATCCAACAATTTTAGCTTTACTTTTATCACCAAATTTCACATAACCTTCTTCTTTCAAGGTAAGAGAGGAAAACTTGCCTTTATTTCCTGTCATGTGCCTAGAGCAGCCACTATCAATGTACCAATGTTCTGTTTCCAGCATACTCCTTAGGCAGACCTGAAATCAGTTAACTGTTCTTAGGTACCCAAGCAACTTTGGGTCCTTGAATGTTAGTAACATTAGGTAGGGTTCCTTTGGGCACCCATACTTTCTTTGCCTTAAAGGTTCCTTTCCTAATAGGACAAGCATTAATCATATGACCTCTATGATTACAATAAAAGCATGTAATACTCGGTTGAGAAAAGGATGTAGCTTTAACAAAAAATTGTTTGTATTTCTCATACTTCATAAATCCATCATATCCAATTCCAGATTTTTCATTTGTGAATCTTTGATTCCCAAGAAGTATATCAAGTGTTTCTTTTCCTTTTGTAAATTTAGATAAATCTCTTGTCAAAGATTCAACTTTTTCCTCAAGAATTCTGTTTTTCTCAAAAAGTTGTTCACACACTTCTTTTGATTTTTGAAGCTCATTATTAACTTCCTTAAATAATTTCATTTGAGATTTATAAAATTCATTTTCCTTTGAAACCATACTCAATGAAATATTTTCTGATCTTAAAGCATAATTTTCATGAACTAAAATTTTGCATTTCTTTTTAAAAGTTCTATATTTATCATATGTCTTCACAAATGCAAGTTCTAATTCATCAACATTAGAAAGTTCAAGATTTACCTCATTTTCACTATCTTCGATGTGTGAGCTTTCACCTTTTTCTTCAATTGTCATCATACAAGTGTTTGCAGCCTCTTTGTCACTTGTTTCATCATTTGATGAAGAGTCACTATCACTCCATGTTGCCGCCATTGCCTTTTTGCTTTTGTCCTTTCTAAACTTATTTTTCTTCTTCAATGTAGGACATTTTGGCTTAATGTGGCCTGGTTTGTTACACTCATAACAAACTATTTCACTTGAATGATTTGGAGTCTTTGGAGCATATTTCTTTGTGAACTTCTTGTATTTGCTTCCACCTTTTCTAAATGCTCTTTTGAATCTTTTGACTATCATAGCCATATCTTCATCATCATCACTTGAAGCACTTGAATCATCACTTGAACTAGCTTTAAGAGCAACATTTTTCTTTTTCTCATCTACTTTTTCAGATATGAAAGCTATCCCTTTCTTTTTCTTGTGATCACCTTCATTCTCATCTTTCTTATAAATCATCTCATGTGCAATGAGAGAACCAATCAGCTCATCATAGGTGTATTTTCTGAAATCCTTGGTGTCTTGAATAACAGTAGTTTTTGCTTCCCACGTCTTTGGAAGAGACCTCAGAATTTTCTTTACAAGTTCTTATTCTTCAAATCTCTTTCCAAGAGCTTTAAGTAGATTTACAAGGTCCAGAACTGGTACTCATTTCAGCAATAGTTTCACCAGGTTTCATCTCAAATAATTCATAATCACGGATGAGGAGGTTTGCCATTGACTCTTTTACCACATCAGTTCCTTCATACGTGACTTCTAGTTTGTCCCATATCTCTTTTGCAGTTTGACATCCTGAAACACGATTATACTCATTAATATCAAGAGCACAATGAAGAATGTTAATAGCCTTGGCATTTATAGAAATTTTCTTCCAATCATTATCATCAAATTCAACTTCAACTTTAGGAATTTGTACAGTTCCTTCACTGGTTTTATAAGGAATATAAGGACCATCTTTAACTATTCTCCAAGCATCAATGTCAACAGATTGTATAAAGTTTCTCATTCTAGTTTTCCAAAAGGAGTAATTTGTGCCATTAAAAAGTGGTGGTCTAGTGATGGAATAACCTTCACTAGGGGTGTATACCAAAGAGAATTTCTAGATGAACTAGCCATGTGTGTGGATCACTCTAAGGGGTTTAATCCTCAAGCAAGAGAGACAAGCTCTGATACCAAATTGATGTCCCAAATTATGTCCAAGAGGGGGGTGAATTGGACTTTAAAAACAATTTTCGGTTCTTGCTCAAAACCTTTGAAAATTGCAGCTAGGTTCAACTAAATTAACTAATGTGAGAAATGAACAATATAGCTCTATTGACAAGTTGACTCAAGGTCAAGCTATATGCAATCAGTATACTGATATAACAGACTATATAAGCATTCAGTAAATATATCAGTAATCTGAATACGTTTTTAATACAGCAACCAGAGCAGTATACCAAATATTCCAACTGACAGCAAATCAATCAATATGCAGATTAAATCGATATCGCCAGCTTTAGCAAGAAACTAATTTTCTCATCAAGAAGAAGATCAACAAAGATATGATATCAATTTTCATATCAGAAAAGTATATCAATCATAAAGCTAAATTGCAAAAATGTAAAGAGCAAGGGTTGAGAAAATGAACACTGGAATTTTTATAGTGGTTCGGCTTTAACTAGCCTACATCCACTCTCTCAAAGATCCCACTTTGAGTCTTCACTCCACTATTCTTCTCTTTTCAAGGCAAGAGACAAAGCCCTTTACAAATCTTCTCAACAAAGCTTTTACAAGTAGCTTCACACTTCTACCAAGTGTTATCCCAAACACTTATCACAACCAAGCTTCAATAGGTGTTTGAATGACCTCTCACAAATGATAATAATGTGTTTAAAAACTCACTCTCACTCAATTACAACAGAATCTATAAAGAAGAGTTGAGTAAATAAGCCAATGATGAGCAATAAATCACTTTGAGCACTTTGAATGAAAGCTTTAAAGATTTTGAATAGTAGAGGGACTTTCATTAAGTGCAAAATGGCCAAAGGAAGGTGTATTTATAGCTTTGGAACGTTATTTACCGTTCTGAGAACTCATTTGAACGTTACAGATACGAATTTCAAGAAAATAGCCGTTATTTTGTCGTTTTCTGCGATGTTGTGCAGAGTTGAAACAGTTAGCATACTTGAGAAATTAGCGAACCAGTTAGCATACTAAAATAAGTAGCAAACCAGTTAGCATACTAGGAAAACTTTTCTGCATAACTTTCAAAACTATAAAACTTTACACCAAATCATAGTTAAACACTTTTTAGGCCAATAATGATATTTAAAAAGAAAATCTTTTGAGGGATTAAAAATAAGCATCATTGACTTTTACTCCTCAATTCTTTTCACAACCAATTCTAGAAATTAAAACTAACTTCTATACTAGATGTACCTTCAATTCTGATTTTCAATGCAGCCTTGGAAGGTAACATTTTCTTCTTTTATCTCTTTTGCTTCGTCTTGTGTTATCCTTAGAATGTCATCCTTTCTTCATAAGCACGAATCCATCATGAAATCCTTTTGTCCTTTTTCTTTGAAATACACAACACTTAAAATAATGTTAGTTTGATTCTAGTTGAGTTTTGGTATCATCAAAATCTATGCTCCTTTGAGCTTGTAGGGTCATCAGAAAATGTGCTTATTAAAAAAAAAGTTTAATAGAATGTATGGTGAGAAGCGATGGGGTTGACAGACGAGAGGATTTGATGTGACAAGTGTAAGTTTAGAGGAACTGGACGTTATGGGAAAATTTTTCTTATCACTGCTCTGATAACATGGTAAAGCCAAGAATTGTAAAGAGTTTTTCCACCTTTCTATTAGGGAGAAGTGTACATTACAATAGAAGACAAAGATAAGAAGACAAGTTACTGATAAATACGAAAGAAGTTGACGAGATAAACACAACAGAGTTTGTTTATCCTCTGAAAAACAGTGCTTACATTAATGTGAGAGCTTAATAAACAGCTTATGCATGCCTATAGTAGTAATTAAACGAGCTATTGAAAATGAAAGCCTCTTTCGATTAATTATTTCCACAAAAAAATTTATCAAATAATAACTTGCAAAATGTTTATATTAATTTGGCTATTATTCGTGATAATTATAGTAACCTTTACTCCCTCTGACTCAATGTAAAAAATGATTTAGAAAAATTTTTGTCTCATTTTATTTATCATTTTAAAAAATTAAAAAAATATTAATTATTTTTTTAATATTATACTTATTTATTATTATTTTTAATGTATTTACTTATTTTTAATACTTTTTTATATTCGAATGATATCATAAAAGTATTTTAATTAATTATTAATATTTTTTTATAAAATAATATTATCCAATCATTTTTTCTTCTTGTACACAACCCTTAAAAAGCCATTACGAACGGATGGAGGGAGTATTAGCCTATAGGCGCTGGCAAATTTGAACAGTTTAATTATTACCATAATAATTGCAGTTAATATTTTATTGGTTCTTTTGTTGTCTATTAAATAATGTTAAATATAACAAATAAGAATTGGTTTAACTGGTCAAATTCGCATTAAATTAAAAATTTGAGTTTTACCAAATCATCCCTCTCAGTGAACAATATGTCAATTTCACTATAAAAGAAATTATAATTAATTAGAAAAAAAATTATATAGATAAAATTAAATTTTATGAAATTTATTATTAATTATTTATGATTTTGTGATAATAAATATAAGTTACATATAATGAAAGATAAATATCTTTATTTTTCATCATAAAAATAAATAATTTAAAAATAAATAGATAAAGAGTTCAAAATCACCCATCACACCTAAACTCCACTAAACAGGACAGATTTAATTCTAAAACCAAATTTACAATATCTCTTATAAATTAACTAAATGAACATAAAGACATGCCCTAGAGCATATAATTTTTTAACTAACCTACAGCATCAAGATAACCAATCCATTTTAGGACCCAAATCTGCATACGTATACATATCTTCTCAAGGAGAATCAAATGAAATTAACATATATATTCCATTGAATAATATGAATTTTATTTCAAAAATTAATTTATATAAAGATAAATCAAAATTAAAGAATAAACAAGTAAAGGACAAGAAAGGCTCTCCCAATAACTAATACTATTATAAGATAAAGTGCAGAAGTGAATAGTGCCCAATAATTACTGTTTAATGAGAAAATGGAAACAACAGCATAAAAGAAAATATTAAAAATAAAGAAATATAGTACTTACTTTAAACCATATTCAAAGCTATCTACGTATCTTCTATGGAGGATCAGGTCCTCCTAGAAGTGAATAGTGCCCCAATAATTATAATTTAATGAGAAAATGAAAATAATAATATAAAAGAAAATATTAAAAAAAAAAAAACATAGTATTTACTTTACACCATATTCAAAAATTGTTTACGTACCTTCTACGAAGATCAGGTCGATACAGCTCTTAAAACCTTTAATATACATATTCTAACTTAGCTCTAAGGCTTAGCTTACTTTAGTTATCTATATAACGACAACTTCCATTCAATAGCATATTATCTAAAAAATTTTGAAATTCTACTGACGCATATGCTAAAATTAAAAACATTTATAAGAAAAACAATATAATACTACTAGTGAATTTCAAGATTTGCTAGATTGTGCCATTGACTATCACCCTTTTAAAATAAATTTCAATACATGTATTTCTCATTCAAGCACAAAAGGCTCAGTGCAACTACCCACCTGAGATGGTCAATTCATAGTTTTACAATGTAAAAGTCGAAGAAAGAAAATAAATGAATAAATAAGTATATGCAAGACACACCTGTCACAATTCTAATCTAGTCAATTTGCCTGGGCGGTGCCATGTGTTTAATTTAATTTATATATTTAGAATATGTTAGAATTTCAACCTTATAACAAGTGGCTTATAACTCAACATTGGCAATGTAAATCTAGCCACGTAACAGCCTGTTAAGAAGCACTTTCACATATTGAGGCAGGGAACTAGCCGTCTCATGCAGCGCTTTGGCACTTACAACCCCCCTCGTGTTCTATGTTGCCTAACCACCCACTTATCATGCTCTCTAGGGAAATAGCTTGAACATAGCCTACTAACTGGAGAATTTCTCAACAGATTTTTCAAACAAGAAATATATAAATAGATAATCAACCACTCACATAACACATAATATATCAGCAATTATAGTGATTATATCATCTACCAATTACACCAATAGAATTCTTCCAAAAGTCTTCCACAATTCCTATACCTATACATGGTACATTATAAAATCACTCAACCCATTTATTGGCACAATCTATAACACCACATTGACTAACCTCTAATTTAAACAAATCAACTTTACACAAGCACAGTAGTATTTCTTTTAACATCAAGGCTTATAGTAAAGTAAATATCTACTAAAATTTTAAAACTTTAAAACGTGGCAATAAAAACTTATGTTTCCTTATAGTCACACAAGCTCCAAATTCAAAGTGTTAGCATAATTACAGCAATAGCATGATTATAGGATATTTATGTAGCGTAATTATAGCAATTAGTATGATTATAGGAGATTTGTGTAGCATAATTACAGCAATTATTATTCTTGTCTAAATTAACTCATATTCTCATGTATAAATAGATGTAATATCTTAGTAAATAAGACAGACAAATACATAATCCTTTTCTTCATTACTTGTATTCTTTCTTCTAACATGGTATCAGAGCCGTAAAGCTTTTATTTCTAGTTTCTGGGGTCTCTCTTCTCTCTCTACAACCTGTTCTGGTTCATTCTTTCATTCCTGTTATTATACCATTTTTTTTTCTCCTCATCTTGTTATCAATGGAGAAATCTGATATTTCAAAACCTATTGCAACAGTTCTGACTGGTTCCAACTATAATCTTTGGGTTCAAGGAATGAAAAGTTTTTTGATAGGTCACAAGCTTTGGCGTATTGTTACCGGAAATATCACTACGCCGACAAGAGAGAATGATAAAACTGATGCAAAATTTGCTGACCGTCTTAAGGATTGGAATAGTAAAAATCATCAGATCATAACCTGGTTTTGCAATAACTCTGTCTCGTCCATCCACATCCAATTTGCTAATTATGACTCTGCAAAAGAAATCTGGGATTTTTTGGCTAATCGATATCAGACCACTGGACTTGCCCACTATTATCAGTTGTGGACTACTCTTCATAATCTGAAACAAGAAGCAGGTCAATCTGTGAATGATTTTCTTGCCCAGGTCCAACCCATTTGGAATCAAATATCTCAGCCCAAAAGCAGTGAAGATCATTTTCATCTCATTCAAGTTCTAATGGCTCTTTGATCAAAATATGAGGCCGTTCGAGCGTCCCTGCTACATCGAAATCCACTCCCATCATTGGATACTGCTATTCAAGAAATTATTTTTGAAGAGACTCATCTCAGTTTGGATAAAACTCCTCAATTTGAAACTGCTTTTGCAACTACTCGATCCTCACATCAGAAATCTGGCAATCAACTCTGTAAGATTTGTAATCAAATTGGTCATACTTTTGCATATTGTCCTACTATAGAATGCAGATATTGTCATGGTTACAGTCATATTCTTGAACATTGTCCCACACGCCCTCCAAGACCAAAAGGAGGGCATTCTAAATTCAAGAATGTCTCAAAGCCTGGATCTTCCTCTATCACTGCTTTTGCCGCTACTAAGGGTTCTACTGCCATCACCATGAGTGATCTTGAGACATTATTCAAACAGGTTATCTCTTCTAATTCTCCTGCTGCCATGTCTGCCACTCCGGGTAATTCTTATTGGCTTTTTGACTCTGCATGTTGCAATCATATGACCACTAATCTTAAATTCTTGTCTTCTGCAAAACCTGTATCTTCCTTACCACCAATCCATACTGCAAATGGTACTAAAATGAATATCACACATACTGGTCATGTGTCTACCTCAAATCTTCATCTCCCTAGCACCTATTATATCCCTAATTTGGCACTCAATCTTATTTCTATTGGTCAGTTGTGTGAAAAAGGACTAAATGTTATTTTTTCTCCCCATGGTGTCCAGGTACAGGATCCACTAATGGGACAGATTCTTGGGGAGGGTCGCAGAGTGGGTCGATTATTTGAGCTTGCATCTTTACATTTTCCTCAGAGATTTGTGTCTGCAGCTAAAGTCCCTAATTCCTCCATTCACCAATGGCATCTTCGTCTTGATCATGCTTCTACCAATAAAATTCAACCTTTAATTTCTCGTGGATTATTAGGATCTACTAAGTTTAAGTCATTTAATTGTTTAAATTGTCAGCTTGCAAAACAACCTACGTTCTCTTTTTCTCATAATAATACTACTTCAGACACTCCTTTTGGTTTAATTCATTCTGACATTTGGGGTCCTTCTCCTATTTCTTCAATAAATGGTTTTCGTTATTTTGTGATATTTATTGATGATTATTCTCGGTTTACTTGGATATATTTTTTGAAACATCAATCTGAGTTATCACAAATTTATATCACATTTGCAAAAATGATTAAAACTCAGTTCTCTTTTGACATTAAAATTCTCCGAACAGACAATGCCATGGAATATTGGGATTCTTCTTTACTTCAGTTTCTTAGTCAACAAGGCACCGTTGTTCAACGTTCTTATCCTCACACCTCTCAACAGGATAGGCAAGTCGAATGCAAGCATCGCCATATTTTTTATTCTGTACGTACTCTTCTTCTTTCTGCCTCATGTCCAAAAAAATTTTGGGGAGAAGCAGCTCTTCATGCTGTTTATATTATTAACCGTCTTCCTACCTTGGTTCTTCGTAATTTATCTCCTTTTGAAAAGTTGTTTGGACAACCTCCTGACTATACGATCCTTAAACATTTTGGATGTGTTTCTTTTGTTCTTTTACAATCTCATGAACATACCAAATTAGAACCCTGTGCTCGTTTATGTTATTTTCTTGGTTATGGCATTGAACACAAAGGGTATCATTGTTGGGATCCTATTTCTAATAAGTTACGCATCTCTCGTCATGTTACCTTTTGGGACAATAATATGTTCTCTTCTCTTTCCAAATTTTATCACTCTGTCAATACTGACTCTCTATTTTTCACTGACTCCTCCAAAGAGCTGTTTCCAAGTCCTGATCCAAGTGATTATGATGTGCTCAATATTAGCCCAACTACACCTGCCCCTGTTGAATCTACACCAGTTGTTGATCCAGTACCTGTGCCTACATCTCCTCCTAGCACTACTCTTCGTCGTTCTACTTGTGTAAGAGAAACTCCTCATTATCTTTTTTATTTTCACTGTTACTCTACTATTACAACCCTTCATGAGCCTCGTTCTTATCATGAGGCAAATACTGACCCTTTTTGGCAGCAAGCTATGACTAACGAACTTCAGGCTTGAGAGAAAACTCATACTTGGGATTTAGTTGATCTTCCACCAAACAAGACCCCTATTGGTTGCAAATGGATTTACAAAATCAAAGACCTGTTCTGATGGAACTATTGAACGCTACAAAGCTCGCTTAGTAGCCAAAGGGTACACTCAAGAGTATGGTATCGACTATGAAGAAACTTTTGCTCTAGTGGCCCGATTAACATCTATTCGTAGTCTCTTAGCTATTGCTACAGTTCGTAAATGGAAACTTTTCCAGATGGATGTCAAAAATGATTTTCTTCATGGTGATTTAACAGAAGAGGTTTATATGCATCCTCCTCCTGGTTATCATTCTCCTCATAAGGTTTGCAAACTTCGGTGAGCCTTATATGGATTAAAACAAGCTCCCAGGACCTGGTTTGCCAAATTTAGTTCCACTCTTGATCAACTTGATTTTCTCTCTAGTCCACATGATTCTGCATTATTCACTCGCCGAACTGACAGTGGTATTGTTCTTCTGTTGCTTTATGTTGATGATATGATAATAACAGGAGATGATTCATCTAGTATTTCAGAGTTACAACATTATCTCAATCAGCATTTTAAAATGAAAGACCTGGGTTCTCTCAGCTATTTTTTGGGTCTTAAAGTTTCTCAAAATTCTGATAGCTATTATCCATCTCAAGCCAAGTATGCATCCGACTTACTTTCTCAAGCAGGCATTACTGATAGCAAAACACTATCAACCCCATTGGAACTCAATTGTAAACTTACACCTCTTGATGGCACTCCTCTTGATGATCCTACTTTATATCGATAGCTTGTCGAGAATCTTGTTTATCTCACAGTTACTCGACCTGATATTTCATATGTTGTTCATCTGGTCAGCCAGCTTATGTCTGCTCCTCGCTCAACTCATTTCTCTACAGTACTTAGAATCCTTCGTTATATCAAAAGCACTCTTTTTCATGGTTTGCACTTTTTCGCTACCTCCTCCCTAGTATTATCTGGCTACTCTGATGCTGATTGGGTTGGTGATCTGACAGATCATCGCTCTACTACTGGTTATTGTTTTTTCTTGGGTAATTCTCTTATCTCTTAGCATAGCAAAAAGCAAATTGTTGTTGTACATTCTAGCACAGAATCTGAATATCGTGCTCTTTCTGATGCTACATCTGAATTACTTTGGTTACGGTGGTTATTAACTGATTTGGGTATCACTCATTCTTCTGCCACAATGCTTCATTGTGATAATAGAAGTGCCATACAGATTTCTCATAATGATGTATTTCATGAGCGTACCAAACACATCGAAATTGATTGTCATTTTGTATGTCATCATGTTGCTCATGGCACCATATGTTTGATTCCTGTCTCCTCTGTCAGCCAAACCGCTGATATTTTCACCAAAACGCATCCTCCCGCTTGCTTTCAGGATCTCTTAAGCAAACTCAAGTTGGCACTTGTGCTACCACCTTGAGTTTGAGGGGAGTTAGCATAATTACAGCAATTAGCATGATTATAGGATATTTGTATAACATAATTACAGCAATTAGCATGATTATAAGATATTTGTGTAGCATAATTAGAGCAATTATTATTCTTGTCTAAATTAGCTCATATTCTCATGTACAAATAGATGTAATATCTCTATAAATAAGACACAGACAAATAGATAATTCTTTCCTTCTTTACTTGTATTTTTTCTTTTAACACAAAGTAAAGTCCTTGCCTAGCTAATTTCCTCCTTATCCCTTCTTTAGGCTGAACCATTTCAAGAAACTCTTGTTCTCACACCAACAACTTGGCCGAATGAAGAGGGAATGCTTCCTCCTCTATTTTATCACTTCCCAAGTACCCGAAATTCCCTGCTCGAGTTCTTTACCTTTCTTTTGCTTCCTTTGATGAAAAGCTTAACCTCCTTGACCGAATCTTCCTTTCCTTTCTTAATCTCTTTGTTTTCTGTTATATGCTTTTACTTTTCTCAACTCTATAAAACACTTCAAGGATTTTTTTTTTTTTTTTGGTTTTTTTTTAAGAATAAAGCTGAGTTAGAAGGACATTTCGAGAATTCTAACTTATGGCTCCATGGAAGATAGTCAAGGAAAGGAACTAGAAATTTAGGTGAAATTTAAGAAATGGAGAAGGGAGAGTGGGTCCTTTTCTTTAGCCCCATTTTTTTTTTCCATTTCATTTTTTTAGTTCAAATATTTGATTCACATATTGTCATGCGTCATCTATAGGGTGATGGAAGGAAAATTTACTATAACTCCTTCCTTGTCTATTGAGTTCTCATCCAAATCCTTAGTTTTAACTTTCATTAATACAAACCCCAAATATTTTATTTCCATCCTAAGAATATCAATTACTTGACGAAAATAAATCCACAGAAATTTAATCAATTATATAAGTATAGTACGTATGGGTTTTCGAAATGTTACAGAAACGCCGGTAATGGCAACTTAAAACTCAGGCAGCCGAAATCCCACATTTCCCCTCTCAATTCCCACATTTCTCCTCTCAATTTCGCTGTGGTTGTGAGGAATAAAAGTGACAGAGCTTCTATCATCATTGGGCTACTGTGAGATAGAGGAACAATTGGTGATGAAGAAATTTGGCTGGGAATATGGTGGCTCTCTCTCTCTCTCTCTCTCTCTTTTTTTTCCCCTTTCGTCTGGTCACCAACGATGATTCACCTGCCATCATCTCTTCTCGGTTTTTAAACTTCCTTTTCTCGCTTCTTTGTTTTCTTCCTTTCTTTATCTTCTTATTTTTAAAGGGTTCTAGAACTTGGGTGTTACATCTCCCCACCCTCTACACCTGATTGGCCATTTTGTGATTAATTTATCAATGTATGTAAATCTACATGTAATGCTGCACTATATAATCTTTCAGTGATATATACCTGATTTAGCCTGTCCTTTAGAGAGAGGCATAGAGTTCGGTCATGAATGCCATTAATGCCCTTCTACGTACTTAGGTTGGTTCCTTCTTTATTATCATCCTGAAGCCTAAATAAAACTGGATTTTCGCTTTTCTCGACGAGTGCTCACAAGTCACAACCCATTTCTTTCCTATTAATTTATGCATAATCTGCTCCTCTGATCCCTACCCTCCATCTTCCACCCCAGTTCCTACTTGGTACAAAAACTTGTTCACTGTCTCCACTAGGGCTTTTCAATGGCAACCACAGCTGCTAAAGAAATGAACACTATTAGTTTTGAAGTCAAGTCTTTAGGTTTCTCATACCCAAGTCGAGTACCACACAGAAGTTTCTTCATGACCCAAGTCATGTTTAGGGTTTTAGCCATTGCTTTTACAGTTGCTTTAATCTCTGTGATGGTTACTAGCGACCAGAATGTCTTAGTCTTTGGTATCATGACTGTGGCTCGTTACAGCATTTAATAAAATTAATTCCTCTCTAAGGGCTAATTTATAAGTATCGTATGATCTTTGATTTCGGTTTTTCTTGTGTATTTTTCAGATTCTTGCTTGGTGCAGATGCAGTAGTATGTGGTTTGTCTGTGCTTTCTCTGATCATTTTTTGCATTCTGAGCCGCTCAGAGCACAGTTTATGAACTATCTCTACCTGTTCTTGCATGATATGGAAAGCTGTATAATTTTTGTGTCTTAAATTAATTTTCTTCAATAAATAAAAGTACATTAAGGTACAGTTGATCCATAAAAATTTATTATCATCTAACTTATAGTTAAAACCCTTTACCAACGAACATTTTAGCAAGAAAGAAAACTGAAAAAGAAGAGAAATCAATTACTTTGCCAATAATAAAATATATTAATTGATTTTTGTTGAAGTTCATAAAAAGAACATTTGATTCCCTTTGGAAATGAAATAAGAATGAAATTGAATCTCCTATTTGTTCAGTATTTCCATTAGAAGTTCATTTTTACATAATCAAATATAATAGTTTGATGTTTTTCAAAAGAACAAAAAAGTTTGATGGTAGATTTGTTCATTTTATTACAAGAAATTTTTAGGTAAACTTAGTCTACTCCATTTTCTGTAGGCAATAAAATTGTTTTAAAATGGTAATATAATTATAAATAAATATGTGATTTAATTTTTAATTATTTCTTATATTTATATAATTATAAATAAACAAAAATGATGTGGAGTAATTTAATTTATAAATGACGCAAATAAATCTTAGAATTTCTTTTTATTTTTTTGTATAATTGATTTTGATTTTGACTTAAACTATAGACATTATAATGTTAGAGACTACTTCAGAACAACTGAGACAGAGTTGAATGATTTAGAATTTCTTTTTTTTATCAAGACTTGAAGTGAATTAGTTGTTTTTTATTTTAAATTGCAAAATTTTGGGGTTCAAACTTGACCCCATTTTCCGTCAAAAATTTGTTGATTGGTGGCCCCCTATCCCATATTGATAGATAGGGAAAACTCATAAATTGTAGTCCATCATTTATCTGCTTTTCAGTGGTGACTTTCCTCTCTTCCACCGCATTTATTAGTATTGAATACTGGGTATCCAATTTTCATTTTATATATATATATATATAGAAAATCTTTGATTCAAGAAGGCAAAGCATGCCAAATGTCTAGGAATTGAAAAAAAAGAAAAACTTAATTTAGTGCGGGTAATGATGGTGTTGCTGATATCTGGATGCTCAGCGGCAACTGCTATAGGCTATGTGGGTCACTATGGAGCAAACGGGATGACTTGGATTGCTGTCTGTGATTATGTGGGCAAATTTTGCAACCATGTCTTGGCTTCTCTTGTCTTTATCTTACCTAGCTTTCTTTTGTTACCTTGCACTTACTTGTGCCTCTGCCCACAAACTCATGACTCGGACTCAGTGAATCCCCTGCATTTCTCTCAAGAGGAAAGTATCTTTTCCTTTCCATATTATTTTACTGGAAGACAAGGTCTTGTATGCAGTATTAGAATACAAATTTATATGTACATTAATGTGTAAGTTAGTTCTAAAATTTAGCATGAGAGGTAATTAAGGTGATTAATTAACGATGGAACAATTTCCGATAGAGCATGCAGTAAAAATATCACACATCTACGTATTATTAATTTGTAGTTCATTTAACCTTGTCTGGCTTAGTTCAGTGGCTGAATATATCACTTATTTAGGTTTGAGTCTCCACTCTACCAACTCAAAAAAAAAATTATGGTTTAATTGTTTTTATCGTTGTATCTTAATTGGTAATCAGCTGCTATAGCATCTGAATATTAATTGAACTATTGATTAGTTTAATGACTAGACTTAATTTATAGGATTAATTAAAGGAGGTTAAAAATAATGAAATTTTGTACAAAAATTATGGGAAGATATAAAAGTTAGAGATTAAATTTGCAAGGATTGAACTTTACATGGACTGGAAAAGGCGAAATGAAAAAAAAATTTCTTGACGCCTTTCTTTCAACTGAGCAGAAACTTCTTTTACAGAGAGTTCAGATCGAACAAATAAATTTAAGATGCTTGGCAGACTGGCTTTATGTTGTTACATACACTATTTTCTCATTATCTTACCACAAAATGATAAATCAAGATGTGAAAACAGGAAAAATAAATAAATAAATAAATAAATAAAAACTTATCAAGAATTAAGGAAGAATATTCAGTCGGTTCAATTTTGAATAAAATTAAATTAGCAAAATTGAGAAATCTAATAGCTTATAATGACTAACTAAACCGAACAGACTAATAAAATAGAATCCAATTGAACAAAAATTTTCAGTTGGATTTGATTTTTTTAATATACTTCTGAGTGTGAACTTACTGGTTTGTGCTTAGAATGGATCTGCTAAAAGGTTTGGGTCTTCAAATGCTAAAATATGAGCTTGGACTAGTAGGTTAAACAAAATAGAAGCCCGTTAAAATTTAATTTGTTTCGAGTTTTTCAATATTTTAGCAAAATAATCAAATCAAATTAAGGCATGAACACTCATGATGACTGCATTTAAGTAGGCTTAAAATATAAAATTTAGAACTTTATTGTTATAAAAGCTCATTATGGGTATATTTCCTGCTGGGATGAGAATTGCTACCTGCAATTCTGCTACGTGAAGTAGTACAATAGAATAATACAAGTTGACATCAATTAGGAGAATAGAGCCGAAGAAAAACCAAATAAAAAGAGCACAAAAAAAAAATACTTGTATTCTTTGTCATAATTTCAGCAATACAAGAGAGAAAAATGAGTCTTTTCTTTGTGGTTCTATATTTATATTTTTCTTTGTTGTGATTTTGATCGTATCAATGTACTTTCATCACGTATTTTATTCTCTATAATTTCTTCTTAAATTATCTGCAATCTAGATACATTTAGACTATGAATTTTATGTTTAATTCGTGCATAATATGTGATTAAATATGGACAAGTAATACAAGATTGGTTATGAATTAATATGCTTGATCTAATATCGTTAGAGCCATATTAATTTTCTAACACAATAAAAAAAATAAATTCAATTCGATTTATTTTTTTAAACCGAAAACTGCTCACTATTATGTTTTTTTCTCGTGGGAGAATCAATGAAAATAACAGTGAGAGTCCCAAAAACTTTTTGCCATGTACCTCACGCAATTAGCTTCTTTTCATTGTGTGGATTCCAACATTGAAGAAAGTTCTAATTTCTAGTTTTGTTTTGTAATCAAAGAAGATCACCTAAGTTATATATATACACACACGCACACTCTTTGGTTTGATAGCCTCTATGCTGATGATCATACAAAATCTAAAAGTAGAACTGAATTTACATAGATTTGGGAATGCAAGACACATGAAGAACCTTATTTTGTTGCTACTTGCGGTAATATAAGCTAATGATATGACGTTCAGAGCAGCAAGAATAAGAGGAAAAGGAAAAACCGGTTTATATTAGAGGAATAAAAGGTGATAAACTGGTGTCATTCAGTTTCAACCTCATCTTCAGAATCATTAAGATGTTCCTTCAAGGACTGGCTCGGGAGTTTCCACCTCTCTCTATCCCATGCCTCATCCATTTCAGGCAATACATAGTCGTCGGGTCTTAATGACAGTTGGAAATCTGGGAGGTCAGGCAATGCTTGCAAAGCCCTGCACCATCATTATTGTAAGAATTTCACTTGAAATTCTAAATTCGTAAAATGAAATTGAATGGAGATAAGATTAGTGCAAGTAGAAAACTGCTTACTTCTCTTCTTCTAATAGGTAGCCATACATCTGAGATTTCCTTGAAGCAACTTCAGGAATTTTCTGATGCAAGTGCTTCATGGCACCCCACATTGGAGGAGATCTTCCAAGAAAATAATTGAGTGAATATTATAAATACTTCAAGGATTGTGATAGAACAATCTTGATCATTTCCTTCTAGAAAAAACAAAACGTTGTTAATACCAAACCTGGTAACAGGTGCTGCAAGACAAAAGCTTAAGCAGGCCCTCTTGCTCTCTGTTAGAAGTTCTTGTGCTGCAAGAAAACAACATACAGCGCTAACGTGACAGGCTGGTTCACTACCCTTGTCAAGGATCAGGCCATGGTAGTAGTAAGCTGCTGCCTAATTATATCAATTAGAATCAGGAAGTGCAAAATTTACAAAAATGCAGCAATCAGACTTCACGTAGCATTGATTTTACCTTTGCTTCAAGGAACTTCCACTTAATGAACCAGAGATGCTTCTTTCCATATTCATGATTCATGTCACATTTTGACAGGCGGTGATAAGCCTGACCAACCATAGAACGAGAAAATCAAACCATGAGAAACAGTATAATTTTGGAAAATGTATTTAGCAGAAATTTTCAACTTGAGGTTCCTAGAATGAATCTATTTGTTCTGTGCTTGACTGTTGAAATCTTTACAAAGAGGTTTCAGAAAAAATGATCTAAATAAAAGAAGAGGCCAAAGGGCATACCTGACTGAAGAAAATCAGCTGTTCACATGCCAACCTCCTCTTTACTGATAAAGTGGCATTCTGACTTTCAAGAGCTAAACCAAGCTGAATTTCAGTTCCCTGAATATATCTACAATATAAGTTTCCACAAGCTCACATTTGGCCACTCAAACCCAAATACTTCACCATTTCTTTGAATTTTTCAATTTGATTTGTATAACATCACTTCCATTCTGATGGATACTAGTTTTATAGGTTTTGTACTTGTGATCCAGTTGTAAGAGAAACATGGACATGATATTCAAAGACCAATGCAGGGCATCAGAAAAGACCAGTGCAGGCCAGAATTTTGGAGGAAAAAAGGGATAAAAACATTGCAGAATCATTAGGTAATGTGTACCTGGCCTAGTGCTTGAATGGATATAGCCTCCAACACACCATCTTGCAAATCTTTTGAAAATCCTTTCCTATGAACACACAGTTAACCACAAATCAATAGTGATTCTAAAGTTCCAAGAAAACCCCTAAATGATATATCTCTCAACATACTTGATATCTGCCGGAATGCGAACCAATACTTCCCGAACACAGAATTCCAAGTATCCTGCTGCTTTAAGCAGTAAATCAACAGCATCCCTCTTACAATCTAAGGTACAAATATCTTTAGTTTTTGCCAATAAAGAATTCAAGATCATCGTATAAAGCATAAGGATAAAAGTATGAACCTAAAGATACAACCCTTATGCCGGAACCAGAGTGATCCTTGGGGATCATCAATGAGTCAGCTTCTGACAAAGTCAGGATTGCCATCATATGAACAACAGATAGAAACTCAAACCAGGAGTTTGAGACAGAGTTTTCCTGCTCAGTCACATTTCAATTCCAATTACCAGTTTAGTGGTTTTCAAATTTGAAAGGTATTGCTTCAGCAACAAAAAGACTATCAATTTTGAGAATCTTACGTGTCGCCCATCTTCTAAAACTTTCCACTTGAATTCCACCAAGTTCTCAAGACCATGTTCTGCAAGATATGAGTACAATTCAATAAAGATAGAGGCCGAGAAAGAAGAGTTAAAATAAATAAATTAAAAAAAAAAAAAACACTTCATTACCTTTCTTAGTGAGTCCAATAAGGAGAGACAAATACTCCTCCAATGCTCGACTTAATTCAGTCATAGCGGATCCACCTACAACAACCATAATTCTTTTTCTACATTAGTAATTTTCTCAGCAACCAAACAGAACATGAAAGAAAATTTAAGATTGGGATTATGGGGTCAGACCAGTATCCTCTGCCACTAAACTAATCTGCTTGCGAAGACAGGCCAATCTATCCACAAGATCTCGAGGAATTAGCCCTTTAAGTGACCTTTGAAGATCAGATTGTGCTGGTATTCGCATTGGAGGAACATAGACTACCACTTCTGTTATAGTTGGCTTCTTCCTTCTCCTCCCAACCGCATACACAGAAGCAGTGCACCCCATTGTTTCTCCTTGTAACTTCTCTCAAACTTAACATCCTATCCAAAATATATCACGTAAGTACACCTCTATACTTTAGTATCACTTAGGAGATAGAGTTGAAATGAATTGAGCAGTGACGGGAAATAGCTGTGAAATATTAAAAAATAATGGAATTTGTTAAGCATTAAAGAGAGAAAACCAGAGACAGATTTCGAATAAAATAATAGAGCTATGTAGGTGCATTTAATGAGAAGTAGTGGGTTCAAAACTGAAAATGATTACAACCCATTAATATAGCTGGAACGAAAGGAATGGAAGTAAGAAGATTAATTCATCGTTAAAAGTCCAAAAATACAGAAGGGAAGAAATCTTGAAATGAAATGACTTACTGGGTGCAGAGGAAAGAGCGAAGTAAGGGAGAAATGAAGCTTCGAGGGTGCATTTAGAAATGGCAACATCTCAATATCAGAGAGAGAGAGAGAGAGAGAGAGAGAGAGAGAGAGAAAGAGAAGAATCTGGGAATAGGAAGCTCAGTGACCGAGACATGGTTCACATGGAGGAGTCGCAGAAGTCTCTGCGTAGTTGAAGGAGATCATTGAAATTTGCCCATCAACATGTATTGGTATTATTTGTTTAATCCAAGTAAGCATTACTGCATTAGATAATGATGGGTTCATTGAAGTTTACCATTCCCAATTCAAATGCCAACAACCCAATGCATTTTTTGTACTACGTTAGTTCTTGAGGTTTTGATTTTGAGAAATAGCACATGGCTTTCATTTTAAGGTAAATTGGGCGGCTAAGTGTTAAACAACTCCACCGGCAAAAGCAAATCTTTTACTCTATTTATTTGTTTTATGGGAATAATTTATTTATGAAAAAAATATTTTTTATAAAAATTATTTGATAAGAAAATATTTTTTATAAAAATATTTTTTATTATTTAATTATAATATTAAATTAATAATATACATTTATATCATATATATTCGCGTCACATATATATATATATATATATATAAATATTTTTATATTTAAATAAAATCATTAAAGTCTAAAAATTGGCTTTTTATTTTGAAAAGATGAATCATTTTATTTAAAAATAGTTTAATTTTCCTTTTTTTAAAAAAATATTTTTTATTAATTTATTTTTCTGAGTATCTAAATACTTAAAAATACAAAAAATATTTCACAAAACAAATGAAGCCTATGATGAAATTAAATAGGCTTGTCCAAACTCTAAGGTAAATTACCTTGTTTAAGCTTATCTTAAACTATAAACTCTTAAAAGCTTACCCTTGTTTTGTTGAATCGCTAGTCTTATTTGAACCCTTCAAGCTTAGCTACTCACATCTTATAAAAAAAATAAAAAATATATGTATATATAAAAAAAAACACAGTAAATATGTAAATTTTGTTTTAAATTTGACCGTATCTATTACTAAATTTTAATTTTATAATATTAAAATTATTTTTAAAATTATAAAATCTTTAACTTTAAACTTTATAATAAGCGAATAGTTTTGTCTTTACTTATTATTCATGCTAATTTTACCGATCATCTAACTAACTTAACTAATTAGTTTAGTAATTAAAAGCATATTACTCATTTAGCAAATTAAGTTCAAATTTCTACTTCCTCAATTTCCTTAAAAAAATATAGAAAAAATAAAAAACTTATTATCCACCTTCTAACTTTTATCTTTTAGCCATCCATTTAACTCATCTCTATTACTTATGTCCAAGTCCAAAGCAATATCATATATTATATGTTCTGTTAATTTCAGAAAGGAAATTGATTAGAGACATCCTCATTGGATTTAATAGATAACTTAGACAAGCAAGTTGAACTGTTATGGTAGTCATGTAAATATATAGTTTTTGAGTCAAATGATATTTAAATTGCACTGGTGCAGTGATTGTCCATGGATCTGTTATCAGACACCAATCAAGCAGGGTTTGTAATAAACCTGCCAGTTTTCCTTCCTGCAACTTAGTAACTAAAAAATTAAATGAATTAGATGATCAGAAGCAGGACAGCCTGGTTGGTTCATGGATGTCACAGTATATTCCATGATGATCTTCTTTTGAGGCCTAACCAGACAATTGTGCCAGTTGAACTATCACCCAGTAATTATCTGGGTTGTGGAGACACGGAAGCTTATTTTCAACTCACATTAAACTAGTTTGAACCAGAATAATGTAAATATTTAATTTAATAATTATTAAATTTATTTTTATATATGATTAATGTTACAATAATTGCATTCAAAAAATAAGGGAAAATGAAAAAAAATATATATATCTTTGCTTGGAGTAGGTGCATATATATTTATACAATGGCACTCAACTTACACGTATTAAAGTTGTTTCACTTTAGTTGGTGAAGGTGTGTATACTCCTCCATGCTGCGTTTACAGCACATGTATATGAAAAAGTATACACTGTTCACTCCATCCATTTTCCAAGGTCAACCCCTCCAACTCCAACTCTGCAATTATTTGAACCAATAGCCTGTAGGGATTTTCGTTTTCTTCTCTTTCTCCTCAAAAATCACATGATAGGATGACAATGAATCGGTTATTTGTAAATATTCGATCTGATCAAATTTTAATGAGATAAATTTTAATAATATATAATCACGTAATAATATTAAATTTGTATTGATTCAGGTTTTGTATATTGAGTATTTATTATTCATTTATTTATATAAATAATTAATTAAATATTAATTTTTATATTTTTTATAAATAATATTTATAAATTTTTATATATTATATTTTAAATAAATAGAATTTAAATATTTTATAGAATTATTATATTATTAAAATATAAATTATTAATAAAAAATTATTTTTTTAGGTAAATTATTAATTAAAATATATAAAATTACATGAGTTTGAATACTTTTAATAATAATAATAATGGGTTTGAGACATGTCTTGGTAATTGAGGATAAATTTTATTTGAGTTTGAGATATATTTCAAATAATGAAAATATTAATTAGATTCAGATTGAGTAGGATGCTTTTTGCGAGTATCCTACTCCTTGCAATCCATACATGAGTTTCACAAATCGAATATTTTGGCTTTTATCTTACCAGCAAATGGATGGGGGAAACTAAGTACTCAATTTTTCAATTTAAAATTTTATTTAACCATATAAAAAATTTTGAAAAATCCATTATTGATGTCATAAAAAAGTCACTGTTTCTCGAAAAAAATTACATTGATAGACAAACTTCAACAAATTCAAGAGCACATAAATGATTTTTTTTCTTTTTCTAAATTGAATAATTTTCTCATGAATTTCCTTTGTTTATATTGTTAAATAAATCTTCAATAGAATGAAATTAAAAAAAAAAATTATAGGTTCAGTATCAACAAATGAAAATAAGAGGTTAATAGATAAAACGTAAAAAGCTGAGAGTTATGTACGAGTCTTGCCCAATGAAAAACTTTGAAATATTATACTATATCATAATAAGCCACGCTATAAATGTTAAATTCCATTTTCATTTTCAAAAATATTAAATTCGGATAAAATATTGAGCATGTGCTTATAAATTTAATTTTAATATGAATACATATAAGTGATTAAGCTGCTTACTTTAAAATGATTATCCAATTTAATGTCATAAACTAACTATTTATATTTTGCCCTTTCATTTTATAGATTCTCTATATGGGATTCCCAACATATTTCCTCAAATGCAACTACATGGATGTTATTTGATAATTAAACTCGATATGGGTCCAATTATACAATTCTATGACTCAAGTTACCATATTAAATTCAAAAAGAGTGCTAAGTATACACATATTAATTTAATTTTAGTAAGGGCATATAAATAATTGAACTATTTACACATCAAAATGAATATGTCAATATTGTAAACTAACCACGTAACTATTTATATTTTGTACTTTCATTTTTATAGATATTTGATTTAGATTCCCAACAAAAATGGCGGCACTTGTGCACTCATGCTCAGGGTAATTTTTATAGTTTATCCAAACATTACCTTGTGTTTTATTTTAATCTCTTAACTTTAATTTATCACTATAAAATCCTTAAATTTTAATTTTGTTTTACAAAAATCCTTTAACCTATTATTGTAGGTTTTCAGGTTAAAAAAATAAAATTACCTTTTTGCCGCTTTTCCTCTCACACTCAAAAAGCACGACCGTTTTAATCATCATCTTGACCTATCACAAAAATATCAATGTTATCACAGCGATCTATTTCCTTTAAAAGAGGATTTATCCATCACTGAAAAGTGCTAAAACTGCATTTATAAATGTTATATTGTAGCTTAGAGGATTTTTTTTTTTTTTGATCAGGAAACCTGCTGTTGCAGGTTAGAGAGATTTCTTTTAAAATAAAATTAAAGTTTAAGCATTTTTTAGTAATAAATTGAAATTAAAAAACAAAAGTGAAATACAGTGCAAAATTTAGGGACGGGCTTTAAAAATTACCTTTCATACTCATGATAGATACACAATTTTGCTCAAGAATGTATAATAATATCAAGCTTTTATAGATTTTTTTTTTTTATCTTTTCATTTAGCTATCGTTAAGATGATACACTAAAAAGGTATTTAGTTTAACTTATAAATTAGTGAAATCTGCTTATAAGTAAAAAGTCATAACTAGATTACTGTTTGGTTTGACTTATAAGTTAAAGAAACTACTTAAAATAAGTTAGAAGTCATAAGTAGGGTACCTCTTACTTATGACTTATCTACTTATTCTAAAAATATTATCTGACTAAGGAAAAAACTATATTATCCTAATAACTTTCTAAAATATCAACACTATTCTCATTTTAAAAACTAAAACACCCAATTACATATCCTTTTTTGTCATTTTGATGAATTAAATTATTTTTAAGTACATTTTAACCAAATATTTAAATTATTTAAAATTAACTTTTAAATAATTTTAGCAAACTGTTACGACCCAACTCTATGGACCGAACCAGTACTAGGACTTGGGCCAGTATAAAGCCCCTGAAACCCGTAGTAAGCCTTACAATTTTTAATCCATGATCAGACCCAATTTTAAGGCCAAACATGTAAAATAAAATAAAATAAAATAAATAAAACATTATAAATTAATTTGGGCCAATTCAACCCTATAACTATAAGAAATCCACATTTAGGGGAGCCCAGCTTAACCCTAATACCCAGCATGTATAAATTATTTAATACTATTAATTTTCATTAATTTATACAATATATTTATACACTAGTGTCACAGCAGATTTTTAATAATTAAACAAATAGATAAATAAATGAATAATAAACACAATAAAAATTAGTAACTAAAAAACACCATAACTTGCAGAGAAAAATATAGGCTAGACTAAAAAATAAACTTGCTCCTCCTATAACCTGGGGAAAAATATTTGAATAGAAATGAGCCTCTAACTCAGAGAGTTTAGATATTAATTATAGATGCAATTTTCATAACTACCTAAAACTAGTGCAATCCTACCATAAAATGCATATCCATCACATGTAACAAATAATTCATCCAATATTCGCACGGGAAGATAATTTAAAGTTACTCATACACTCAATGTATCACATCAATATATAAATATAAGAGCTAATCCCTATGCAGCTCTCTCAATCCAAATCTCATTAGCATGATACCTCTCAAGCTGGGCTTTCGCTTAAAATCCAAATGTAACACCTCTGCTCTAACCACTAGAGGAATTGTCCGCTTTGGTCTACCCCATCTTGAGCCTCACGGTTTTGTCCTATAGGTGGAATAGAGAATTTCCCAGGAGGTCATTCATTCTAAGATTTCTCTCAAGCAAGCACGCTTAACCTCGGAGTTCTTCTAACTTTCCAGGCCATTCCACCAAAAGGCGCCTCTAGTGATTAGTTTCTCCAATTTCAATGTATGATTCAATTCATTCCTGCCCCCCATTTGGACAAGGGCACCAACGAGCCTTGCCCTTCTAGAGGACCGCTCTGGCCTACACCTTCCCTTTACGCACGGGATGTTATAGGCCCACTAGCTTCCGCTTGGTTTGTCCTCAAACCACACATCTACTAGAGGGGGTTCAGCTCTGATACCATCTGTAACACCTCTGCTCCAACCAATAGAGGAATTGTCTGCTTTAGCCCATCCCATCCTGAGCCTTACAGTTTTGTCCCATAGGTGGAATGGAGAACTTCCCAAGAGGTCACCCATCCTAGAATTTCTCTCAAGCGAGCACGCTTAACCCTGGAGTTCTTCTAACTCTCCAGGCCATTCCACCGAAAGGCGCCTATAGTAATTACTTTTCCCCATTTCAATGTATGATTCGATTCATTCTTGCTCCCCATTTGGATAAGGGCACTAGCGAGCCTTGCCCTCCCAGAGGATTGCTTCAACTGAGACCTTCCCTTTCCACACAGGATGTTACAGAATGTAACAACCCGATATTTTTTTTTAATTTAATATATATATATATATATATATTAAAATTTTGATAATAATTTAACACTATTTTATTTAAGGTACTAAATTAGTATTTTCATAATGATAATAATCAAATAGAATAAAACAATAATTAGGTTTCTTTAGGGTATATTTAATTTCATTACTAAAGTTTTATTAAATTTAATCATAATAAAAGAATTTTGGACCTAATTGTAAACCTCCAAACAGTTGGAGGACTTATTTGCAATTAAAAGTTAAAAAAAAATTTTGCCCAATCACATGCAACCAGCTCCCCCCCCCCCTTTCTCTTTCTTTCGTTCTCCCTCCCTCTCGCAGCCCCTCCACCCGACACCCCTTCTTCCCTAATTTTCCCCTCTGTCCGGCGACCCCTAGCAGCAGATGAAGCTTTAGTACGCTTCAGGTTGACTGACCGACCACCAGTGGATAGGAAACGGCGATGGACGAAGGCAGCGGCGACGAGAATTGAAGAGACAGAGAGAGAGAGAGAGAGAGAGAGAGAGAGAGAGAGGACTTCCAAGGCTGTTTTCGGCCAACTCCGGGGACCGTTCGAAGAGGGGAGGGTGGCACTCGACTCCTAGGACCACGAGCTTCCCATCCCACCAGCAGTGCTCCGTTCCATGGAGGTTTCAGGCGCGTTTCGAAGAGAGAGAAAGAAGAGAGAGAAAATGATGGCAGTGGCTTTCTGACCACCTTTTCGACGATCCGACCTTGATCAGAAATCCGAGACCACCGATGGACTCAGGGCGACGAAATCTTCAAGATGGGACTGGCCCTGCTCCGATCAAACACCGTTGGAAAAAGGCGATCATCGGACCGTTCAGATCGCTTAGTGAGATTATCGAACTTTTTCAATTCTCAAAAATAAAAAATAATTTTATTATAATTATTAACAATTTTTAGGTGTAATTTAGGTGTAATCGGATCGATAGTAGCTCACCGGCATCAGGACTGCATTTTCGACCAGATCTGGCTGTCTGGCAGCCTCTCTCGAAATGTGATCAATATTATAGTCAATCCTAGCATTTTCAAACGTTCTGGACCCGTTCCAGGTGTCAGATTTGACATAGGTAAATCCGAACTCTAAATTGCTCAATTTTTACCTCATACTGAGTTTAGAATAAAATTCATAAAATATTCGTGAATGATCAGAAAATTATGATTCCTTTTGCAATAGCCTTATAATATTATTAAGGATCGTGGGACAAGTTTATAAAAATTTTTAAGTTAGTTTGGATAGTTCTTGAAAAATATTAGTTTTAATCCTTATGATTGAATTGTCTAATATTGTAATTATTGTCTGATTTGGAGGGCCCAGGAGGGGCCATATGATATTAATGAGATATGGGTTGAGTTTAGAAATGTTATTTGAACTATTTTACAGGTTGGGTAGGTCCTAGGTATAGAAAAAACTCTGCCAGATTTTCGGTATGAATTAGGCTATCTGTTATCTCTTTAGAGTCTTATTTTGAATTAGTGATAATAAATTTATAATATAATTATTTAGATGATCGAGGTCAACTATTTTTCTCCATCCAGCAGGCACAATAGTCTTCGATGTACAGTGAGTAGATATTTATTTTATTTACAATTTCAATATTATTATACTTTTGGCATGCTCATGCATAACTTATATATATATAAAATACAGGGCATGCCCTGTATTGCATATGTACTTGATGAATACTGTTTTAGTTACTGTGTTTTGATAATCTAGAGCTGTATGTGTGTGTCGGCGTGCATATGGTCTGATGTGATGGATATGGGTAGCACGGGCAAATCGGCTTGAGCTAGTCTCGCTTGGGGCCAGGTCTTTTTGAGAAAGTAGCGGTGAGTACGGCTTTGAGTTGGTCTTGCTGACCCCCACATATATATATTATTAAGCGAAAGTCTGGCTCGACTTGATCTCGCTGGTAGGCCTTGGATTAAGAGAGCTGGGTAGGGAGATCAGCTCCCCATATATGTATGTGTGAGTATGGATTTGACCCAGGTATGTGAGTGCACTAGATTATCTTTGATGTGACTTAATATGATTTGTATGTCTTGTATAAAGATGATGCATTTCATTTCTAAGGGTGAATTAGAATTAGATAGTTATAAAAATTATATGTAAAATAAATATTTACTCTCTGAGTCGAACGCTCACTCCTGTTCACCCTATTTTTTCAGGATACAGGAGGAATTCTTTTTCAGAATAACCTACCTTCTTCCTCGTAGGTTTATTACCAGTTATTTATTTGTAATATTATTTTTCTTAAATTGTAATCTAGAACTCCGCATGTGTTAGTAGTATTGTGGATCTTGTTAGAGACAGTATCAAATTGAGTTATTAGTTTTTACTGAATGAAAACTTTTATGGTATATAAATAATTTATAAATGGTGGTAATAGGGTTGAGCTGTGCTTCCCTCACTTTATAGCTGATATTCATTAGATTGGGTTAACCCGAATTAAAATGAAATATTTTATTTTATTTTATTTACATGTTGGGCCTCAGTTTTTGGGCCTTGGTTATAGATTTGGAAATAGTAAGGCTTACTACGGGCCTCAGGAGCTTTATGCTGGCCCACGTCCTAGTACTGGTCTGGCCAGTGGGATCAGGTCGTGACACCAAATATGAGGCCAACGAGATCAACTCAAAGCTGTATCTCAACCTGACTGTCCATATCCATTAGGATCAGTTTCCAGCGAGATTAGCTCAAGCTACGACTATCCGTCTAATCTATATCCATCATATGCCATGTATAACACACACAACTTTAAATTATCCTCATGATGGTAATCACAGATAATTAACAATAATTATATGCAACAATAAGAACACTCCTAATTTAAATAAATAAATAAATATAATATATATATATATATATATATATATATATATATATATATATATATATATATATATATATATAATGCATGAGCATGCCAAGAATATAAATAATATTGAAATTATAAAAATAATCAATATCTAATTCACAGACTGGTCGACCTAACTGCAGCTAGTCCAACTAGAAAAAAGAAAAAGGCTGGCCTAATCACCTATACAGGCACACTGACCTCTATCAATAAATTGACAAAATAATTAAATTAAATCTAGGAAACAAGAATTTAATCTTAAAGTTTTGCTGAAATTTCAAAAGAGTCTCTCTTATAACTGGACCTAATCTCTTGTAAGAAAACTCAAACAATTCATAGCAACAATGACATATAAGGCCTCAGGCCCACAACAGTAATCACAATGTCCATCCGAAGTCTACAAGAAACTTAACTTAAGTCCAGATCTTCAAAGTCTAACTTGGGTTCCTAATTCCTTTATAGTCCAAATAATTATTTTCAGCACTTCAAAAATTATAAAAATATTTCTAAAGATACTCTACATTATTCTTGTATTAATTAAATTTATTTTACTTAATTTTACTACTTTAGGAACATTTTACAGATTAGTCAACTAGTTTAATCAAGGTAAAAACTATACAACTTGAATTCAGGACTACCTTTGCAAATTCTACTTCCTGGAATGCGTCCGGAACATCTAAAAATGCTGGAAACAATTGGAAATATGACCACCTTCGGGAACGGCCCGCCGAGCATTCAGACCGAGTCAAAAACTCAGTCTCAAGTGCCAGTGAGCTATCACTAATCCAATCGCACCTAAATGAAACCCATAAATTATTAATAATTATCATATAATTATTTTTAATTTACGGGAATCGAAAAAGTTCAAAAATCTCACCTAGCGATCTGGACCGTCCAATGATCGCCTTTCCAAAAGGTGCTCAATTGGAGTAAGGTTGGTTCCATCTCGAAGGTTTCATCATGCTGAGTTCAATGGGGGTCTCGGATCGCCAGGAAAGTAGTCAAAATGCTACTACCTTCTCTCTCCTCTACCTCACCGAAAACTCCATAAAATCCAATGAGGTTGGATTCATGTAAAAGCCACTCCCAGGAGTTTAATGCTACCAGAAACACCCCGTTTGGAGGTTAGAAACACCCCAAATGAAGCTTGGAAGTGGAGGTGGTGAGTTTTCTCTCTCTTCGCATGGGTGTCAATTTTCTCATTGCCGGTTGCTACCATCCGACCTTTGATGGTCACCTGAAGGAGTTTTGACCACTTGGTATGACATCCTTACTTTAAATAGTCCATACATTCTACTGTTCCGGTGACCAATGTTTGTCCGAATAGCCAGAATGTTTGAAACTATATGTAAACTAGAGTGAGGAGTCATAAATAGTTTAAATAATGATAAGAAAAATTAAAGAAAAATTTAAGCAATGAAATGCACTAAGGTTAAATGAGTTGTAGATCCAGCGATGGGTGACCTAATGGGAAGCGACTGTAAAGACAGTTAGCAACCCTATACCCATGGCAAACCCTGTGAAATAATTTTTGAAATTCCAGTGAAGAGTTATTGAGCCTTAGATGATAATAGAATGCCAAGAAAAAGCTAAAAAAATTTTGTAAATCGATACAGACAATTTTAACTCGATAAGCTAAACGAAGAGCATTTTGGTCATTTCACCTTCTGAGATGATTTTTGACTAACTTGTCCATTTAAGTAAGTGAGATCCATGTCCAAAAATATGAATAAATATTGCTAAAAATTTAATTAAAAATGAGTGAAAGAAAGAAGAAAAGAAAAGAAAATTAAATTAAATTAAATTGAATTATTACATAAGCATTATGCATAAATGATGTTATTAAAATTTCCCAAACAATAAAAATTAGACAAGCCATTATAAAAGGGACAAAATAAGAGATAAATGAGTTAAAAATTAGAAAAATCCATCTTCCACTTTCTTCCTTCCATGGCCGAATCCCATTCTCTTCCTCTCTCCTCCATTTTTCTTCAATTCAAGCTTGAATTTCCTTAGGTTTTCACCAAAAAACTAATAGTTCCCAACATTAAAATTTATCCTAGGGCCTTGCTAAAGTATCTAGTAGCAAAAGAAAGAAGAAAACTTGAAGAATTGGGAAGCTTGGAATTGGCTTACTAAAGGTTAGTGCACTATTATGCTTCCCTCCCTTTCTAAGTATGATAAACATACTAGATTAAATTGAAATTGCATGAAAACAAAAGAAAAACATTAACAAGTGGGAATCCTAATTTTTGGCAGCCATGGTAGGAGGGAGAGTTTGATAATTTTGATTAATATAAACTTGCTTAATGATGATGATTGATGACTAAAAGTGTATTAGAAGTTGTATGTGAGGAATTCATATGCATTGAGATATGTTGAATTAGAGTTTAATCATAAATTGGGAATTTTATGCTATGCTTGAAATTGGCCTTGTTGAGATGAATTGTTGATCAATAGAAGTGCCATGTATACCAATTGAAGTATGGGAGTTGGAGGAAATTGAAAATTTGGGAGTGTGTTTTTATGCAGGTTTTAAGACCAATGAGTCCAGTGGGAAAATTGAATCATAACTAGAGTTGTGTTGCTCCAATTGGTATGAGGCTAAGTGGAGATGAAACTAGGGTTAAAATGCCTCATTTTTTATGAAGAAACCATGCTAAAAAACTATCCACAATTTGACGTAATTACTGCTTGAATTCAGATGACCATAACCTAAACCTAGAAAAATAACCAAATGAACAGTACAAGTTCAATTGGCCATAACTTCCTCTAGAAAAGTCAGAATGACCTGATTTTTATACCATTGGAAAGATTAGACATAGGAGTACAACTTTTATGAAGATCACAGAACCCAGATTTGCCTCTAACCAAACCAAATCACTAGTAGAAGTTAGGCCAACAAAACTGTCTGGAACTAATTGTTAGAAATTCTGGACACATAACCTACATGACCAGTTTTGGCAAAAAGGCCATAACTTGGACTATAAAATTGCAAATGCAATGAAACTAGTGCTAAAATTTTTATAAGACATAGATCTATAATATTGGTGTTTTGACCAAAACCCAGAACCCAAAGGAACTAGGTCAAATTGTTAGAAAAATTCAGCACACCAAAACCTGGAATTTGACTAAACCACCACTTGACCCCAGAACAGTTTTTATATCATACCTCCCACTAGGAAACTCCAAATGAGATGCGCCAAACTGTTCTGGAAACCTAAGAGATAGGGCTCCAACTTTGATTTAGAAACTTGCCTCAAATTTTGAGCGTAAGAATCCTAAAATGGGAATCAAAACTACTGACCTGAACCTGGAATCTTGTAGACATAGGGTACCTGAGTCCAGGCTAGTTAATTGGCTATAACTAATTCTAAAAAACTTGAAAAATTGTAATTAAAAAATCTGAGTGATCATAAGACATAGGGTAACAAGTTCTATGAGGAATATTAGGTCTAAAAGTGGCTGTAACCTATCCAAATAATTAGGGAAAAATTGACTCCAAAATCTACCTGGTTCTAGAACTAGAGTGATTTAAGGAATCAGTTATGGTAATTTGATCATAACTTGAGTTCTAAAACTCCAAATGACATGAGTCAAAAAGAAAAACAAAGACAAGACATAGAGGGACAACTTCCATGAAGGAAGTGTGGCCAAACAGTGGCCACATCTTGACCAATTTGTTAGGTGAACTTAAAACATTAAATCTGGACCTTGATAAAGGTTCATAAAATGACTTATTATATGATATGAAGTTAATCAAAATGAATTGTAAAACATAAAAGTGACATAAATATACATGTGTGATTTATGTTTCCCATTTCAAGTGACATGAAAATGCTATGAAATACAATTAGTACATAATATGAAATAATGAAACTATAAGTATTTAAAAATATTATTTTGCCCAAAGTATACCTAGACTTATTTATATAGTATGGATGGATCAATTAGGGACTATATATTACAGTACTGCCCATAGGAATGATCATTGATAGACAATATATATCTAATGTGGTCGTTCTATAGGCTTTATGCATGCCCCTTGGCCATTGTGCCCATTATTATTTCTGGCTTTATGCCTGCTCACCCGCTAGCCTTGTGTCTGACATGATAGATGTATACATGTTAGACATAAAGATGTTTAACTAGTATACTCCCGTGCATCCAGTCTTTATAGTTTGGTATAGGTTACTTGGGCATAGATATTAGTAATGAGCCTTAAATTTAAATAAGTACATGAAGAGGTCATAGGTATGAGTAATAAGACTGAACATGGAACAAGTAAACAGAAAAGATCCTGATTAACTTAATTGCTTCCAAAGTTCTATAAACATGTAAAAGATTTTAAATTCATGGAACTCTATATTTCTTTATAAAGTTATACATAGAATAATTATTTCAATTATTTAATTATTTTAGTTATCTTTATTTCAAATTATTGCACCACTAAGCGTTATACTTAGCGCAATGGTTTTTCATCGCGTAGGTACAGGATACCACCATCAGCAGCAACACTAGAGCCTAGACAGGATTCTAACCAGATCTGCTACAGAGTGATTGTCACCTCAGAAGGTTATTTTGCGTAGGGCCTATATGCATGTTTAGATTTTGTATTTTGTCCATTGTACATAAGTAAACGATGTAATTCATTTTGTGATTGTAAATAAAATTGTAAATATTGTATTTGACTTTATATGAATGAAATGAAGTATTTTATTTACTTAAAATGATTATGAGTATTATGATGACATGACATGATTTATGAAAAATGATGTGGATATGGGATTTCAACAGGTAAATAATAGAACCCACCATGCACTAATAAAATAGAGGAGACTCTGTCTGGGTCTCCATAAAAATAATATGGGATAAAAAAAATTAAAAATTTTCCATACTTAAGATAACATAATTAAATTAATATGGTATAAAACAGGATAAAATAGGGTATTCAGGCACTGAATGTAATACGCCTCACTCGACTACACTGTAAATTGGATAAGGGGTGTTACACTTGGAGTTGTTGTCGGCCATCTAGTTGTCTAAGGTAAGGGAGAGGGGAGAGAAGAGAGTGGCAAGGAAAGAGAAGGAAAAGGGGGAAGGGGGGGGAGGGGTGGTTGTTTTTTTTTTTTACTTTTAATTATATTTTTAGTCCTTGAAATTTTTATATTCATTCAATTAGGTTCAATTTTTTTTTTTAACTTTTAATTATCTTTTTAGTCCTTAAACTTTTTAGATTCATTCAATTAGGTCCAAAGTACTAGGGTAATATAATTAAATTAAATACTATTGAAAATATGAAATAATATTTCCTAAATAATGATAATAATATACTTAAAATAATAGTATCCACTAAAATTGTATAGAATAAAAATTCAATTTAATTTAATGTAATAATAATAATAATAATAATAATAATAATAATAATAATAATAATAATAATAATACATGTAAATAAGATTCCTTTAAAAAATACCATCATAAAAAATATTAATTTAACACAATAAATAAAATATTAATGAAATAATACCTTAATTAAAAATATTTTATTTAAAAAAATCAGGTTGTTACACAAATAATTAATTATTTATTTTTAAATTGACTTATAAGTTAAAATATAAAATTTAAGTTAAAAGTTAAAAATAAATAGTTAAACCAAACACTTATAGTAAATTGATTAATAATTTATTCAAAATATTCAGTTTAATATATTTTTTGTAAAAAAAAAATATATTATGCTTACCTTGAATGCTATTATTATATTAGTTATCTGATTTTTTTTTAATTATATTTCATTATTTTTGGCCGAGCAAAACCAATTAGACTAATGAATGTTTAAGTTGATCTATTTTTTTGATGCCCTAGCCTAATTTTACAAAAATTAGATTAAGCTTCTAATTATATAATAGTAGAATTGGGAAATGAGCCAGCCACTTTAATAATATACAATTGCTTGATTTCCTTACACGATGCCATCTCTGCGAAAAATGGTCTTGCAAGCTTTTGTGCTGCAGTGATTATTGCAGCTACGTGACTAGCTTGTATTTTTCTGAACATTGAGAGTCAGCAATTATCAGATTGGCTGTGTTTATATGCAAGATGAACTCCGGCAACTATATACATACAAAATACTAAATATATACAAATTTGAGGGAAACCCTTCCTCAATTATCGGGTTCACAGATTCTAGTGGGAAGATCTTGTTAAGTCCCACATAGGCTGATATTAAGGAAAAATATTTCATATATGATTTGATCAATCCTCTGTTCACGATATGTCAAACACGATAGTGTAAACTTCACGCTCCGTATCTCCAGCTGCAAATATCAGCAATTTTCACTTGCCTTCACAAAGCGCCCTTTCACTCGTTTCCTCGAATCAGCCATAGCCTTCCTTGATTCATAACGGACACGATTATCGAATCTGTTCATAGTTTATCACATCATTATGTAATAAACATGAAGTTTCAGAGTTTCTAATTAAGTTTTTGGAAGGGCAGAGAAATAAGCTGATCATCTATATATATGGAGGATAAGTATCATACCTTCGAGTTTTCTTCTTCTCCTTGTAGCGTAAAATGGCAATGCATCTGTTCTGTGCAAGAAGTTCCGTGTCCACCTTTGGTCTCACCCTATCTGCAGTTCCAAACCAACCCAGACGAGGCCTCTCCACTACCTTTGCATGTCTGGGGCTATAGCATGTTTTGGCCTCCTCTAGTATGGATTCTGATGATGATTCAATTAGGGATGTACTTTCAGTTTCTCCTGTTCTTGCTGTGTGCCTTGACAATTGTTTATTAGAGCAACTCTGCAATTGACAAACATAGAGCAGTAAGGCCCTTTCTGTGCTGATTTTAGGTATAGGCACCAACTATACAAGCTACTCAATATGTGTACACAACAGTCCCAAACGTTTGGATTTTGATTGATATCGTAAACCAGTATGAGAAATAGAATGGCTTACATCTCTTGATAGTATATCCTCACATGGTGCAGAGCAACTCAGTTCATTTGTGTCTTCCAACAATTTTCTTGCATTGAAGAAGGCAGCTTCTTTTGTAAGGTTGCGATAATTCTTGATCCTGAAACCGGGATCCTTTGCATCATATCCCGCTTCTTCTGGACCAGGTTCTGCACCATCTCTTGTCGTTCCAAGTTGAAAATCCCATATCTGAAAAGGCATCAAAAGAACATTAACAGAAGCTCGTTACCCCCCCACACCCAACCAAAAAAAAAAAAAAAAAAAGAACAGATCAACAACTTCTTGTGTATGGTAAGTGAATCTATAATTTCCTCAAAGGGGAAAAAAAAAGTGACTATGTAATACCACATTCAGATTTGCATTATTGGAATGCAGCCTACCACTGCAATACTTATTACCAGCATATCTAGAGACTGTATCAGAAATTTTTGGTCCAAACCTGAGCTGCCTGATATGTTGGACTACAATCCCACAAAAGATCTCCCTCAGCTACGCCATCACTCTCTCTTGCATCTTCCTGATTTGGCAACATAAGCAAAGAAGTAAGTGGCATTTGCTGGTTAAGCAATTCTTCCTCATCTACATTCTCCATTTCGAGACTCTCCGAATTCCCCAGCTGTTCGCATCTACTTGGCGGCGTCTCAGGCCCCAGTTCTTCTGCATCTCCATTCACTCTCATATTTTCCCTCTTGCCCAACTCGATCAATTGCTGATGCATTTCTCGCCTACACTTCTCAGTGCACAAGAAAACTGAAAAACTACCACTTGGAACCACCAAATCATGCAAATTTACCATATTTTGCTCATACAAAGGATACCCAATATCTGAATTCGTAAAAATTTTCGGATTCAAATCAAGCTCTAATATAGAAGCGAGCTCAATCGCTGAAGGGCATCCCATGAAGCCCTCAATAGGAGTTCGACTGTAAAGAGAAGATGAAACAGAGGAGCTAGCATCACAATGTTGGCAGAGAACAAGATTATCCTTTGAGCAGTGAACTGAGGCTGGTTCAGCCCCACAATTGTCACAGATGAGTGACCTGAGGTGCTTGAGAGACAGAGCATTGGCACAGTGAACCTGGTGGTCACAAAGCAAACAGAGCTTCGCAGAGTCAGCCTTACAGTACAAAACCGCAACATTAGAGTTGCAAAAATCACACGGTTGTATGAAGAAAGACATTGTTGATTCAGAACATAAAGAATCCTCCATTACCAGCCAGTTAAACAACAAATTAAGCCAAACCCTGGAGTAAGTGGATAAGAGAAGGAAATTGAAGGCGGAGATAATGTAGAAACTGAAATGGTGAGGGTCTGAGTGTGAAGAGAAAGTGATGGATAGAGGTGAGGACATAGTACTCCTGCAGACACGCATGACAAGCATGGAAAAGAAGGAAGGAAAGAGAATGCAGACATAAATCTGAAATAGGAGTGTGTCAGATTGATAGGGGTGACAGGTGGATATCCACACGTGATAAATTCATCACTTTTTGATGAGCTGGAATGAAAGGCCATGTGCGTCTTTCCCTGATTCCCTCTACAATTATGATACAAGTATAGCCCAACTATCAAGAATAACATCTTTGAATTGCACCACCCACCACAATCCAGAGGTTTTATTTCACTCTGATTCGACTTTTCACAGTAACATAGTAACATAATGGTTAAATATTATATCTATATAAGAATGTAATAGGAATTAGCAGCGGATTGTTATGTCAGGATTGTATTAAACTGAGGATGTTGATTGATAATTTTAAACCTCCGACCTAAAAAATTATAATGATCATATTTGGAGGGTTCTCAATTTTTATAATTAAAAAAAAAATCCTTGTATTGCAATTTGGATTTGCAATTGAAAAAATAAATAAATAAATATATCAACATCTCCTGAATTAACTGGAAAAATTTCTTGACACCGTCTCTCTCTCGACAAATTTTTCCTTGCTGATTTTTATTTGGTCAAAACTGGATGCAATGTAAGAAGGAAAAAAAAAAAAAAAAGCGTCTAGTTTTGTAAAAGAGAGAAAAATAATAGGAAACAGAAAAAATATATAATTCTTTTATTTTATTGAAAGGAAAAAGAAATAAAAAATTAAAAGTTTAATTCCCTTATTTTGTAAAAAGTAAAAGAAAAAATAAAAATTATGAGAATTTATGTGAAAATGCTCAAAATAAAGCCATTTTATTTTTTGCACAAATTGAATGAAAAAGAGTAGAAAATGGTATTGATTTTTTAATTTTTTTTCTCTGCATCCTTTTTCCCTCTAATAGTTATTTTTTAAATAAATTTATTTATTTAGTATGGGCATAATAATAAAAATGTTGAATTATTTATTTGTATCTGATTGTTGATTAGCAGTAATCAATTGTTAGGTTTATTGACAGATTAAATAATGATATAAAATAATAAGTTTAGTAATTGACAATATCTAAATGGATTGGGTCATGTGATTGAGCAAGCCTGTAATGGGTCAGGTTATTTATAAGTCCACTAAGGAAGATGCTCCAACTTTCAGTCCTATATATATATATATATATATCGATAACCCCATTTAATATCATATAGAATTCAAATAGAATTTGAACTCTGTGGATATTGGGAGTTGTAAACATATCATTTCGCTTCATTTTCTCTATTTTTGATTGTTCATAGAAAATCATGGATACAAGCGTAGTTCCAGGTACACATATTCTCTAATCATATAATATATAACGATTTAATTTATATATATAACCATTGGTATCAAAGCCTGGTTAGGGATTTCATTTTTTTTTTTTTTGTTAATTTCGTTATTGTATGTTTGAATATTAGTCTCGATAAACAAATATTAAATTTGATTTCATGGTTTGATAAACAGTGTTTTTTTTTACGTTAAATACTTAAAAAAATAAAAATACTATATATATATATATATATCCGTTTGTCGGCCATGATTGTGCTAAACATGATAACTGCGTTGAACATAAAAATTGTTGTGTGTGTGTGTGTGTGTGTGTATTGAATTTCAAAATCCACATGGCTCGATGTTGGTTTTCAAAACAATACATAATATATTCATATAGTAATTATGATTGACTATGATTGAATTTCATAGCCCATATGAAACCTGCATACTGTCACATGTAATTAATTTAACAAAAGCCAATAGCATAAAATATTTACAATTCTGTTTGGTTATGTATTTATTAATTATGGTAATATTACGTGTTTATTAATAGTTGTTGGTTTTGTTGGACTAATTATGTTCACACATATTGAGAACATATTCATTAGGAGTAACATTATTACTATGTTCATAATATAGTGTCTATGAAAATTCTGATTATGGTAAATATTTTTATGATTATGAGCTCACTTATCATGGGACTAATCATAAAATTGTTTTGTTAATTTGTTTAAAAATTTATTTCATGGATTTCAAAAGTTATTTGGATTATATTAATAGTGGATATACCCATCGGTATAACACTATTAATATAATGAGTTATTATTGGTTGTAATATAATTTGTTGATTGTCTTTAATAATTTTTAATACCCTATCGGTATAAAAGTGTTAAAGATGTTGGTTTATATATATATATATATATTGATGAGTTCAATGAGTTTTCTTGATTTTATTGTAATCCAGGACCCTTAGACGGGATTATAAATAACAGTTTTGTGCATAATTGCTTTTTTAGCTGGATCTGAAAGGAAACTTTAGTTTTGTGATTATGTTATATACATAATTCATGTTTTCTCTTTTTTTTTTTTTATTCCAGCTGCTATTTCTATGCAATTATTTACTGTGAAAACTTTGAATGACTCTAATTTTGATGATTGTAAAGAGTCTCTGAGTGTGTTCCTAGTAATAGCCCAACTGGATTTAGCCTTAAGGGTTGATGCACCTGCTGAACTCACTAATGAATCCACTATTGCTGAAAAGGCTTATCATGAGAAGTGGCAAAATTCTAATAGGGTTTGCTTAATGGTGATGAAGTATACTATAGATAAGTCCATAAGACAGGGTATTCCTGATAAGGAGACTACTAAGGAATTTCTACAAGCTATTGCTGAAAAGTTTAAAAAGTTTGATAAGGATCAAAAGAGTCATTATCTTTCTTTGCTGGAGCACACTCAATATGATGGTGTTAGTAATGTACGGGAATACATCATAACACTTATAAGTGTTGAAAGTTATTTCAACAAGCTCAACACTTATAAGTTATTTCAACAAGCTCAAGTCCTTTGATCTTGATTTGGGAGAGAGTTTTTTGGTCTGGTGTATTCTTGAATCTCTTCCAGCCCAATTCAAAATTCTCAAGACTTCTTACAACTCCCAACATGGGGAGTGGACAGTTGATTAGTTGATAGCCATTGTGTACCAAGAAGAAGAATTTATGAGGGAATACTCCTTTTATTAATTATGTTTTTCAAGGGTCTAATAGCAAGACTAATGAGAAATTTCAGAAGGATAAGAAGCCTAAAGTTAAATTTGAGAATAAGAATGGTGGTAAGCATGATCATAATTTAACAGTTAAGAAGAAGCCCTTCAAAGGCAAGTGCAACTATTGCAAGAAGCCTGGCCATAAGTTGGAGGATTGTTTTAAGCTTAAGAAAAAACATGAGAAGGAAGGTAATAGTCTAGAACTTGCCCCTCTAGCTCTAGTATGTTTTGAATTAAATGTTGTTGATGTTCCTTCAAATTCTTGGTGGTTGGATTCTAGTGCTACCATTCATGTTTCAAATTCCTTGTAGGGTTTCAAAAACGTGAGGAAGCCAAGTAAAAAGCAAAAGACTATTTTAAGAGTAAATGGAGTTGCAGTAGTAGAACTCATAGGGACTGTTTCTTTGAATTTATCTTCTAGACATGTGTTGGAATTAAATGATACTGTTTATGTTCCTTCTTTAAGGAGATATTTAATTTCCAGTTCTATTTTAGATAAGTGTGGTTATGTATTTCTTTAGGGCAATGGAAAAATTGTTATTTATTTTAAATATGATATTGTTGGTTCTGCTATTTTATGTAATGGTTTATAAAGGTAGCAATTTTGGACACGACCCGCGAACACGATACGAAAATGTAGAGTTTAGGTTAGGTTTATTCTTGTTCATGTCGAATTCATATCGAATTCATGTCGACCCATTTATGACACGGTTATAATTGTGTTATGTCACAGGTTAAACCGCTAATCTGACTTGACACATTTATGACACGATTTAATATTCGTGTCACGTGTTAACCCGTAACCCACTAACCCATTTGACCCACTATGACCCATGAACTCACTTATATAGTATGTTAAATGGGTTAAGTCGTGTCAAACTGTGTTAAATGGGTTATTTCGTGTTAAATGGGTCATGTCGTATTGAATACACCTAATACAATTTAATATTAATTGTGTCGTGTCGTGTAAGCCATATAATAGAAGGGTCATGTTAGTGTTTAAATTTTTGACACGATTTGTTAATCGTATCGTGTTCGTGTCGACCTTAATCGTATTCGTGTCGCGTGTTGACATGACATGAACATGACCCATCAATCCGAATTGTCACCCCTAATGGTTTATATATGTTGGATTTAAATTCTGTTCCTTTTCAATTTGTTGATGTTCCTATCAATGTTGTTATTGGGCACAAACGTCAAAGAGTTAATGAGAACTCTTCAATGTTATGGCATAGATGTTTGGGTCACATTTCTAGGGAAAGATTAGAAAGGATGGTTAAACAAAGTGTCTTGCATAGTCTGGATTTCTCTGATTTTAATATATTTGTTGATTGTATTAAGGGAAAATTTCTTGTTAGAGCTAGAAACAAAGGGCCAATTAGGAGTGAAGGTGTGTTGAATTTGATTCATATAGATATCTGTGGACCCATTTCTCCTGTTGCTATAGGAGGTTTTAAATACTACATCACTTTTATCGATGACTATTCTAGATATGGTTGGATTGATATTCTTTATGAGAAGTCTAGTTCCTTGGATGCCTTTAAAGCATTTAAGGCTGCAGTTGAACTAAAAACTGGGAAGAAGATTAAATGTGTAAGGTCAGATAGGGGTGGTGAGTATTATGCAGGTATACTAAGACTGGTAAAACTCTTGGTCCTTTTGCTTTGTATTTACAAGAATGTGGGATTGAGGCACAGTACACCATGCCTAGGACCCCACAACAAAATGAGGTTGCAGAGAGGCAAAATTGTATTTTGATGGACATGGTGAGATGTACATTTTACTTAGTCATTTGATGGGCATTGTCCTTTTGCAACAAAATGAGGTTACAGAGAGGCAAAATCGTACATTTGATGGATATGGTCCTTTTGCTTAGTCATTCTTCTTTACCATAATTTTTGTGGGGTGATGCCTTGAAAACTATTGTGTACATTCTCAATCAAGTTCCTAGTAAATCAGTGCCTAAGACTCCCTATGAGTTAATGTTTGGTAAGAAGCCCAGTTTGAAACATTTTCATGTATGGGGTTGTAAGGCAAAGGTGAGGCCATATACCATTAGATTAGAAAGCTAGATGCTAAATTTGTTAGTGGTTTCTTTATTGGTTATTGTACAAGTTCTAGAGGTAGTAGATTTTACTACCCAACTCATTCTACTAGAGTGATTGAATCAGATCGTGTTATTTATTTTGAGGATGAGATGGATAATGGGAGTCAAGTACCTCGTGTTGTTGATCTTAGAGATGAGACTGTTATCTTTCCTGTGTCTTTGTTGCCTTCCTCAGTAGATTTTGATCCTCCTGAGGGCAATGATGAAGTTCAAAATCCTATTGATGTCAATTTTGAACCACCAGTTGGAGATGCTGAAGGGCCTGATACAATTGATGAAGTTGTACATTTGAGGAGATCTCAGAGGATTCATAGACCTGCAATATCAAATGATTATATGATCTATTTATAGGAACACAACTTTGATGGTGATGATATTTCTGATCCTGTTTCTTATCAGGAGGCTGTATTTGGTCCTAATTCTTCAGAATGGATGAGAGCCATGCAGGATGAACTATGTTCTATGTATAACAATCAAGTCTAGAATCTTGTTGAATTACCAAATGGTTGTAAAGCTGTGGGGGTTGTAAATGGGTCTTTAAGACCAAACGTGGAGTCAAAGGTGAAATAGAAAGGTATGAGGCCAGACTAGTAGCAAAAGGTTATAATCAGAGGGAAGGTATAGATTATACAGAAACATTTTCCCCAGTGTCCACTAAAGATGGCTTTCGTGTGCTTATGGCTTTAGTTGCTCATTATGACTTAAAACTCCACTAGATGAATGTTAAAATGATTTTCTTAAATGGAGACTTGTATGAAGATGTGTATATGTTCAACCTAATAGTTTCATAGAAGCTGGTAAAGAACACTTAGTGTGCAAGTTGAAAAGATCCATGTACGGGTTGAAACAGGCTTATAAACAATGGTATCTAAAGTTTGATCAAGTTCTGACTTCTCTTAGTTTTGAGGAGAATGCTTCATATCAATGCATCTTTCAGAAGGTGAGTGGGAGCCATTTCATTATTCTAGTGTTGTATATTGATGACATTCTTCTTACTAGTAATAGCATTAATCTCTTGAACGAGACAAAATACATGCTTTCTAGTCATTTTGACATGAAAGATCTTGGTGAGGCCACATATGTTCTGGGTATTCAGATTCACCATAATAAGTCTCGAGGCATATTGGGTTTGTCTCTCGAGTTCTTAAGAGATTTAACATGCACACTTGCTCATCTTCTGTTGTACCTGTTCTGCCAGATGAGAAACTCTCTAAAGCTCAGTGTCCTCAGGATGACAAGGAAAGGATTGAAATGGAAAAGATTCCATATAGTTGTGCTGTTGGGAGCTTGATGTATGCTCAAGTATGCACTCATCCTGATATAGTATTTGCTATTAGTGTCCTTAGTAAATACTTGAGTAATGCTGGATGGAGTCACTAGAAGGCTACAAAGAAAGTTATGAGATATTTGCAGGGTACTAAGAATTATATGTTGACTTATAAAAGATTTAGCAATTTGAAAGTCAGTGGGTACTCTGATTCTGACTTTGCAGGCTGTGTAGATGATAGAAAATCTACTTCTAGTTGCATATTTATGATGTTTGGAGGAGCTGCTTCTTGGAAGAGTGCCAAATGGACACTTACCACTACCTCTACTATGGAAACAGAGTACGTTGCTTGTTGTGAGGCCACTTATCGAGCTATTTGGTTAAAGAAATTGATTTCTGGTATACTTGTTGTTGAGAACATCTCAAGGCCCTTGACCATTTATTGCGACAATTCTTCTGCTGTTTGCTTCTCTGAAAATCACAGGAATTCTAGTCAAACTAAATATTTTGATGTCAAATTCCTATTCGTTTGAGAGAAGATTCGTGAATCACGTACTCAAATTGAACATATTACTATGGACTGAATGATAGTGGATCCGTTAACCAAAGTTTTGCCCATTAATATTTTTCAAAAGCATGTTGTGCATATGGGTGTAGTGAAAACTTTTGATGATGCTTTGATTTAGTGGGAGTCTGTTTTATGTTACATTTGGGTTAGCATTTGTATGGAATGCTTAGACCTTTTTTTTTTTTTTTTAACATATCTTATCACATATTCCATTTAAATTCTTTTTTTTTTTTGAGATTTTGTTGGCACACATATATAATATTATTTTCCCTATCGGATTCAATGTTATTTTATTTATCATTTCATTAACTGGATTTTATAGGTTAAATTGCCTATTTGTTATTGGATATTATTTTGTATTTTATTAATATGTTTTTTTAGTTTAATAAATTGATTATTGCTATCTAAGTGAGAGATTATTAGATTGTTAGATTACTTATTTGTATCTGGATGTGGATTAGCAATAATCAATTGTTAGGCTCATTGACAGATTAAATAATAATATCAAAGTAAGTTTAGTAATTGGCAATATGTAAATGGATGAGGTCATGTGATTGGGTAAGCCTGTAATGAATCAGGCTGTCCATAAGCCCACTAAGAAATATGCCCTAACTCTCAGTCTTATATATATATATTCTAATAACCCATTTAATATCAGATAGAATTCAAATAGAATTTGAACACTGTGGATATTGGGAGTTGTAAACCTACCCTTTCGCTTTTTTTTCTCTGTTCTTGATTGTTTATAAAAAATCATAGATACAAGCTCATTTCTAGATACACATATTTTCTAAACATATAATCCATAACGATTTAATTTATGTATGTAACAAAAAATGTAATAATTTTTTCTCTCACTTTTTTTTTATTAAAACATGAAAAAAAAACAAATTACTTTCTTTTATTTCATTTTTTCTATGAAAAAGATTTTAAAAAATAATAATATTTTTATAAGAATTTTATTTTCTTTATAATTCCGTCCACTTTTCATTTTCAAGGCTGACTAAGAAAGTAACCAAATACATTAAAGAGAGCAAAAAAGGCAAAGTTTATGGAGTTTAGTGTACCAAACGTGATGGCTTCTTTTGAAAAAAAAATATATTTTAAAAAAATTAATTTTCACATAATCATATTAATTATTTTTAATATAATTTTTCTTTTTTAAAATTAAAAAAATTAAAAATTTCACCTATTAAATTTTTAAATATGAAAATTGATTAAAAAAATTAATTAAATTGAATTTTTATAAAATTCTAATTTCCAAACAGATTAAACTAATGGAGTTGAAATTTAATTCTAATTTCTAAGTTTTGTTTGATTTTTGCCTTTAAATGCTTAATTTGCTTTCTAAAGCCCTTTTGATGTAAAATGTTCAGTTGCTCTCTTTCTACATTTTTTGCTTGGTTTGCGAGAAAATGAGGAAAAATAATGTTAATGGCGTTTGAATGGTCATTTTAAATGTAAAAAAAATTGAAATAATGTCCCAAAAAAAAAAACCTAACTCTCAAGTTTTGTATGATCAAAATTTACAAAAAGGCCAATTTGGCAATTACATTCAGCATCAAGGCTAATTTTTTTTTATTTTTTTATAGGTAGAACATATACATTCAATGTTTAGGGATATGATTTTGTATCTTGATTAAATCATAATAATTTTACTAAGATCATTCATATCATATAATCGCTATACATACATTCTCCATATTCGATATAGAATCTCAAAAGACCAGCTCTTTGACATGCACGACTCATTTATGGACCTTAACCAGTCCATACCGGGATACTCAACTCACCTTTTGTTTTCACTTCAGGTTTCTTTTTTTTATATATAAGTAAAATGCACACACCCAATATTTAAGGACAAGACTCAATATTTTAATAAAATCATGACAATTTTATCAAAACTCCCATCTCATATAAGTGCTATAAAATCAAAAACTCAATTTAAAAAAAAAAAAAAAAACAACTCTTGTGGTTAAATTGACAATGAATTTGGCAAAATAAATTAATTTGGCACAAATTTAAAAATTGAGACTCACGGTATAAACAAAGAATGCGTGATGGCTGGCATATTGAAATGACAAATTATATTTTAGTCCTGATACTTATAAAAATAATAACTATGTCCTTTTTTTAAGATTCTTTTAAAAAATTCAAAAAAAAATATTTTAAAAAAATATTTTGAAAAAAATATTTTTTTTTAGAATTGTTGAATATTTATTGAATTTTTTTTCAATTTTAAGGAGAAATTTAAAAATGAATTGATGGTATTGATATTTTTATTTTAATTTTTAATCATTTTTTTGTCACTTTTATTTTTTTTTAGGGAAAGCATTATACCAACCAATCAGATTGGTGAATTACACCTTAAATTAATCAGAGTTTATAGTCTGACTAGACAAGAAAGTAAAAAAGTAACTTGGTGAGATCCAACCAATTGGATTAGTGAATTAGTATGACCCAACCAGTCAACATGAGCTACTTTTGTCAAGTGTTAGAAAGAGAAACTGAAATCATTACACGATAAAAAGATTTTTAAATTCGCATTCAATTAAACTGACCTGACTTATATCTCTTAATTTATAATAATATAATAAATTTTATAAAACAATTTACTTACTTATTTTTTAAGCAAATATTAAAAGGATAGTTACACATTTGTTGAATTTTTTATATGTAACTCATAAATATTAAAAAAATTAATAATAATATTTAAAATTAAATATTTTATACAAAATTTAAAAATATTATTAAAATTGAATCACTGACCCATTAATTTAATTATAGACCTATTAATTGAACTACTAATACATATTTATAAATTTTCTCTGATTTAATCTTCAAATTGGATTTAATAACACTATAAAGCATAGAGATAGATGGGACAAACAAGAATACATGCAAAATGTCAAATTTGATCTAGGGTACGTGTGACCACATTCCACTTGTTTCAAATTTATTTATTATGTGCCTCCTAGTGCCAAATATTACATCCGTCTATTTTTATTAATCGCATTTGGGTGTTGCATGATAATAAGAGAAATTTGATAATCTATTTTTATAAAAATATAGTGGTAATTGACTAAATTATCTTTTATCTCACCTAATTACTCATTGTATAAATATTTATCGTATTCAGTAGAGGTAAAAGGTAAAATTGAAAAAAAAAATAGTTAATACTTCTTAGGTTTTTAAATGCAATAAATAATATAGGATTGAGCACTTATCACGGTGTCAAAAACTTAAACTTTTAGTGAAAACGTAACTCCAAGCCTTTACAGCGTGGCCGTCCAAGTGCCATAGCTCGAAGGAATCTAAGTAAGATATTAAATCACTGAGTTATCCTTATTCAATGCCAATAATCCCCTAGCATCTTCCAGGGGATTCAAACCCATGACATCAGCTCTGATACAAATTATAGAATCAAATGCTTACTACTATGTCAAAAGTTTAAGTTTTTAGCAAATGCGTAACTTCGACTCGTTATAGCATAACGACTTAAACACTATGAACAAGAGAGATCTGGGCAAGATGTTGGCCCATTGAACTATACTCACTTAGTGTCAACATATAATTTTAGACAAATAAAAAAAAAAACTAAATGCGACAGATAAAAATGGATGAAAGAGTATAAAGGTGAATCGGCCATTTATCCGACTCAAAATTAAACACTAATTTTTCTTTTTCTACGTGTATTTTGTCTATTTTTATTATAATACAAGAATTAGTGGAGATAGAGAGAAATGTGCAAGCTAAAAAGGAGAATAGATAGAGAATGTTAAATTGTAAAATGTCAAATTACTTTTATTTCTCTTTCATGATTTTTTTTTATTTATTAATGGGCATTTATATTGCACATCAATGTTTTTGAGAGTATTTTGTTGTTTTATAAATTTTTGGGCTTAATTGATCTAATTTTATTGTGTTTAACTGAATTTTATAATCAAAATCGCGAGTAAAATTAACCTTTCATCTAATATTTTATTGGATTTATTTTTATTTTTTTTAATAGGATAAGAGAATGTGGGCTTTTATGAATAGTCTTCAGGGATAGTGTAACTATGCTTTCTTGGGCCTAAATAGAGTTCTGTGAGTATTTCTTGCATAAAAAATGGGACAAATTTCAGTGTAAATCAAATATGATATCCCATTGGGCCATTGACGCTTAGCCCATGATTTCTTTTTGGGTAAATGTTTTTGGACAAATACAGTTATGATTTGACAATAAAGTCTTTTTAAAAAAACATTGCAAGGCCAAACGCAAAAAACAAAGAAACTACTAAAAACAAATTAAAGGTTGAAAGCCCAAAAATGAAAAGAACCCTAGGACTAAAACGGTTTGATCTGTCTTTGTCACCATTAGCCTTCCTCTCAATTGATAGCAAATGTGACTCCATTAGCTACAGAAAACCTAATGGAGGAAAATTGAGGTAGCTGGAGAGGAGGTTGCAAAGGCATGGCCTAAGGCATACAAGGAAGACCCAATTAGAGTCAAAACTCCTTATCAAAATCATCAAGGACCCCCAACCAAAGTAAACATCCCATCAGCAACAAGGGAGTAAAGTAGAACATCGCCTGATGAACCTTTGAGCGAGGACCATTGCTAGATAAATCCAAAAAAGGCATGACAAAGACACGAGCTTCTCAATCTCCTTTAACCCTGTCAAGTGATGCCTAAGCAATTGCATCACCATGATTACCAATTCCATCAAAACAAGTTAATCACCTCTAAGCGCAAGGGGAAGCATCACCACCTAACTTGATGCTCTCGAACCCAACATGCAGTGGGCATAAAAGACCCAAACTAAGCCTCATCCACAAAGGCGTACTGGAACTCCATAAGGGGTACTTAAACAGACAAAAATCTGAGAAAAACCAAACTTAAAAAAAAAAAAAAAAAGAAACGAAAAGCACACAACAAAACAAAAAAGGATAGATGTGGGGGAGGATTGATGGTCAAGAGACTGGATCTCCCCCAAACTAAAGACCCCATCATTGAAAACTTAGAGAAAAGGTGTTTTAGAGAGAGAAAACTTTATGAGAAGGAACACAACTTTGGTGATAGGATCAAATCCATTTGGTAATAAAGTCTATACTTTGGCCTTTAATATATTTGTATTATAAATTTTACATATATGGGCATATAATTTGTTATATTTAAAATGACAATTTTAATGTTTCTTAAATGTAAATTATACTATTGAAAATTTAATTATATACTAATTTAATTGTATTTTTTATGTCCAAAACAAAACGCAATGTTTAATTCAATTCAGTTATTGCAATTCTTTTTATGATGAGAATAGAATTGATCAAACCCTTCAAAATAAAAAATAAATTAAATCGAATTTCAAAATTTATTAGTTGAGTCTATTTTTTCTATTGAATCGATTTTTAACAACTTAAACGTAACTGTCATGTCTGCATCTCAATTAGCTATTCATGTTCAATTGACATGGTAATCAATCATATGATAAAACTGATATAAGATTATGTTTGGTAGAACGTAATGTAATGTAATGTAAATTAATTATGTAATACAATTAAAATTGTAATATAATATAATCGTCATTACCTTCCTATATTTGGTTGTAAAATAAAAATACAAGTAGCGTAATATAATAATAATTTTGATTTTAATATTTAATTTGTTTATAATGTCAATAATAAGTGATAGTGGTTGCTGTGCTTGGTAATTGATTGATAGTGTTAGTTAAGTGGTGGTGGTAGTGACAGTGATAGTTAGATAATGACGGTGACAAGATAAGATAGTGGTCGTGATAGTAGCTTGATAGTAATAGAAGTGGCAGTAGCTAAGTGGTGATAGCGATGATTAAGTGGTGGTGATAGTGATAGCGACGATAGAAATATGGTGGTGGTGGGGGTGGGGGTGATGGTGACAATGGTTGTAATAGTAGTGGTGACAAGGTGGGATAATAGTGGTAGCAGCAGTGATGGCTAATAGTGGTGGTAATATTGACAATAAATAAAAAAAAAATTCAAAATAAGTAATCATGATTATATCCATTTTTGTATGTAATGATCACTACGTTACTTTAAGTATAATTGATTACATTATATAATTGTCATTCCATCACATAAAAATTTTTTATATTATCAAATAACGTAATCAAATTTGTAATGTAATCACCGTTACATTATAACTTTGATTACGTTATACCAAACATGGCCTAAATTTCTAAGTTTATTTACTTAATTGATAAAAACCTTAATATTAAAAAATTTTAAATTTTTCAATTTTTATAATAATATTCAAAATTTTTAATTTTAATAATTTTAAAAGTTAATTAATTCTAACCGCAGCTAAAGATAATTTCTATGAGAGATTATTTACATCATCTAGTGCACATACTTTTTCATTCTTTTAAAATGAGATTCACCCTTCTTATTTATGGGGATTCACTTTTATATGAGAGAGAAACATTAAATTTATATGCTCCTTATATATTTATAGAATTTTCCAATTCCATACTTTGTTTAAAAAAAAAATTCAAATTTAAAAAATTTATGTTTTTTTATCTCATACATTTCATATGAAGTGATACAATTTTTAAAGTAATTATTTTATTAAAATTATTAAATTGACAAAAAATAATGGTCTTTATAAAAATATAAGTATATATTATTTCTTATAAATATTATAAAAAAAATTATTTTAAATTTAAAATAGTGATATTATTTCTTTATTATTGAAAGTACATATTTCAATTAATTGTTATTAATTTCATATAATATTTTAATATATTAATTTATATTATTTTTATATATTTTAAAATATATGTTATTATTTTTTATTAAACTTTTTTTTTGTAAAATGATTATTTTATAAAAATTATATATCACTTTACATAAAATTTATGACAGAAAACATAAGAATTTTATACATTATATAAATTAAAAAAACTGTTATATTTATATTCTTTTAAAAACTTTATTATTATTATTATTATTAATCTTATTTTTTTGTCAAATGATTATTTTTTATAAAAATTAAATATCATTTCACATAAAATTTATGAGAGAAAACGTAAACATTTATAAAATACAATTTTTTTTATAAAATATATTAATTTTACTTTGTTTAAAATAAAATAATAATAAAAGCCAACTCATTTAAAATGAAGTAATAATAGCAGCCAACTTAATTAAAATTGATTTTCAATTTTACTTACGTGGCATTTGATAGGAATAAAGTACTTATGTTTTATTATTGGCCCCACAAATCTCGCACTCTTTATTGAGTGAACCTTATTTACAGCCAAATATATATTCCCAATCAATATACAATTATTATTTTGATTAAAATCATAATACTCTCACTTAAATTTTTGTTTTTTTTTTTTTAAAATTAGTTAAGTATATAGCACGCACACATACAAGGCGCACATTTTTTAATAAAAATATGATAATTTCGTTAAATTATGTTAAATCTTATATCTCCTATATTCATGTTATTCACAATTAATGTAAAATCTTAAAGGCTAACACAATAACCTAAAAGTAAATAGATACCCCTATCAAATAGACTCAAATTCTTTTTTTTTTAATTCTTTTTGAATTAATTAAGAACACAAGTGACATAAAAGATATACACCCTTTAGTAAAATCATGTCAGTTTTGTATATACTTAGTGAAGGTGTTTGTATATACTTAGTTAATAATGAATTATTAATATATATATAAACCTATAATTTTACCAATATGTTATTTATAAATTGATTCGGTGTATATAACGAGACAATTTATTCTAAAAAATAACTTTGTTTTTATTTGCTCTTTTCTGGTGTATCATTGTCCTCTAGGTTTTCAAACATTAAAGATGAATGTGAGGAGAGGTGAGTGCAGAAGATGAGTGATTGTATTTTACCAGCGAAATCCAATAAATTCAAGGCCATTCCGATTCGATGTATGTAAGCAATGATAGCTAGTCAGTACTCATCGTGCGGTTTATGATCTCTTCAAGCCAGAAATCACTGGAAGCAGCTCCATTAATATGTGACTAGCCTTCTCTGCTCTGTCATAAATATAAAAGAACGTTTGATTCAATGTGATTTATTTTCTTAAAATTTTAAAAATTATGTTTAACCATTTTTATTAAATTAATTAAATTGAATTAATATGAATCCATCAATATTGTATTGGGGTTTGATGAATTTAAAATATAAAACGATGAAAACATATATATATATATATCTATGTATTATACATGCAGCCACTAAATTTGTCAAACAAGCTTTGTATGATAACAAAAGTCTTTGTTTTTGTGGAAAGCCCTGTATTGACTTAATTTCAGAGGCGGAGGCATCTTTGGGATAGTGAATGGGTATATATTGCCCTTCGACTCATGTGCCCCACAAGTGAAGGACAAAACATATATATATATATATATATATATATATATATAGTGTGAACCCATACGCATTTTGTCTTCAGTTTCCAGTGTTAGGTCAATATCATCTGATTTTATGGTCAGGAGAATAACTGGATGATAATAATAATAATAATAATAATAATAATAATAATTCAACCCAATTAAAATTTTTATTTTTTAATTTAATTGTACAGTAATTATATTTTTTTTATTATAATTATAAATTTCCGTACTCATTAAAAATAATTTTATATTGCCCAATATATTTTATAGCGCATTTTCAATTTTTTAGAACTAAAAAAATCTGAAATTTAACAGTTCTTTTTTTTTTTTTATAAAATTATTTTTTCAATCTGTAAAGAAAACTTATTTTTGGATAATTTTGGGGGCATATATTAATCAAAATCTTGAATATGATTAATTTATGTAATTTATAATTTTGTACTATATATGAGATTTTATTTTCTATTATTATATTTTGTGTTGCGATTTTGAAAATCATTATCTATTCCCAACAAGAGTCTTTTTCCTACAGGAAATAGTCAGCCCATGCCAGTGGTAACTTCTAGCTAAAAAGGATAGATGAACAAAGATAGAGACCAGATTAATCCAAAACCAAATCTGTGGGATGGTACGCAGGTTCAGTCATGAATGGAAATATATATAGACACGTAGGGCATATCAGGATGATTACAACCATTGAATTAACTCGCAGAAAAGAAAGCGTTAAAGATCATATAGCAAGTTGCCTGGGCAACTTGCCAGATGATCCAGAAGCTAGGCTGACAGAATTGGTCGTGGAAATTCTATCTCATCTCCACCATATTAAATAATTGTGCATGGAGAATATATTCCATTATGGGCAGCCAAATCATGAATGCACTAGCTTGATGAGAGGTGGAAGAAATATACAAAAAAGAGAAAAGATAACTTGCATATGCATGGATGAGGCAATACATTTAATAAATTAATAATTATGTGGAGATACATGTCTGTGTTCTTTTCCTTTTTTGGTAGATAAGGTCTCTGTTCTTTGCTTGGCTATAAATGGAAAGATGCAGAACATTGCATTGGCAAATAAGTGCGAGCTTTAGCTTATTAATTAGCTTGCTGCTTTAACCCAATTTAACAAGAAGAGTGGCCTAACATGAAGGTAATGAGCCTTGTTTTGTAGCCAAAGATGACTCGCCTGATCCTTTTCAACGGGAGGTTTTCTGATGCAATTAAGACTTTGCATTCAAGAATGGAAATCTCCAGTTGTTGGGATCTCGGGCAGTCTCCTTGGCTAACCTGACAGCCTCGTTTCTCTCATGCTAGGCCTTCTCTTCTACACCAATGATGTGCTGTAGCTAGCTGCGTAGTGCCGCATCTTAAGGAAGAGAGGATGAGAGGCCTTACATGAATATAAGAGTCTCGTTTGGTAGCCAAGGATGACTTGCCTGCAACTTCATTCCTAGAGAATTATATATATATATATATATATATACTCTTTAGGCATTGTTAAGAAAACTCTTGTTTGATTTCTTCTAGCAGGCAGGTCTCCTTGGCTAAGCTGACAGGCTCTTCTCTCTTATGCTAGGCCTTCTCTTCTTCATGTTATACACACATTTCCATGTTCCATGTGCAATCGACTCCGAGAGCAAGAGGTATTGAATTCGAATCTCAATCAAAAGTAATATATATATATATATATATAGGAAATCGATGGAAAGAAGAACAATTAACATATATATTAGTTACTTTTTTTTTTCTTTTTGGTTTAAGTGAGGATGTTTCATGAGTTCTCAATTTATTAATCATAATTAATAAATTGATACGAGCAGATGAACCACACCTTAAGGATGTGGTTGCATGAGCTTTCCCATCTCATTAATTTTCATTTGGTCCATGCATGCGTGGTTGATGGATTCCTTGACCTTATCCATTTTTAATGAGAGGTGATATATAGGTCCCATTTGTTAAAGTAATTACGCATGTTGATCCTATCGCTTATTAATTAAAATCATCAGTACTGAATTCACTTATACATATTGGCCATAAATAAAAAAGTTATTGAAATTTTGAAATTGACAGGATTTTATTAATTGATTTTTGATATTACGTAATCATAATAAAGCCAAACAACGCCTTATGAATATAATTGGTAAGCAATGTCTACTTATGCAATTAGAAAAGTAGTTCCTACATTATCAATGGACGAGTGATAAAAGACTTATATTATTTAAATAAAGTGTTCGATCCTTATAAATAGAGAAAATTCTTATTGGAAGTATTTTACCATTATAATTAGTCTCTACAGCGTGAACAAAATTAAACCTAACCTATTGGACTAGAAAATATCTGTGATTTATAAAAAAAAATAGAATTGATTAATATTAGGGAGATATAGTGATTAAAAATATATTATTTATATAGTAGGTGTCAGGTTCGAGTTCCTACCTCTCGATTCCCTATTAAAAAGAAATGTTACGAAGGCACAAAAAGATGAGAGAGAAATCGCAATGTGAGCTTAATTAATAAAAATGGTATTATAGTTAATTTTCGATCTAATTATAAACCTAAGTAGTGATTTTAGTTGTTAGGTTATTGTTTAAATATGAGACTATGAATTTTGATGGTATAATTTAGTGAAAAAAATGTTATTTTACCTTAATAAAGTGCTAATCTATTTTTTATTTTCATATTATTATTATTATTATTATTATTATTATTTTCTAAATGTGATGTTTTGTAATTAATTGACTATAAATTGACAGTGTGCTATAATTGATTTAACTTTAAAAATTTATTTAAATAATTTGTTGACCCCACAAGCTCAAAGGAGCATAGATTTTGATGATACCAAAACTCAACTAGAATCAAACTAACATTGTTTTAAGTGTTGTGTTTCTCAAAAGAATAAAAGGAAAAGACACAAGGATTTTATGATGGATTCGTGCTTTTGAAGAAAGGATGACATTCTAAAGATAACACAGGACGAATCAAAGGAAATAAAAGAAGAAAATGTTACCTTCCAAGGCTGCATTGAAAATCAAATTTGAAGGTACATATAGTATAGAAGTTAGTTTTAATTTCTAGGATTGCTTGTGAAAAGAATTGAGGAGTAAAAGTCAATGATACTTATTTTCAATCCATCAAAAGATTTTTCTTTTAAACATCATTATTGGCCTAAAAAGTGTTTGACTATGATTTGGTGTAAAATTTTATAGTTTTGAAAGTTATGCAGAAAAGTTTTCCTGGTATGCTAACTGGTTTGCTACTTATTTTAGTATGCTAACTGGTTTGCTATTTTCTCCAGCATGCTAACTGTCTCAACTCTGTACAACATCGCAGAAAATGATAAAATAACGGCTATTTTCTTGAAATTCGTAACTGTAATGTTCAAATGAGTTCTCAAACGGTCAAAAACGTTCCAAAGCTATAAATACACCTACCTTTGGCCATTTTGCACTTAATGAAAGACTCTCCACTGTTCAAAATCATAAAAGCTTTCATTCAAAGTGCTCAAAAGTGTTTTATTGCTCTTCATTGGCTTATTTACTCAACTCTTCTTTATAGATTCTGTTGTATTGAGTGAGAGTGAGTTTTAAACACATTATTATCATTTATGAGAGGTCATTCAAGCACCTTTTGAAGCTTGGTTGTGAAAAGTGTTTGGAATAACACTTGGTAGAAGTGTAAAGCTACTTGTAAAAGCTTTGGTGAGAAGATTTGTAAAAGGCCTTTTGTCTCTTGCCTTTAAAAGAGAAGATTAGTGAAGTGAAGACTCAAAGTGGGATCTTTGAGAGAGTGGATGTAGGCTAGTTGAGCTGAACCACTATAAAAATTTCATTGTTCATTTTCTCAACCCTTGCTCTTTACATTTATGCATTTTAACTTTATGATTGATATGTTTTTGCTGACATGAAAGTTGAGGCCATTTGCTGTTAACCTTGCTGCAAACTGAGAAAATTAGTTTACTGCTAAATCTGTTAATATCTGATTTAATCTGCTTGTTGTTTGATCTGCTGTCAGTTAGTATATCTGGTATACTGCTCTAGTTGATGTGTTAAAAACTTATCCAGATTACTGATATCTCTGCTGAATGTTGATATAATTTGATAGATTAGTATACTGATTGCATATAGCCTAACTTTGAATCAACTTGTCAATAGAGTTGTATTGTTCATATTTCACATTAGTCAATTGAGTTGAACCTAGCTGCAATTTTCAAAGGTTTTGAGCAAGAACCGAAAATTATTTTTAAAGTCCAATTCACCCCCCCTCTTGGACATATTTTGGGAAATCAATTTGGTATCAGAGCTTGTCTCTCTTGCTTGAGGATTAAACCCCTTAGAGTGATCCATACACATGGCTAGTTCATCTAGAAACTCAATTTGGTATACACCTTATAGTGAAGGTTATTCCATCACTAGACCACCACTTTTTAATGGCACAAATTACTCCTTTTGGAAAACTAGAATGAGAAACTTTATACAATCTGTTGACATTGATGCTTGGAGAATAATTAAAGATGGTCCTTATATTCCTTATAAAACCAGTGAAGGAACTGTACAAATTCCTAAAGCCGAAGTTGAATTTGATGATAATGATTGGAAGAAAATTTCTACAAATGCCAAGGCTATTAACATTCTTCATTGTGCTCTTGATATTAATGAGTATAATCGTATTTCAGGATGTCAAACTGCAAAAGAAATATGGGACAAACTAGAAGTCACATATGAAGGGACTGATGTGGTGAAAGAGTCAAAGGCAAACCTCCTCATCCTTGATTATGAGTTATTTGAGATGAAACCTGGTGAAACTATTGAAGCTCTTGGAAAGAGATTTGAGGAACAAGAACTCGTAAAGAAAATTTTGAGATCTCTTCCAAAGTCATGGGAAGCAAAGACTACTGTTATTCAAGACACCAAAGATTTCAGAAAATACACCTATGATGAGCTAATTGGTTCTCTCATTGCACATGAGATGATCTATAAGAAAGATGAGAAAGAAGGTGATCAAAAGAAAAAGAAAGGTATAGCTTTCATATCCGAAAAGGTAGATGAGAAAAAGAAAAGTGTTGCTTTTAAAGCTAGTTCAAGTGATGATTCAAGTGCTTCAAGTGATGATGATGAAGATATGGCTATGATAGTCAAAAGATTCAAAAGAGCATTTAGAAAAGGTGGAAGCAAATACAAGAAGTTCACAAAGAAATATGCTCCAAAGACTCCAAATCATTCAAGTGAAATAGTTTGTTATGAGTGTAACAAACCAGGCCACATTAAGCCAAAGTGTCCTACATTGAAGAAGAAAAACAAGTTTAGAAAGGATAAAAGCAAAAAGGCAATGGCAGCAACATGGAGTGATAGTGACTCTTCATCAAATGATGAAACAAGTGACAAAGAAGCTGCAAACACTTGTATGATGGCAATTGAAGAAAAAGGTGAAAGCTCACGCATTGAAGATAGTGAAAATGAGGTAAATCTTGAACTTTCTAATGTTGATGAATTAGAACTTGCATTTGTGAAGACATATGATAAATATAGAACTTTTAAAAAGAAATGCAAAATTTTGGTTCATGAAAATTGTGCTTTAAGATCAGAAAATATATCCTTGAGTATGGCTTCAAAGGAAAATGAATTTTACAAATCTCAAATGAAATTATTTAAGGAAGTTAATGATGAGCTTCAAAGATCAAAAGAAGTGTGTGAACAACTTCTTGAGAAAAAGCAATTCTTGAGGCAAAAGTTGAATCTTTGACAAGAGATTTAACTAAATTTACAAAAGGAAAAGAAACACTTGATATACTTCTTGGGAATCAAAGATCCACAAATGAAAAATCTAGAATTGGTTATGATGGATTTATGAAGTATGAAAAATACAAACAATTTTTTGTTAAAGCTACATCCTTTTCTCAACCAAGTATTACATGTTTTTATTATAATCATAAAGGTCATATGATTAATGCTTGTCCTGTTAGGAAAGGAACCTTTAAGGCAAAGAAAGTATGGGTGCCTAAAGGAACCCTACCTAATGTTACTAACACACAATGATCCAAAGTTGCTTGGCTACCTAAGAACAGTTAACTGATTTCAGGTCTGCCTAAGGAGCATGCTGGAAACAGAACATTGGTACATTGATAGTGGCTGCTCTAGGCACATGACAGGAAATAAAGGCAAGTTTTCCTCTCTTACTTTGAAAGAAGAAGGTTATGTCAAATTTGGTGATAAAAGTAAAGCTAAAATTATTGGATGTGGAACTATTGGTAAAAATCCTTGCATTGAGAATGTTGCATTAGTACAAGGATTAAAATATAATCTTTTAAGTGTTAGTCAATTATGTGATAATGGTTTTAAAGTCATTTTTACGTCTACACATTGTGAGATTCATGGAAATAATGTTATGTTTGATGGTGCTAGAATAGATAATATTTACCTACTTGATTTAACAAGTCTTGAAGAAAATTGTGAAACATGCTTTATGACTTCAGATGATAGTGCATGGTTATGGCATAGAAAATTAGGACATGCTAGCATGAGTACACTTGCTAAACTCTCTAGAAGGAACCTTGTTAGAGGACTTCCAAAGCTAAGATTTGAAAAAGAATTTCAATGCAAAGCTTGTGCACTTGATAAGCATACAAAATCATCTTTTAAATCAAAAAATGTTGTAACTACGTCTAGACCATTGGAATTATTACATCTTGATCTTTTTGGCCCAATCACACCTAGAAGTCTAGGAGGCAAGGCATATACATTTGTAATTGTTGATGATTTTTCAAGATTCACATGGACTTTTTTTCTTGCACATAAAGATAAAACCTTTGATATATTTGAAGCTTTTTGCAAAAGAACTCAAAATGAAAAAGGATATTGCATTACATCTTTGAGGAGTGATCATGGAAAAGAATTTGAAAATAATTTGTTTGAAAATTTCTGCTCTCAAAATGGTATTTATCATACATTTTCAGCTCCTAGAACTCTACAACAAAAATGGAGTTGTTGAAAGGAAAAATAGATCTTTGCAAGAAATGGCAAGAACAATCTTTGAATGAAAGCAGTTTGCCAAAATATTTACAAGCGGAAGCTATAAATCTGACATGCTATATTTTGAGCGAGTTTCCATTAGAGCTATTTTAAAGAAAACTCCTTATGAACTATGGAAAGGAAGAAAACCCAATATTGCATATTTTCATGTCTTTGGTTGCAAATGTTACATTTTGAATAACAAAGACAGCAATCTCAAGAAACTTGATGCTAAATCTTGTGAAGGAATATTTCTAGGCTATTCAACAAATAGCAAAGCATATAGGATTTTCAATAGAAAAACATTGACCATGGAAGAATCAATGCATATACTTTTTGATGATGCTAACACTTCCTTGCAAAGGAAAGATTCTTGTGATGATGAAATTGAGCAGATTCTAAATTCAAAGAATTCAAATAAAGATGAGCTTGATTCAAAAGAACCAGTGGAGGATGATCAAAATGACAAAGAAGAAGAACTACCTTGCTCCACAAATGTTGAAATTCAAGAAGACTCTCAACCAAATATGGAAGAACTACAAATTGAGGAACCTCAACATCAAGATATTCCACAAGAATGGAGGTACCATAGAAATCATTCCAAAGATGACATTCTTGATAGTCCATCACAAAGAATGATGACAAGAGCTCAACTTAGAAGATATTTTGGTAATGTTGCTTTTGTTTCTCAATTTGAACCCAAAACATATGATGATGCTCAAAATGATGAAAATTGGCTTTTTGCTATGCAAGAGGAATTAAATCAATTTGAAAGAAATAAAGTGTGGACACTTGTTCCTAAACCTAAAAAGCATTCTGTTATTGGAACTAAATGGGTATTTAGGAATAAGATGGATGAAAAAGGGCATGTAATTAGAAATAAAGCTAGACTAGTAGCTCAAGGATACAACCAAGAGGAAGGTATTGATTTTGATGAAACCTTTGCTCCGGTTGCTAGAATTGAAGCTATTAGAATGTTGTGTGCATTTGCATGTTTTAAGAATTTCATGCTTTATCAAATGGATGTTAAAAGTGCATTCTTAAATGGATATATTGATGAAGAAGTTTATGTAGCTCAACCTCCTGGTTTTGAAGACCCTCACTTTCCAAATCATGTTTACAAGCTTACTAAAGCTCTCTATGGTTTAAAGCAAGCTCCTAGAGCATGGTATGAGAGACTTAGTAAATTTTGCTTCAAAATGATTTTAAAAGAGGAAAAGTGGATACTACTCTTTGCATTAAGAAACTAGGAAAAGACATGCTTATTGTGCAAATCTATGTAGATGATATTATTTTTGGTGCTACTAACCATTCTCTTTGTAGAAAATTTTCAAATATGATGAAAAGTGAATTTGAAATGAGTATGATGGGTGAACTTACTTTCTTCCTTGGATTGCAAATTAAGCAAATGAAAGATGGAATTTTTATAAATCAGTCCAAGTACATAAAGGATATGCTAAAGAAGTTCAAAATGGAAGATATGAAAAGTATCGGAACTCCCATGAGCTCAATAATTAAATTGGAGAAAGATGAAAAAGGTAAAGAGGTAGATAACAAACTTTATAGAGGTATGATTGGTTCTTTACTCTACTTGACAGCATCTAAACCAGATATTCATTTTAGTGTATGTTTATGTGCAAGATTTCAATAATGTCTAAAAGAATCTCATCTTGTAGCAGTTAAGAGAATTTTTAAGTACCTCATTGGCACTCACAACATTGGCTTATGGTATCCAAAATGTGAATCATTTGATCTTATTGGTTATAGTGATTCAGATTTTGCTGGTAGTAGACTGGACAGAAAAAGCACTTCTGGAACTTGTCAATTTCTAGGTCATGCATTAGTTTCATGGCACAGTAAAAAGTAAACCTCTATTGCACTTTCTCTGCGGAAAATTTGAATATATTGCAGCTGGAAGTTGTGTTGCACAGATTTTGTGGATGAAACAACAGCTTGAAGACTTTGAAATTAAATTTGATCACATTCCCATAAGATGTGACAATACTAGTGCTATAAACCTATCAACAAATCCTGTTCAACACTCTAGAAGCAAGCATATTGAAATTAGACATCATTTTATTAGGGATCATGTTCAAAATGGTGATATTCAAATTGAATTTGTCCCTTCTGAAAAACAGCTTGCTGACATTTTTACAAAGCCACTTAATGAGGAAATTTTCTACAAAATAAGAAGAGAACTTGGTATGATTGATGCTATTGATTAAGTTTTGATGCATTCTCATGTTTCTATATAAAAATGAAGTGATATATGTTGGTTTGTAGTGTTAAAAATGCATTCTGATATTTTTGGTACAAGTTGAAAAATTCTGGGTTTTATCAGATATGAACAGTATTCTGCAGAATTTGATCACAATGGTATACTAATCTGTTTGCTAATTTTCTTGTTTGCTAAATGCTTTACCACTGCTCCTAACTTTTCGTTGGCAAACTGGAAGTCAGGTTTGATTATACCAAAACTCTAAAATTATTCTTATTTTCGAGCGCCTATTCTGCATGTTTAAAGCCCATATTACTTAAATACCCCTCTATTTAAAGCATTGCATCTTTATGTGAATTAAGGGCAAAATGGACTTTTAACATATAAACTAGCGCGGGACTCAAAATTTTTTTCTGAACCATCAATCTTCTCACTGCTTCTCCACTGATACACGGTACCCATTCTCTGCAAATGTCTCCATTTATGTCTTTTCAGTTTTAAAATTCAAAACTCCTTCTCTTTTCCATCGCATCGCCTCCCAAAACCCGAACGGATGCATTTTCTTTCCACTTGCAAACCCGTTTCGTTCGCAACCTTCCAAACCATTGTCTCCCTTTATCATTCTTAAATATTTCTGAAACCCATTGGCTGTGAATCGATTAAATCGATTGTTTCAAGTTAGAAAATCCCCAAACTTTTTCATTTCCGTTATTTGTCTAAATCTGCCAAAAGAAACCATTTCTTGTTGGATTAGTTTTTTGGTTTTTGACGCGCTTGGTAATGATTCGCACTCTCTGTCTCTGCAAATCTCAGGTATAAAATCTAAAACTTTAATGGAATCGTGTTTTACATTTTGTTTGTGCTTATTTTGTTTGTTTTGCTTTCGCAATGTGCTGTTGAATTTTTTTTTTGGGCATTAACATTTCGTAAAAATGTGGTATATAACAAAATCATGAATCGATTGCCATGGATTCTTAAGAACTCGAGTATCTCTTACTGTTTGTACTATTTTTTTTATGACATTGTGCTAAGTTGTGCTAGAAATATGTTGATATGCTTCGAATGATTATATATTGGCTGCTCACATCGTTGAATTTGTGAACTCAGTCATTTCGGCCTAATTTTCTTCTGGGTTGATTATGGCGCGGGAAAAAGGAAAAGGCAAAGCAAAAATCCCCACATATTCATCATCTTCGGACTCCACTGACGCAAGTGTTCCTGCGTCGCCTCCTCCACAAAAAGACGCTCCTCTGGTAATAGGAAAATCAAAAGAAACACCCAAGAAAAGAACCAGTGAGCTTGTCCAAGAAAAAGGAACCAAAAAGAAAAAGACTTCAAAAACTCCAGTTATACATATGGAAAGGGCCATTCATGAACCTGTATATCCAGCTTTGCTTTTCATCAAGTTTACTGTTCCTTTACAATCCTTGTTTGAATATCAAAAATGGGACAAATTGTGCTCTGACACTGAAGGAATATATGTGGACTTAGTTCAAGAATTCTAGAAGAATTTAAGGGTTGATGATTCTGACAGAGATGAATCTTTTAAGGTGAAAATGAAAGGGAAAGTCTATGAAGTGACAGTTGATAGATTAGCTAAAGCCCTAGGAATCCCAAACAGTGGGAATAAAATTTGTTCTCACAAAGATGTTTTTGCTATTGGTGGATTCAATAAAAGAGATTTTGAGGCTGAAGTATTTAAAGGGGGAGTAAAGGATAAGACTAGCATTACCCATGCTCATCAACACATCAAAATTCTTCATAGTTTTATCATCTATGTGTTGAATCATAGAACTGGCAGTCCAAATTATTTAAGTACCCTTGATCTCTGCATAATTTGGCATATTGTGAATCAAATTGAATTTAATCTTTCCTACTTTATGCTGAAGCAAATCATGAAATGGAAACTACCTTACAAGCTACCTATGCCCATCTTCTTAATGGTCTATTTAGAGACTTTGGGATCCCTCTGGAAATCGAGAAACTTAGGACAAATATGATCCCAATCACAAGTCTGCAAAAAGATGATGATGGCAGAAAACTTAGATTTGAACAAGGTGCTAGTTCCAAGGATAGTGCAAGCGGTACTGTAAATGTTGAAGGAATTCTAGAAGAAGTAAACAACTTGAGAGAATTTGTTGAAATTGAACTTGGAGAAATACAAAAGTTTAGAGCTTTTCAAACTGTTCTTATGAATGCTCTTGATTCTAAAGTTGATGGCACTTTGATGTTGATGTATAAGATTGTGGAAGAATTGTTTAAAATCAAAGTTCATCTGGGTATTTCAAGCACTGAAGTTGGAGAAACCAGTAAGGCTGCTACTGGTTCTGTCCCTCAAACAGAGAAAGAAAAAGAAAAAGAGGAAGAGAAAGGAGAAGAGGAAGAAGAAGAAACAGAAGAGGAAGAAGAAGAAACAGAAGAAGAAGAAGAAAAGAAAGAGGAAGAAAAGGAAAAAGAGGAAGAAGAGGAAACTGAAAAAGATAAAGATGATTCTGATGATGGAAATGGTAATGGAGGCAGCAAAGAAGGAAGTGGGAAGGATATGAGTGACTCAGAATCTGAGGCAGAACCACAGACTTCTGCTCCTGCTGCTCCTGCAAAAGACAAGGCAAAAACAGCTCAAAAGGAACAAAGAAGGAAGCAAAAAGAGGAAACTGGTAAACCATCTGGCAAAAAGGCTAAAAATGGCAAAAAGTTGACAGCGGAATCTGGTATTACTGCTGCAACTGAGTTAGCAGCTGGACCTATTATTCTCTTGACACCAGGAACTGAAATGGCTGCTGAAATTCTTCAAACCTTGAGTGATAAACCTGTCAAGCCAAAAAAGTTGAAGATGGCTGCTCCAAAACCAATCAGACGAAGCTCTAGGCTAAAAGGATAAACAACCATTATGCATGTTTAATGATTGAATTTTGTCCAACAGTCTGTCTCTTAAATTGCTACTTAATTTGCTACTTTTAGTTTTTCTGAACTTTAATTAGTTTGCTATATCAGTTACTGTTTTGACTGTTTATTCACTGCACTTAAACTGAATTTTGATTTATCCACATGTGCATGATTTCTCCCATGATCTTTTGATGCTGACAAAAAGGGGGAGAAAAGTAATGGATGAGTAATCTTGATGGTATAACTTGAGGTTGATATAGTTTGTGATTACTTGTGGTTGATATAGTTTTTGAATAGTATATTATTGATATAACTTTATAGTGTGCATATTGTTGATATAACTTGTGAATGATATACAATTTGTGATTAGTGTGCATATTGTGCATATTTAGTTAGTATCTTTAATCACACTTGACTCCTTAAGAAAATGCTTATGAGTATTTCATTGAAATTATTAAGGGGGAGTTATTTGTGATTAATTGTTGTTATAAGCACATACATAGGGGGAGTTATTCTCACATATACATTCATACGCATACTCACACTTATTAATATTTACATGGTGATTCAATTGAGTTTTGTCATCATCAAAAAGGGAGAGATTGTTGACCCCACAAGCTCAAATGAGCATAGATTTTGATGATACCAAAACTCAACTAGAATCAAACTAACATTGTTTTAAGTGTTATGTTTCTCAAAAGAACAAAAGGAAAAGACACGAGGATTTTATGATGGATTCGTGCTTTTGAAGAAAGGATGACATTCTAAAGATAACACAGGACGAATCAAAGGAGATAAAAAAAAGAAAAGGTTACCTTCCAAGGCTGCATTGAAAATCAAATTTGAAGGTACATATAGTATAGAAGTTAGTTTTAATTTCTAGGATTGCTTGTGAAAAGAATTGAGGAGTAAAAGTCAATGATACTTATTTTCAATCCCTCAAAAGATTTTTCTTTTAAACATCATTATTGGCCTAAAAAGTGTTTGACTATGATTTGGTGTAAAATTTTATAGTTTTGAAAGTTATGCAGAAAAGTTTTCCTGGTATGCTAACTGGTTTGCTACTTATTTTAGTATGCTAACTGGTTTGCTATTTTCTCCAGTATGCTAACTGTCTCAACTCTGCACAACATCGCAGAAAATGATAAAATAACGGCTATTTTCTTGAAATTCATAACTGTAACGTTCAAATGAGTTCTCAAATGGTAAAAAACGTTCCAAAGCTATAAATACACCTATCTTTGGCCATTTTGCACTTAATGAAAGACTCTCCACTGTTCAAAATCATAAAAGCTTTCATTCAAAGTGCTCAAAAGTGTTTTATTGCTCTTCATTGGCTTATTTACTCAACTCTTCTTTATAGATTCTGTTGTATTGAGTGAGAGTGAGTTTTAAACACATTATTATCATTTATGAGAGATCATTCAAGCACCTTTTGAAGCTTGGTTGTGAAAAGTATTTGGAATAACACTTGGTAGAAGTGTGAAGCTACTTGTAAAAGCTTTGGTGAGAAGATTTGTAAAAGGTTTTTTGTCTCTTGCCTTTAAAAGAGAAGAATAGTGAAGTGAAGGCTCAAAGTTGGATCTTTGAGAGAGTGGATGTAGGCTAGTTGAGTCGAACCACTATAAAAATTTCAGTGTTCATTTTCTCAACCCTTGCTCTTTACATTTATGCATTTTAACTTTATGATTGATATGTTTTTACTGACATGAAAGTTGAGGCCATTTACTATTAACCTTGCTGCAAACTGAGAAAATTAGTTTACTGCTAAATCTGTTAATATCTGATTTAATCTGCTTGTTGTTTGATCTGTGCCGGTTAGTATATCCGTATCTTTGCTCTGGTTCTTTGTGTTAAAACCTATCCAGATTACTGATATCTCTGCTGAATGTTGATATAATTTGATAGATCAGTATACTAATTGCATATAGCCTAACTTTGAATCAACTTGTCAATAGAGTTGTATTGTTCATATTTCACATTAGTCAATTGAGTTGAACCTAGCTGCAATTTTCAAAGGTTTTGAGCAAGAACCGAAAACTCTTGGACATATTTTGGGATATCATAATTGAAAATTTGGGGATTTGAATTATTTTTGAAATTTGTAATAAAGTTTAAAATTTTATTAATAATTAGGCCTTAATTTCCCTATTTTTGATGATTTAATACACATCCTATTTTATGTTCTATATGTATTGTTGCCTCAAATATCATAAAATATAGAATAATTTGTTTTTGCTTTCACTATAATTCTTAGCATATACACATATAGAAAATTATTGTCTATACACTATTCATCATAAACCCCATATGAGATTCATATGTTCAATAGATGAATTTCATCATAGATTTTATGTTTTGAATTTATATAATAGACCGAAAAAAAAATTCATGCACATATAGTACATGTAGAAAAATGAAAACATTATATAGGGTTTGAAAATTAAATTTAGAAATTTGATAATCAATTAATGCAATTTTAAATAATGAAATTCACATAGATAAATAACCAACTTATATAATTGTCATTTGATACGATGTAGTGAATAAGAAGGTAGTGCTAAGATCTTTAAATTAATGAAACTACAAGAATCAAGAATATATTATTAAAGTTTTTCATATTTAAAAAGAATTTTTTTTTAACATTTCATTAAAAATAAGAAGAATTACAAGATGACGACAGTAGTGATTACAAATATTATTATAAAAAACAATTTCAAGCTAAAATAAAAGATAGATATTACAATAAATCAAATAAAATTCAGTCTAGAACTTAAGTGAGTACGTTGATATTTTTAAAAAATCATTAAAAAAATACTTAATAGATTAAGTTCTATCTAATGCCTGTTAGTGGATCAAATAAAAAATACTCAATCCTAAAAATTGTAACGTTAAATAAAATTTGTAATGTCATCAGCTAATTAAAGAGAGTAATGAAGCCTCAATCAATTAAGAAAGGCATAAAACATTATTTTAGATGCAAAACTCCAAGATCATGTTATAATAATAATAATAATAATAATAATAATAATAATAATAATAATAATAATAATAATAATAATAGGGTGCCTAAAATATATAAAAAAAATAAACATAATGCAAATTATCAAATTATAATATAAAAATTTTTACTATTTAAAACATTCGAACAATTTTTCTATAACTAATATATATTACATAAATATAGTTTTAATTAATTTATAATTTTAAAATAAAACATAACAATTAGCCAATATCAAAGAATTATATAAATTCTAACGTAAAATTTACACATTCAAATGCAAAAATATAATATAAATTTTAAAGATAGCATAAGATTAAAAAAAAATAACAATCGCCCTTCATTCAAATTAAGTAAATAATAACTTAATATAGCACCCATAAAAACACAGTTAAATAAATATATTAGAAGAAGTAAACAAAAGTGTACGAAATTTTAAATATATTTTAAAGAAAAATACAAATAAAATAAGATTATATATAGTAAAATATAATGTAATTAATACAATATAATTAATTATGTAATTGAATTAATGTTGTAATGTAATGTAATTATTATATATTGTTATATTATTGTGCATTGCGGAAGCGTGTAAATTGCAAAGAAATAAAACAAATACACAAAACACCAATATTTTCGTGGTTCACCCTATTAACATAGGATTACATCCACGGGCATGCCATCTTCCATTATCTTCATTAAATAAATCATCATTATAAGTCAATAGCTATATTATCCATAAACTCAATTATACTCAAGAGAACCCATACAACATCAAACTGCTTATAGTAAATATATTAATTAGTCCCTCTCAGTCTCTTCTAGACATAACCCAACATATTTATTATTACAACACTACGCCACAAAGGATGCCTTCAACTATATGGGTAAAAGCTCTCTCACCAATGGACAAAAATTTCTTCCTCTTGAGTTCTTTGTCCTTTCTCCACCTTAGGCTGAAGCTTCTCTCCACTGCAATGGGCAAAAGCCCCTCATTAATGGGTAGAGGCAAATTCGCAGCAATTGACAAGGCCCCTCTCTACAATGGACGACAGCCTCACTTCATGAGCTAAAAGCTAAATAACTATTTCCACCATTCTCCTATTTATAGTGTTAATTTCTTCAATCCTAATTTGAGTAGGACTCTCACTTAATTTAGGAAAAACGCTAAAATAAGAGTTATACTTTATATAGGAAATATTCCTCTATCATATTGAAGAATATTTCTCGTACTCAAATTAGAAAAAAGTCTCTTTAAATTTTACTAGAATTTTAAGTCATAATTCTAATATATATTTAGTTGTAAAGTAAAAATATAAGTAATGTAATATAATGATAATTTTTGTTTTAATATTTAATTTATTTATGGTGTTAATAATAAGTGATAATATTTACAGTGATTGATAGGCTAATATTAGCGAAAGTAGCTAAGTGATAATGGTAATAATAGCGATAATTATGTGGTGGCAGCAAGGTGAAGGTAGTAGTGGTGGTAGTGAATAGGTGGTGGTGTAGTGTCGATAGTAACGATTAAGGGCCTGTTTAGTATTGCTGTTGAAACTACCGTTAAGAAAATAATTTTTTAAAATATACTAGTTAGAGAGTAATAAAAAATAATTTAAAATTAAATTTGATAAGTTTTAGTCATAAAAATACTAAAACAATAAAATAACTTTTTCTAAACTGTTTTTTTCAATAGCATCTAAAATGATACTTTTATTCAGAAAAATAGATTCAGCTATCGAAACGCAATGCTAAATAGACACTAAGTGGTGATAACGACAATAGTAGTCGAATAGTAGTGATGGTAGTATGGACAATAAATAAAAAAAAATAAAATAAAAATAAGTTATCATAATTACATCCGTTTTTATATATAATGATCATTATATTACTTTTAAGTGTAACAAATTATATTATATAATTACTTCTAAAAAAATTATATTATATAATTGATATTTCATTACATTAAATTTTTCTGAATAATATAATTAAATATATAATATAATTATAATTACGATTACATTACAAATTTGATTACGCTCTACTAAATATAACCGAATTGGTTTGTTCCTTAGCAATCTGTCTAATTCTTATCATGTTTAGAGCTCTATCATCAATTTGACTCTTTTACCTTTTTGGAATACTTAGATGTGTAATTAGATACGTACCATATGGCCATATCCACATTAGCAATAATAAAATGTGGCCAATCAAAATAGCTTAATTAATTTGTTTTCATCTTTAAAAGCATAAAATGTAAAAATATCTCAAATTCAAGTCTTTCTTTTATCAATTATGAGATATAGCACCTCCATTATCTCATGTTATATATGTATCATACTAATTATTACTAAATTTATTAAATTTTCTTTGAATAAAAGGAAAAAAAAATCTAGTCACTAATTACACCTCATAAGAGAAATCTTTGAAATAAAATTAGCCAGAACAGAGAAATGAGTAAGTTGTTGATTGATGCTTATTTGATGGCAAATTTTTATAATGAGAAATTGGTTTGTTGTTATTGAACCATTTTTTTTTTTGCTTAAGCAGAGTTTGGGTTAGGTCCAATAAAACTTGACATTTTGACACATAGGTTGAGCCCAACTTGGTCTACAATATTAAATGCCCCAATTGTATGAAGCGTAATGTGAGAAGATTATTTCCAAGCTACCAAATAAATTATGGTCTTTGGAAAATTTAAAAAAAAAAAAAAACAATTTATGCATACTCTAGGCTTTAATTGAATTGGGTCAGAAGGTTCCATGGATGCTATTGGATTTTTTTTTCTTTAATCTCATCAATTTTTTTTTTTAATTTAATGAAGACGCAATAAATCAGTGTAATTAATAGGTTATACTTTTTTTTTTATAAAGGTTAATAACATAGGTTAAGGTTTAGAATCTAAAATTTCATGATAATTTAATTTAATTAATTTTTTTTTAACAATTTTAAAGTTTAGATGAAATAATTTGATTTTTTTAATTTAAAAAATTTTATTTTTAATAATGCATTATTATTTCTTTTACATTATTTATCCTAAATGAAGTCAAAATATATATAATGAAAGATTCAAATTGGACACTTCTCTACTAAAAATAATCATATTAACTTCTGATTGGCTCATTAATATCTTTATTAAATTTTGCAAATTAAATATGTTTAATAATAAAAAAATTGTAACCTTCATGTCTTTTTAATTTTAATGTGATCTTTAAAAAAAATTAATTTGATTTTTTTTTTCAGCTTAATCATTTTAAATTAATATATAAATTAACTATTCTAATTTCGATACAGTCTGGTTTCATATTCATTAAAAATCTTTGACAATAAAAATATGTCAGCCGACACTGTGCACTTAATTATTAAAGCAGGATCTTAAAATTCATACTACTTAAATATAATAATTATTTTTAATATCTAAATTTAATTATTATTATATAAATAATATTCAAATAATTAATATAAAATATATTTTTATTAATAATTTATATTTTAAAATTAATAATTTTATAAAATATTTAATTTAAAGTATAATATTAAAATATATATTTTTATATTTAATTAATTATTATATAAAGCGGTTTATTGAATAAAAAAAATCAAAACTTTTAAGTTTTCCGGCTAAAGTTATTTTATTGTGTATCTTATAACCGAAACTTAATTAATTATTACAAGTGTAGTTAAACCGATCAAATTAAATTTGAAAAAATAACAGTAAATCATAATATAGTCTTTAAAGTTTTATTTAATTAATAAAATAATTAATTAATTTAAATTTTATATTTAAATATTTTTTATTTATTATATAAAATATAATTATAATATAAAAAATATTTATATTTAGTTTTAATTAAAATTTTATACTAAAAATTAATTGTATTTGTTAAGATATATTTTAATATTATAAATAATTCAAAACTTGTATAATAATAAAGTAATCACAAAATAATCACACTGTAAAATCAATTATCAATTATGCAAAAATAATCACATTATAATAAAGTAATCATTAAAGTTACAGTTTGATCATAAGCCATATAATCAATTATAAAAGAAGTTTGTAATTTTGTAAATAAAAATAATAGTTAATTTTTTTAAAATATATTTAATTGATCGTTAACTTAAAAAGATTAATATACTTGACAATAAACTTATGACTGTAAAAAAATTAGCATAATTGACAACTCGAAAAGAAATTTTCTAATGTGATTATCTTATAATTACCTTATTATATTAAAATATTATAATACTCATAATTTTTAAATTTATTATTTATGGGTAAATATTAAATTTTATTTTATTTAAAATTAAAAAAATTATTTGAAATTTTTAGAATTTTAGAAATCGAGTTTGATTTTCTAAAAATGTGAAACTTTGATGAGTTTTAAAAACTAATTTAAAGACCACGTGCCAAACTAAAAATATATTTAGACTCTATAAATTTTTTTGAAATTTTTGGGCCTCATTTTTTTATCCCATGACAGAGTAAAAATTTAATTTCAGGTATCCTGAATTGAACTAGCCCAATCGAATCGGACCGAGTCGAACCAATCGAATCGAACCTGCCCTTTTCCTTTTTCTTTCCTTTTCCCTCGCGCGTCCCAACTCCCTCTCTTCCCTTCCCTTTTTCTCTCTCCTCTCTCCTCCCCACTGCCGGCCACCGCCACCCAGCCTTTCCCCTCACGCTGGCAACCACCCCGATACCTTTCCCCTTCCCGACCGTCGCCTGGAATCACCGGAAAATGCTCCCTAAAACTCCCATTCGTGCAGCGCGCAACTTCAGCTTCCCGAGCTGATTTGGGCCGATCTGGCCACCAATTGAATTGGGTCTTGTCCCAAAACCCATTTACACTTCGAGAACTTTCCATAGACACTAAGAACACCAAAATCCATTGAGCAGTTTGTCTAATTTTTGTCCGAAAAATTTTAGCCTATTTCGATTTTTGGGCTAGATTTCTCGTAAACCGTGAATCCCATAAAAAATTCGAGAGTACCGGAGTGCTCCTCTCGGTGAGAGATTTGCGGCAATACTCATTTCAAATTTTTCTGACACCCTTTTTTGGTAGGTCCCATAGAACCTCGCAGTATTTTTTCGAGCACTAAATGAGCTTAATAAATTCCGTGAAAATTATGTACTAACCCCCATGTTGTGGGCTTAGAGTAGGTACATTCAATTCGTGAAAATTCAATAGTTACTTGGGTCTGCAATTTCGGACCGGGCAAATAGGCTACTAAAAAAGTTTCAAAATTGGATCGAAATTATAAGCTACCCCACTATTTTCAGACATTGCGGATGCGTCCCCAAGGTCAGAATTGGCATAGGTAAACTCAAAACTTACTTTTTTTTTAATTATCTAGTGCTTGATTATGATTAAAAATCTATAAAATATTCGTGGTACGTTAAAAAATTATAATTTCTTTTGCATTAGCTTAATAATATTGCTAAGGACCGCGGGGCTAAATTTTAGAATTTTTAGAGCTCATTTGAGTAGTTTTTGCAAAAGGGTTAATTGTAGGGATTAAATTATAATTTTTCAAATTATGGCTCCTAACTGTTTGGATGGGCCCAGGAGGGGTCATGTGATGTGATTGAGTTGTAGATGTGTGACTTGTGGATATAGAAGTATATTTTAAACGCTTTTATAGGTTGGGTAGGTCCTAGGTATAGGGGAGACTCTACCAGATTTTCAGTACGACTTAGGGCGTCTTTGGTCCTTTTTAAACTTATATTGAGTCAAATATATTAAATAATTTCAATAAAATTGTTAGGTGAGCCGAGACAGTCTTTCTCCTCAGCCCAGCCACCGCAGTGACCTCGGTTTAAGTCTGTGAGTAAAATATTAAATTTAATTATATTTTTAATATTATTATATGTTCAGGTATGCCCATGCATCATTTATAAATATGTATCTATATAGTTAAACACTAGGCACATTTTATATTACATTCTTAATTGACAAAGTGCCATGGATGTTGTTTATGGTAATTTGGAGCAGTGTGCGTGCGTTGGTGTGTGTGTGGTGTGTGGTATTGATATGGATAGGATGGGTAGACGCGGCTTGAGAGACAATCGCTAAGACCCGGTCCTTTATGGATAAGTCGGGTTAGGCACGGCTCGAGATGATCTCGTTGGCTCTCATATTTGGTTTATCAAGCAAAAGTCTGGCTTGAGAGACACTCACTAACAGATGTTGGATTAAGAGAGCTGTATAGGGGATCAGCTCCTATATATGTATTGTTTAAACATTATTGAGTGTGTGAGTGCTCTAAATTACCTTTTTGCTGTTATGATGTGATATGTATGAAAATTTTGATGGTATTGCATTCTACTCTTTAGGATGTATTAGCTCTAGGTAGCTATAGAAATTGTAGTTAAAATTAGTATTTTACTCTCTGAGTCGAACGCCTGTTCACTTTATTTTTCCAGGCTACAGGAGGATTACTTGTTGTGACTAACCTACTCCTCTTCTTCGCAGGTCAATTAGTAATATCTAATGTATTTTGTGCAATTTAGCCAAAATTTTAGACTCCGCATGTGTTAAGAGTATTTTAATCAATTTGGGACTGTAATATAATATTATGTTGAATTCGTAAGAATGTTAAATGCATGTATGTGTAAGTGTGATTAGATTAGATGAGAGAGTTGAGCTCCCATTTGATTTATGACATGTTGAGTATGTGCAGGGTAAGCTGAGCTCCCCAAATAGTTATATATTGTGTTTACAGGTCGGGCGAGTTAAAAACTCCCCGTTGTATGGTCCATTTTTGGCCAGACCCTGTCCAGTTGAAATCTTGAAATTGAGCTTAAAATGGATCTTAGGATTGAGTTAAGGAATAGTTAGGCTTACTACGAGCCTCGGTGGCTTTAGGTTGGCCCAGGTCCTAGTGCCGGTCCGACTCATAGGTTGGATCGTGATAAATATGGTATCAGAGCTTAGGCTCCAGATTCATAGGGAATATATGTCAAAAATTTTGGAAAGAGTCTAATAGGAGTCACATGTGGAGAATAGGGTCCACATTCGTCCTTGCATTGTCATCCTTACTTCTAGTTTCTTCTTCATATAATTGTGTGTAAATATGAGTCTATAGAACTGTGTAACATGCCGTTTTGAATTTTGTGGGCTAATACTGCTGAATTTCAGGAAAATGCGTAGAAGCATAAGAATTGCCACTGCACCAGAGTCGGATGTGCCAAAAGAGGTGTCAGCACAGGATAAGGCACCTGCCCCTCCTCCTCGGGGTAGGAGACCTAGAGCTGCTCAAGTAGAAGAGCAGCCACCACCAGTGTAGGAATAGTCTTTTGTGGCCCAGGGTTCTATGGATCCAATGGCAGCTACCTTAGCCGGATTGCAAAGGACCATCAATATGATGGCACAATATAAGGTCCACCCTCCACAATAGCAACAAACCACCACACCAAGAGGAAAACCTTACAAATAATTAATTAATTTTAAGAAATTGGTGCTTAGTATCTATGATGTAATTGATGATGCTTACCAGTTTTTAGACTCCTGCAAACAGGCAGGGGTGGAACTGCAGTTAAATGATAGGAGATTGGTAGAGTGTGTGCAGCATGTATTAGGACCAGTGCCAAGGCAGTGGATAACAGACTACGTACTACCTCGTATTGAGGGATTATCATGGACCCAGTTTGTGGAATTGTTTATCAATAAGTTTGTGCCAGAAAGTTTTAGAGACCAAAAACAGTGGCCTTCGAGGCATTAAGGCAGAATGGCAGATCTGTATATGAATATGCTATAGAATTTTTAAAACTGAGTAGGTATGCCCCCACAGCAGTGGCTAAAGAAAGTATGAAGGTAAAGAGGTTCCTAAAGGGGCTGGACAGGAAGTATGCAAACCTGGCCATGATGTTTGATCAGTCTTTCGATGTGGTAGTTGATCGAGCAAAGCAGTTGAAATCACTATCTGAGGAGATGACAGTGGAAGGGCAAAGAAGAATAGAGCAGAGGGTTCTTCAAGTATTCCCTACATGGGTACCACAGATAGTGGAGGCCAAAGTCATTATAGAGGAAGAAGTAGAAATAACAAGAAGGGTGATTTTAAACATAGATCTCGAGGATTCAAACTAGGGTACAGATCTAGCAGTGGTCACAGTTCGAGTTACAGCAGTTATGGGTTTAGTTCAGGATCTTCCTTGGCACCCTACACACAGTGTGGAAGAGGACATTCAGGACCTTGTATGATGGGTTCAGGAGTATATTTCTAGTGTGGCCAGCAGGGTCACTTTGCTAGAGAATGTCCGTGTTCATGAGCCACGGATAAGTCACGGGGTTACATTGCAAATGTTCCTCATCAATTGTATCCTGGTGCTTCCAGTATGGCAGGCAGTCAGTTCAGTGGCCAACAAGGCTGAGGATAAGGAGGACGTGGATTTGGAGGCAGGTCAGGAGGTAGAAGTTAACTTCAGAGTTCTGCAATGCAAGGTAGGGTCATGCTCGGGTTTTCTCCTTCACCCACCAGGAAGCTCAGGCTTCCAATGTAATTGTGGCAGGTATTCTTCTAGTCTGTTCCTATGAGGCTCTTGTTTTGGTAGAGTCGGGTACTACACACTCATTTGTTTCCCCCGTTTTTACCATGAGATTGGGTAGGAGCCCTACAATTTTAGAATGCCCTTTGTCTATAGCTACCCTTCTTAGCGACAACATAGATGTGGATATGGTTTTTCCGGATAGCCCCGTGGTGGTGGATGGAAGAATCCTCCTAGCAGACTTGGTTCCTTTACCGATAATGGATTTTGATGTAATTTTGGGCATGGATTGGCTAGCAACTCATTATGCCACTTTAGACTGCAGGAACAAAAATATGTTTCATATACCTGATGTGGGAGAGTTTAGCTTTGATGGTGACAGGAGCGTGGCTTCATGTAACTTGGTGTCAGTAATTAGTGTTAGAAAGATGTTGAGGCGTGGGTGTCAGGGGTATTTGGCATTAGTGAGAGATACATTTATAGAAGGTGTTGACATGGAGAATGTTTCTGTTGTCAGAGAATTTATGGATGTCTTCCCTGAAGAGCTTCCAGGGTTACCACCAGAAAGGGAAATAGAGTTTTGCATTGACATTGTGCTAGGTACAAACCCCATATCAATGCCCCCTTACAGGATGGACCCAGCAGAATTAGAGGAACTGAAGGAGCAATTACAATAGCTTCTAGACAAGGGTTTTATCTGTCCAAGTACCTCCCTCTAGGGTGCTCCTATTCTATTTGTGAGGAAGAAAGATGGGTCCTTAAGGTTATGTATTGATTATAGACAGGTGAATAAGATGACTGTGAAGAATAAGTACCCACTTCCTCAGATCGATGATCTGTTTGATCAGCTCCAAGGGGCTAGATTCTTTTCTAAAATAGATCTACAGTCAGGCTACCATCAGTTGAGAATCAGGAATGATGATGTGCCCAAGATAGCGTTCAAGACAAGATATGGTCATTATGAGTTCTTGGTGATGTCTTTTGGACTCACTAATGCACCAGCGACCTTCATGGACTTGATGAACAGGTTATTCAGGCCATTCCTAGATCGTTTTGTCATCGTATTCATAGATAACATTTTGGTATACTCTCAAACCGAGGAAGAACATGTGTGGCATTTGAGGATGGTGTTGCAGACTTTGAGAGAGTATCTGCTATATGCCAAATTTTCAAAATGTGAATTTTGGTTAGAAAGCATCTCATTCTTGGGACACGTGGTTTCTAGTGAAGGCATTAAAGTGAATCCTAAGAAAATTGAGGAGATAACTGATTGGCTTAGGCCTACAATAGTTACTGAGATGCGAAGTTTTTTGGGCCTAGCTGGCTACTATAGGCGTTTTGTATAGAATTTCTCCAAGATAATAGCTCCTCTAACTAAGTTAACTTGGAAGAAAATTCCGTTCATTTGGACAGATGATTGTGAGGAGAGCTTCCAGAAGCTTAAGGAATGTCTAACTACAGGCCCCGTGTTTACATTACCGATGAGTGGTGAAGGATATACTATGTACTATGATGCCTCCAGAGTTGGTTTAGGGTGTGTTTTGATGCAACATGGGAAAGTAGTGGCATATGCTTCAAGGCAACTAAAGAGGCATGACCAGAACTATCCCACCCATGATTTGAAAATGGCGGCTGTAGTCTTTGCATTAAAGATCTGGAGACACTACCTGTATGGTGAAGTATGCGAGATATATACTGACCACAAGAGTTTGAAGTACATCTTCCAACAGAGGTATTTAAACTTGAGGCAGAGTAGATGGATGGAACTTCTGAAGGACTATGATTATACTATCCAGTATCATTCTTGGAAGGCCAATGTAGTAGCAGATGCTCTGAGCAGAAAATCTTCTGGCAGCTAGCGCACATATCAGCGGTGAGGAGACCATTAATTCAGGAAGTATACGAGTTGATGGATCAAGGTTTGATCTTGGATATTTCAGATGAGGGTCTATTATTGGCCCATTTTTCAATAAGACCAGACCTGCGAGATAGAATCAGAGTTTCTCAGCACAGGGACCCACAATTAATAAAGATTATAGAAAGAGTACAGCAAGGTGAAGGTTATGAATTTGGATTTGCTAGTGATGGCGCTCTTATGCAAGGTTTCAGGATATTTGTGCCCGACGTGGACAACCTCAGGAATGAGATCATACAAGAGGCACACTATACACCCTACAGTGTCCACCTAGGCTCCACCAAGATATACCATGATGTGAAAGATAGCTACTGGTGGAATGGCATGAAGAGAGATATAGCAGACTTTATGTCCAAGTACTTGACTTGTCAGAAGGTGAAGTTTGAACACTAGAGGCCGTCAGGAAAGCTGCAAGAGCTCTCTATCCCGGAATAGAAGTGGGAAATAACCACGATGGATTTTGTAATTGGGTTGCCTTGTACCACTCGGGGATATGATTTAATATGGTTAATTGTAGATCGTCTAACTAAAACAACTCATTTCTTGCCTATGCGAACCACCTATTTTGTTGCACAACACGCCAAGCTCTATGTTCGAGAAATAGTCAGATTGTATGAAGTTCTTACTTTCATAATATTTGACAGAGGACCTCAGTTCACTTCTAGGTTTTGGAGAAAGCTGCAAGAGGCACTTGGCACGCAGTAAAATTTTAGTACTGCCTTCCACACCTAGACAGACGGACAGTCTGAAAGGACAATTCAAACACTAGAGAATATGCTTCGTATGTGTGTCCTGGATTTTGGAGGTCAATGGGATGATCAGTTACCCTTGGTGGAGTTTGCCTACAATAACAGTTATCATTCTAGTATCGAGATGGCACCCTATGAGGCACTGTATGGCAGAAAGTGTAGGTCTCCTCTGTGTTGGATGGAAATGGGAGAAGCAAAGGTGCATGATGTAGACCTAGTGCAATACACTTTTTAGATAGTTCCTTTAATCAGGGAACCATTGAAAACAGCTTTCAGCAGGCAGAAGAGTTATGCAAATCCCAAATGGAGGGATGTAGAGTTTGCAGTGGGCGATTACGTGTTCCTGAAGGTTTCTCCGATGAAGGAAGTTATGAGATTTGAAAAGAATGGCAAGTTGGCACCTTAGTATATTGGACCTTTTGAAGTTACTGACAGAGTCGGAGCAGTTGTTTATTGGTTGGAGTTACCACCCAGCGTTTCTCATGTTCACTCAGTGTTTTATATCTCCATGCTCAGGAAATACATACCTGATCCTTCTCATGTGCTACAACCGGATACAGTAGAGTTAAATGAAGACTTGACGTTTGAGGAGTAGCCAGTAGCCATAGTGAACTACCAAGTGAGGCAGCTAAGCTCAAAATAGATCTCTATAGTTAAGGTATTGTGGAGAAGCCAATCAGTAGAAGAATACACCTGGGAGTCAGAGCGGGACATGTGTAGCAAGTACTCTTATTTGTTCAATGTGTAATTCTGTTTTTTTATTTTGCTATGTGTAAAACTTCGAGGACGAATTTTCTATAAGGGGGGAAGAATGTAACACCCCTAATTTTTAAAATTATTATTTTATAGATAAATATTAAATTTTATTTTATTTAAATTTTGGAAAATTATTTGAAATTTTTCAAAATGTAGAAATTGAGTTCGATGCAAACTCCAAGATCATATAATAATAATAATAATAATAATAATAATAATAATAATAATAATAATAATAATAATAATAGAGTGCCTAAAATATTTAAAAAAATAAACATAATGCAAATTATCAAATTATAATATAAAAATTTTTACTATTTAAAACATTCGAACAATTTCTCTATAACTAATATATATTACATAAATATAGTTTTAATTAATTTATAATTTTAAAATAAAACATAACAATTAGCCAATATCAAAGAATTATATCAATTCTTATGTAAAATTTACACATTCAAATGCAAAAATATAATATAAATTTTAAAGATAGCATAAGATTAAAAAAAAATAACAATCGCCCTTCATTCAAATTAAGTAAATAATAACTTAATATAGCACCCATAAAAACACAGTCAAATAAATAAATATATTAGAAGAAGTAAACAAAAGTGTAAGAAATTTTAAATATATTTTAAAGAAAAATACAAATAAAATAAGATTATATATAGTAAAATATAATGTAATACAATATAATTAATTATGTAACGGAATTAATGTTGTAATGTAATGTAATTATTATATATTATTATATTATTGTGCATTGTGGAAGCGTGTAAACTACAAAAAAATAAAACAAACACACAAAATACTAATATTTTCGTGATTCACCTAATCAACATAGGATTATATCCACGGGCATGACATCTTCCACTATCTTCAATAAATAAATCATCATTATAAGTTCATAGCTATACTTTCCATAAATCCAATTACACCCAAAAGAACTCATACATCATCAAACTGCTTATAGTAAATATATTAGTTAGTCCCTCTCAGTCTACTCTAGATATAACCTAATATATTTATTATTACAATACTACGTCACAAAGGATGCCTTCAACTATATAGGCAAAAGCTCTCTCACCAATGGGCAAGAATCCCTTCCTCTTGAGTTCTATGTCTTTTCTCCACCTTAAGTTGAAGCCTCTCTCCACTGCAATGGGCAAAAGCCCCTCATTAATGAGCAGAGCCAAATTCGCAGTAATTGGCAAGGCTCTTCTCTACAATGGATGACAGCCTCACTCCATGAGCTGAAAGCTAAATAACCCTTTCCACCATTCTCCTATTTATAGTGTTAATTCCCTCAATCCTAATTTGATTAGGAGTCTCACTTAATTTAGGAATAACACTAAAATAAGAGTTCTACTTTATATAGGAAATATTCCTCTATCCTATTGAGGAATATTTCTCATACTCAAATTAGAAAAAAGTCTCTTCAAATCTTACTAGGATTTTGAGTCATAATTCTAACATATATTTAGTTGTAAAGTAAAAATATAAGTAATATAATGTAATGATAATTTTTGTTTTAATATTTAATTTATTTATAGTGTTAATAATAAGTGATAATAATTACAGTGATTGATAAGCTAACATTAGCGATAGTAGCTAAGTGATAATGGTAATAATAGCGGTGATTATGTGGTGGCAGCAAGATGAAGGTAGTAGTGGTGATAGTGAATAGGTGGTGGTGTAGTGTTGTTAGTAACGATTAAGGGCCTGTTTAGTATTGCTGTTAAAACTACTGTTAAGAAAATCATTTTTTAAAATATACTAGTTAAAGAGTAATATTAATAATTTAAAATTAAATTTGATAAGTTTTAGTCATAAGAACACTAAAACAATAAAATAACTTTTTTTAAACTGTTTTTTTCAATAGCATCTAAAATGATACTTTTATTCAGAAAAGTAGTTTCAGCTATCGAAACGCAATGCCAAACAGACACTAAGTGGTGATAACGACAATAGTAGTCGAACAGTAGTGATGGTAGTACGGATAATAAATGAAAAAAAATAAAAATAAAAATAAGTTATCATAATTACATCCGTTTATATATATAATGATCGTTATATTACTTTTAAGTGTAATAAATTATATTATATAATTACTTCTAAAAAAATTATATTATATAATTGATATTTCATTACATTAAATTTTTTTGAATAATGTAATTAAATATATAATGTAATTACAATTACGATTACATTACAAATTTGATTACGCTTTATCAAATATAATCTAATTAGTTTGTTCCTTAGCAATCTTTCTAATTCTTATCATGTGTAGAGCTCTATCATCAATTTGACTCTTTTACATTTTTGGAATACTTAGATGTGTAATTAGATACGTACCATATGACCATATCCACATTAGCAATAATAAAATGTAGCCAATCAAAATAGCTTAATTAATTTGTTTTCATCTTTAAAAACATAAAATTTAAAAATATCTCAAATTCAAGTCTTTCTTTTATCAATTATGACATATAGCACCTCCATTATCTCATGTTATATATGTATCATACTAATTATTACTAAATTTATTAAATTTTCTTAGAATAAAAGGGAAAAAAAAAAATATAGTCACTAATTACACCTCACAAGAGAAATCTTTGAAATAAAATTAGCCAGAACAGAGAAATGAGGAAGTTGTTGATTGATGCTTATTTGATGGCAAATTTTTATAATGAGAAATTGGTTTGTTGTTATCGCACCAATTTTTTTTTTTTTTTTCTTAAGCAGAGTTTGGGTTAGGTCCAATAAAACTTGACATTTTTACACATAGGTTGAGCCCAACTTGGTCTACAATATTAGATGTCCAATTATATGAAGCGTAATGTGAGAAGATTATTTCCAAGCTACCAAATAAATTATGCGTCTTTGGAAAATTTAAAAAAAAAAAAAATGCGTACTCTAGGGTTTAATTGAATTGGGTCAGAAGGTTCCATGGATGCTATTGGATTTTTTTTTCTTTAATGTCATCAATTTTTTTTTAATTTAATGAAGACGCAATAAATCGGTGTAATAGAATCTAAAATTTCATGATAATTTAATTTAATTAATTTTTTTAACAATTTTAAAGTTTAGATGAAATAATTTGATTTTTTTTTAATTTAAAAATTTTTATTTTTAATAATGCATTATTATTTCTTTTAAATTATTTATTCTAAATGAAGTCAAAATATATATAATGAAAGATTCAAATTGAACACTTCTCTACTAAAAATAATCATATTAACTTCTGATTGGCTCATTAATATCTTTATTAAATTTTGCAAATTAAATATATTTAATAATAAAAAAATTGTAAGTGATCTTTAAAAAAAATTAATTTGATTTTTTTTTAAGCTTAATCAATTTAAATTAATATATAAATTAACGATTCTAATTTCGATAGTCTGGTTTCATATTCATTAAAAATCTTTGACAATAAAAATATGTCAGCCGACACTATGCACCTAATTATTAAAGCAGGATCTTAAAAATCATCCAACTTACATATAATAATTATTTTTAATATTTAAATTTAATTATTATTATATAAATAATATTCAAATAATTAATATAAAATATATTGTTATTAATAATTTATATTTTAAAATTAATAATTTTATAAAATATTTAATTTAAAGTATAATATAAAAATATATATTTTTATATTTAATTAATTATTATATAAAGCGGTTTATTGAATAAAAAAATCAAAACTTTTAAGTTTTTCGGCTAAAGTTATTTTTTGTGTCTTATAACTGAAACTTAATTAATTATTATAAGGGTTGCTAAACAGACCAAATTAAATTTGAAAAAATAACAGTAAATCATAATATAGTCCTTAAAGTTTTATTTAATTAATAAAATAGTTAATTGATTTAAATTTTATATTTAAATATTTTTTATTTATCATATAAAATATAATTATAATATAAAAATATTTATATTTAGTTTTAATTAAAATTTTATACTAAAACTTAATTGTTTTGTTAAGATATATTTTAATATTATAAATAATTCAAAACTTGTATGATAATAAAATAATCACAAAATAATCACACTGTAAAATCAATCGTCAATTATGCAAAAATAATCACATTATAATAAAGTAATTATTAAAGTTACAGTTTGATCATAAGCCATATAATCAATTATAAAAGAAGTTTGTAATTTTGTAAATAAAAATAATAGTTAATTTTTTTAAAATCATATTTATTTGATCATTAACTTAAAAAGATTAATATACTTGATAATAATTTTATTACTGTAAAAAAATTTGCATAATTGACAACTAGAAAAGAAATTTTTTAATGTGATTATTTTGTAATTACTTTATTATATTAAAGTATTATAACACCCATAATTTTTAAATTTATTATTTTATGGGTAAATATTAAATTTTACTTTATTTAAAATTTAAAAAATTATTTGAAATTTTTCGAATTTTAGAAATCGAGTTCGATTTTCCGAAAATATGAAACTTTGATGATTTTTAAAAACTAATTTAAAGATCACGTGACAAAACTAAAAATATATTTAGACTTTACAATTTTTTTTGAGTTTTTTGATATTTTTTTCGAAATTTTTGGGCCTCGTTTTTGATCCCATGACAGAATAAAAATTCAATTTTGGGTATCCTGAATCGAACCGGCCTAATCGAATCGGACCGAGTCAGACCGACTGAATCGAACCGGCCCTTTTCCTTTTACTTTACTTCTCCCTCGCGCATCTCGACTCTCTCTCTTCTCTTCCCTTTTTCTGTCTCCTCTCTCCTCCCCACTGCCCGCCACCGCCACCCTGCCCTTCCCGTCACGCCGGCGACCACCGCTGTACCTTTCCCCTTGCCGACAGTAGCCTGGAATCACCGGAAAATGCTCCCTAAAACTCCCATTCGTGCAGCGCGTAGCTTCAGCTTCCTGGGTTGATTCCGGCCGATCCGGCCACCGATTGGATCGGGTCTTATCCCAAAACCCATCTACACTTCGAAAGCTTTCCATAGACACTAAGAACACCAAAGTCCATTGAGCGGTTGGTCCAATTTTTGTCCGGAAAATTTTAGCCCATTTCGACTTTTGGGCTAGATTTCTCATAAACCGTGAATCCCACGAAAAATCCGAGAGTACCGAAGTGCTCCCCTGGGCGAGAGATTCGCGGTAATACTCATTTCGAATTTTTTCGACACCCTTTTTTGGTGGGTCCCACGCAACCTCGCAATGTTTTTCCAAGCACTAAATGAGCTTAATAAATTTCGTAAATATTATTTACTAACCCCTGTGTTGTGGGCTTGGAGTAGGTACCTTCAATTCATGAAAATTCAATAGTTACTCGGGTCTGCAATTTCGAGCCGGACAAGTAGGCTATTAAAAAAGTTTCAGAATTGGGTCGAAATTATAGGCTACCCCACTATTTTAGATATTTCGGACGCGTCCCCAAGGTCGGAATTGGCATAGGTAAACCCAAACCTTACTTTTTCTTAATTATCTAGTACTTGATTACGATTAAAAATCTATAAAATATTTTTGGTAGGTTAAAAAATTATAATTACTATTGCATTAGCTTAATAATATTGCTAAGGACCGCGAGAAAAAAATTTTAGAAATTTTAGAGCTCATTTGAGTAGTTTTTGCAAAATGATTAATTGTAGGGACTAAATTATAATTTTTTAAATTATGGCTCCTGACTGTTTGGATGGGCCCAAGAGGGGCCATGTGATGTGATTGAGTTGTAGATGTGTGACTTGTGGATATAGAAGTGTATTTTGAACCTTTTTGTAGGTTGGGTAGGTCCTAGGTATAGGGGAGATTCTGCTAGATTTTCGGCACGACTTAGGGCGTCTTTGATCCTTTTTAAACTTATATTAAGTCAAATATATTAAATAATTTTAATAAAATTATCAGGTGAGCCGGGACAGTATTCCTCCTCAGACCAGCCACCGCAGTGACCTCGGTTTAAGTCTGTGAGTAAAATATTAATTTTAATTATAATTTTTATATTATTATATGTTCAGACATGCTCATGCATCATTTATAAATATGTATCTATATAGTTAAACACTAGGCACGTTTTATATTACATTCTTAATTGACGAAGTGCCATGGATGTTATTTATGGTAATTTGGAGCTGTGTGCATGTGTTAGTGTGTGTGTGGTGTGTGGTATTGATATGGATAGGACGGGTAGATGCGGGTTGAGATACACTCGCTGGGACCAGTCCTTTATGGATAAGTTGGGTTAGGCACGGCTCGAGATGATCTCGCTGCCTCCCACATTTGGTTTATCAAGCGAAAGTCCGGCTTGAGAGACACTCACTGGCAGAGGTTAGATTAAAAGAGCTGTATAGGGGATCAGCTCCTATATATGTACTGTTTAAACAATATTGAGTGTGTGAGTACTCCAAATTGCCTTTTTGCTGTTATGATGTGATATGTATGAAAATTTCGATAGTATTGTATTCCACTCTTTAGGATGCATTAGCTCTTGGTAACTATAGAAATTGTAGTTAAAATTGGTATTTTACTCTTTGAGTCGAACGCTCGCTCCTGTTCACCTTATTTTTCCAGATTACAGGAGGATTACTTATTGTGACTAACCTGCTCCTCTTCTTTGCAGGTCAATTAGTAATATCTAATATATTTTGTGCAATTTAGCCAAAATTTTAGACTTCGCATATGTTAGGAGTATTTTAATCAATTTGAGACTGTAATCTAATATTATGTTGAATTCGTAAGAACATTAAATACATGTATGTGTGAGTGTGATTGGATTGGATGAGGGAGCTGAGCTCCCATTTGATTTATGACATGATGAGTATGTGCAGGGTGAGCTGAGCTCCCCAAATTGTTATATATTGTATTTACAGGTTAGGCGAGCAAAAAACTCCCCGTTATATGGTCCATATTATGGCTAGACTTTGTCTAGTTGAATTCTTGAAATTGAGCTTAAAATGGGTCTTAGGATTGGGTTAAGAAATAGTTAGGCTTATTACGGGCCTCAGGAGCTTTAGGTTGACTCAGGTCCTAGTGCCGGTCCGGCCCATAGGTTGGGTCATGATAAATGTGGTATCAGAGCTTAGGCCCCAGATTCAAAGGGAATATATGTCAAAAATTTTGGGAAGAGTCTAATAGGAGTCACATGTAGAGAATAGGGTCCACATTCATCCTTACATTATCATCCTTGCTTCTAGTTTCTTCTTCATATAATTGTGTATAAATATAAGTCTATAGAACTGTGTAACATGTCGTTTTGAATTTTGTGGGCTAATACTGCTGAATTTCAGGAAAATGCATAGAAGTATAAGAGCTGCCACTGCACCAGAGCTGGATGTGCCAGAAGAGGTGTTGGCACAAGATGAGGTGCCTGCCCCGAGGAGGCAGGGCAGGAGACCTAGAGCTGCTCAAGTAGAAGAGCAGCCACCACCAGTGCAGGAATAGTCTTTTATGGCCCAAGGTTTTATGGATCCAATGGCAGCTACCCTAGCCGAATTGCAGAGGACCATCAATATGATGGCACAATATATGGTCCACCCTCCACAATAGCAGCAGCCCACCACACCAAGAGGGAAACCTTACAAATAAATAATTAATTTTAAGAAATTGGTGCCTAGTATCTATGATGTAACTGATGATGTTTACCAGTTTTTGGACTCCTGCAAATAGGCAAAGGTGGAACTGCAGTTAATTGACAGAAGATTGGTAGAGTGTGTGCAGCATGTATTGGGACCAGTGCCAAGACAGTGGATGACAGACTACGTGCTACACCTATTTGAGGATTATTATGACCTACCTTGTGGGTATCAATCAAAAGGTTTGTGCCAAAAAGTTTCAGAGACCAAAGCAGTGGGCCTTTAAGGCCTTAAGGAGAATGGCAGATCCGTATATGAATATGCTATAGAATTTTTGGAACCGAGTAGGTATGCCCCCACAGCAGTGGCTAAAGAAAGTATGAAGGTAAAGAGGTTCCTAAAGGGGTTGGACAGGAAGTATGCAAACCTGGCCATGATGTTTGATCAGTCTTTCGATGTGGTAGTTGATCGAGCCCAATAGATTGAAATCAGCTATACAGGAGATGACAGTGGAAGGACAAAGAAGAATAGAGCAGAGGGTTCTTCGGGTATTCCCTACATACGTACCACGGATAGTAGAGGCCAAAGTCATTATAGAGGAAGAAGTAGAAACAATAAGAGGGGTGGTTTCAAACATAGATCTCGAGAATTGCACCGGTATGGATCTAGCAGTGGTCACGATTCGGATTCTGATGATTCCAGGTCTAGTTCAGATCCTCCTTGGCACCCTGCACACAGTGTGGAAGAGGACATTCAGGACCTTGTATCATGGGTTTAGGAGTATGTTTCTGGTGTGGCCAGCAGGGTCACTTTGCTAGAGAATGTCCCGTGTTCAGTGAGCCATAGATGGGGTCACAGGGTTCTGTTGTAAATGTTCCTCGTCAATTGTATCCTGGTGCTTCCAGCATGGCAGGTAGTTAGTTCAGTCACCAACAAGGCCGAGGACAAGGAGGACGTGGATTTGGAGGCAGGTCAAAAGGTAGAAGTCAACTTCAGAGTTTTACAATGCAAGGTAGGGATTAGGCTCGGGTTTTCACCTTGACCCACTAGGATGCGCAGGCTTCCAATGCAATTATGGTAGGTATTCTTCTAGTCTGTTCCTATGAGGCTCGTGTTTTGATAGATTCAGGTGCTACACACTCATTTATCTCCCCCGTTTTTACCATGAGATTGGGTAGGAGCCTTACAATTTTAGAATGCCCCTTATCTGTAGCTACCCCTCTAAGTGACAACATAGATATGGACATGGTTTTTCCGGGTAACCCCGTGGTGGTGGATGGAAGAATCCTCCCAACAGACTTGGTTCCTTTACCGATAATGGATTTTGATGTAATTTTGGGCATGGATTGGCTGGCAACTCATTATGCCACTTTAGACTGCAGGAACAAAAATGTGTTTCATATACCTGGTGTGGAATAGTTTAGCTTTGATGGTGACAAGAGCATGGCTCCATGTAACTTGGTGTTAGTAATTAGTGCTAGAAAGATGTTGAGGCATGGGTGTCAGGGGGATTTGGCATTAGTGAGAGATACATCTGTAGAAGGTGTTGACATGGAGAATGTTTCTATTGTCAGAGAATTTATGGATGTCTTCCCTGAGGAGCTTCCAGTGTTACCACCAGAAAGGGAAATGGAGTTTTGCATTGAAATTGTGCTGGGTACAAACCCCATATCAATGCCGCCTTACAGGATAGCCCCAGCAGAATTGAAGGAACTGAAGGAGCAACTACAAGAGCTTCTAGACAAGGGTTTTATCCGTCCAAGTACCTCCCCCTAGGGCACTCCTGTTCTATTTGTGAGGAAGAAAGATGGGTCCTTAAAGTTGTGTATTGATTATAGACAGCTGAATAAGGTGACTGTGAAGAATAAGTATCCACTTCCTCAGATCGATGATCTGTTTGATCAGCTCCAAGGGGCTAGATTCTCTTTTAAAATAGATCTATGGTCAGGCTACCATTAGTTGAGAATGAAGAATAATGATGTGCCTAAGACAACATTCAGGACAGGATATGGTCATTATGAGTTCTTGGTGATGTCTTTTGGCCTCATTAATGCACTAGCGGCCTTCATGGACTTGATGAACAAGGTGTTTAAGCCATTCTTAGACCGTTTTGTCATTGTATTCATAGATAATATTTTGGTATACTCTTAGACAGAGGAAGAATATGTGTGGCATTTGAGGATGGTGTTGCAGACTTTAAGGGAGCACCAGCTATATGCCAAATTTTCAAAATGTGAATTTTGGTTAGAAAGCATCTCATTCTTGGAACACGTGGTTTCTAGTAAAGGCATTAAAGCAAATCCCAAGAAAATTGAGACGATAACTGATTGGATTAGGCCTACAACAGTTACTGAGGTGCGAAGTTTTTCTGGGCCTAGCTGGCTACTATAGGCATTTTGTATAGAATTTTTCCAGGATAGAAGCTCCTCTAAGTAAGTTAACTCAAAAGAACATTGCATTCATTTGGACAGATGATTGTGAGGAGAGCTTCCAGAAGCTTAAGGAATGTCTAACTACAGCCCCTGTGTTTACATTACCGATGAGTGGTGAAGGATATACTATGTACTATGATGCCTCCAGAGTTGGTTTAGGGTGTGTTTTGATGCAACATGGGAAAGTAGTGGCTTATGCTTCAAGGCAGCTAAAGAGGTATGAGCAGAACTACCCCACCCATGATTTAAAAATAGCGGCTGTAGTCTTTGCATTAAAGATCTGGAGACACTACCTATATGGTGAAGTGTGCGAGATATACATTGACCACAAGAGTTTGAAGTACATCTTCCAACAGAGGGATTTAAACTTGAGGCAGAGGAGATGGATGGAACTTCTGAAGGACTATGATTATACCATCCAGTATCATCCTTGGAAAGCCAGTGTAGTAGCAGATGCTCTGAGCAGAAATTCTTCTGGAAGCTTGGCGCACATATCAGCAGTGAGGAGACCGTTAATTCAGGAAGTACACGAGTTGATGGATTAAGGTCTGATCTTGGATATTTCAGATGAGGGGCTATTATTGGCCCATTTTTCAGTAAGACCAGACATGTGAGATAGAATCAGAGTTTCTCAGCACAGGGACCCGCAATTAATACAGATTATAGAAAGAGTACAACAGGGTGAATGTTGTGAATTTGGATTTGCTAGTGATGGTGCTCTTATGCAAGGTTCTAGGATATGTGTGCTCGACGTGGACAATCTCAGGAATGAGATCATGCAAGAGGCACACTATACACCCTACAGTGTCCACCCAGGCTCCACCAAGATATACCATGATGTGAAAGATAACTACTGTTGGAATGGCATGAAGAGAGATATAGCAGACTTTGTGTCTAAGTGTTTGACTTATCAGAAGGTGAAGTTTGAATACCAGAGGCTGTCGGGAAAGCTGCAAGAGCTCCCTATCCCGGAACGGAAGTGGAAAATGATCACAATGGATTTTGTAATTGGGTTGCCTTGTACCACTCAGGGATATGATTTGATATGGCTAATTATAGATCGCCTAACTAAAACAACTCATTTCTTACCTATGCAAATCACTTATTCTGTTGCACAATACGCCAAGCTCTATATTCGAGAAATAGTCAGATTGCATGGAGTTCCTGCTTTCATAATATTTGACAGAGGGCCCCAGTTCACTTCTAGGTTTTGGAGAAAGCTGTAAGAGGCACTTGGCACATAGTTAAACTTTAGTACTGCCTTCCACCCCCAGACAGACGGATAGTCCAAAAGGACAATTTAGACACTGGAGGATATGCTTCGTATGTGTGTCTTGGATTTCGGAGGTCAATGAGATGATCAGCTACCCTTAGTGGAGTTTGCCTACAACAACCGTTATCATTCTAGTATCGGGATGGTACCCTATGAGGCACTGTATGGCATAAAGTATAGGTCTCCTCTGTGTTGGATGAAAATAGGAGAAGCAAAGGTGCATGATGTAGACCTAGTGCAATACACTTTTAAGATGGTTCCTTTAATCAGGGAATCATTGAAAATGGCTTTCAGCAGGCAGAAGAGTTATGCAGATCCCAAACGGAGGGATGTAGAGTTTGCAGTGGGCAATTACGTATTCCTGAAGGTTTCTCCGATGAAGGAAGTTATGAGATTTGGAAAGAATGACAAGTTGACAACTTGGTATATTGGACCTTTTGAAGTTACTGACAGAGTCGGAGCAGTTGTCTATTGGTTGGAGTTACCACCTAGCGTTTCTCATGTTCACCCCGTGTTTCATATCTCCATGCTCAGGAAATACATACCTGATCCTTCTCATGTATTGCAACCGGATACAGCAGAGTTGAATGAAGACTTGACATTTGAGGAGTAGCTAGTAGCCATAGTGAACTACCAAGTGAGGCAGCTAAGATCAAAATAGATCCCTATGGTTAAGGTATTGTGGAGGAGCCAATCAGTAGAAGAATACACCTGGGATTCAGAGCAGGACATGTGTAGCAAGTACTCTTATTTGTTTAATGTGTAATTCTGTTCTTTTATTCTGCCTTGTGTAAAACTTCGAGAACGAATTTTCTGTAAGGGGAGAAGAATGTAACACCCCTAATTTTCAAAATTATTATTTTATAGATAAATATTAAATTTTATTTTATTTAAATTTTGAAAAATTATTTGAAATTTTTCAAAATTTAGAAATCGGGTTCGATTTTCTAAAAATGTGAAACTTTAATAATTTTTAAAAATTAATTTAAAGACTACGTGGTAAAACTAAAAATATATTTAGACTCTACGAATTTTTTTGAGTTTTCTGAAATTTTTTCGAAATTTTTGAGCCTCATTTTTAATTCTAGGATAGAATAAAAATTCAATTTCGAGTATCCTGAATTGAACTGATCGAATCGAACAGGATCGATCGGATCGACTGAATCAAACTGGCCCTTTTCCTTTTTCATTTATAAGTGCCTATCATGTTTGTTATATGGCATGAGACTCACCATTCCATCTTATTTATATCTCATATAAATAACTTGGGAACAAACATGAATACAATCTTTCTGGATAAGTCATGTCCTTATTATGAAGTATCCTCGATTGTGAACCTATTTATGATACTTTGTGCTAGAAATATTGTCACTCATATTCTTAACAACTTAAGAATAATATTTCTAACAAAATATCAATGGACCTTTTCTATTACACATAAATATAATATATAAACAGAAAAGTGGAAATGCCATTTATTAATAAAATATGTACAAGATACATACTAAATGATATGCTCTAGGGCATACTACTAACAATCTTCCACTAGCACTAGAGCCATTCATTACAATATCTTAGACCTATCTTCTCAAGATGTCGGTCTAACTGAGTTTGTGACATAGGCTTAGTGAATGGATCTTTTCAAGCGATGTTATTTTTATATATCCGATAATATGGTAGTGCCTTTCTATGTGTTTGGATTTTGGGTGAGACCTTCCATTGTTGTCACGAAGTAGTGGGCTGCTGACTCAATGGAAGGAACTCAGTTACATCACGAACTTCTTTATCCAAATAGCTTCCTTTGCGACATCGATGCGATAATTATACTCGACCTTGTGCTCTGTTGGAACTCTTCTCCATTACAAATGAACACATATCTTCTATCATCGATATCTAATTGGAAATCGTAATCATATAACCATCCAATTGCAAGTCTCCACCTCCACAAATCAAGAATAAATCCTTAGTTCTTCTCAAGTACTTAAGGATATTCTTGTGATTATCTAGTGTTCCAAACTGGATTGGATTGATAAGTCAAACTAACGGCATATGTGATATCAGGCCTAGTACACAACATTGCATACATTAAACTTCCAATCATATGGAATCCTCGCCATCTTATCTCTTTCTTGGTGTCTTTGGAGACATCTCTTTAGAAAGATGGATACCATGTCTCCAATCCTCTCTTGGAATCAAGCATGTTAAACCTCTTTAACACCTTTTCCAAGTATAGACTTTGGGATAAACCAATTATTCTTTTCGCTCTATCTCTATAGATGCGAATCCCAAGAATATAGGTTGCCTCCCTAAGTCTTTCATGGAGAATGTATTTGACAACCATACCTTTATAGTTGTCAACATACATTACCTATCAACGATATGTCATCCACATATAAGACAAGGAAAGTGATAGTGTCACTAACCTTCTTATATACACATGGCTCATCCTCATTTTTGATAAAACCAAAGGATTTAATGGCTTCATCAAAGCGGATGTTCCAACTCCTCGAGCTTGTTTCAACCCATAAATGGATCGCTTTAGCTTGCATACCTTGGAACCATCTTGGGATTCAAATCCCTAGGTTGTTTCATGAAAATGTTTTCTTCAATGTATCCATTGAGAAAAGTTTGACATCCATCAAATCTCATAATCATAGTATGCATTTGTGCTAATAAAATCCTAATTGATTTAAGCATAAGTCTCCTCATAGTCTATTCCTTGCCTTTTATAGGTCTCTACCTTTCCATCGTAACCAATTTTCTTCTTGAAAACCCATTTGTTCCCTATAGGTACAATACCTCAAGATCCCAAACTTCATTCTTATATCAATCTATCAATCCATTTTGAAGAGTCTATATCTTCTTCATAGGTAAGTGGATCATCTCCATGATCTACTTCTTCATGAGTAGACAACTCTTGTTCTTCTTCATGAAGAAAACCATATCTCAGATGTTTCATCAATGGGTATAGGTTGACTAGATGGATTTATATCCATATTCTCCAATTCTAACTCTATTTGCCTTCCTTTGCCTCCTTCTTGAACAAATCTCTACTTATCACAATCTTTTGTGAAGTAGGCAAATAAAAATAATATTCAAAACTATCTTTTGAATATCCAACAAATCGACCTTTTTTTGATATAAGTCGGACAACCCCAAATCTTAACATGCTTTAGACTTGGTTTTCTTCCATGCCATATCTCATAAGGTGCGGAAGAAAGCGATTTTGATGGAATAAGAAAATTGGCATATCTACACCATTCATTTGGGCGTTCTGGAGAGAGTGTCGGTGAAACAATGCCATGCTCTCTCAAGTATTCATCAAATTAAATATTCACCTCCACGATCTAATCGAAGAGCTTTAATATTCTTTCCTGTTTGATTTTCTACTTCAGATTTAAATTCTTTGAACTTTTCAAAAGATTCATGTTTGTATTTCATCAAATACAAATACCCAAACCTTGATTTATCATCGTAATAAAATAATGAAAGCCCTCTAGCCATTTCTTTAAATGGACCACATACATCACTATGTATTAATTTCAAAATATTTTCAGATTCACAAGTTGGAGTAGGCTCAGAGCCCAATGAGGATAGAATCCCCATTTTCCAAATATATTTTGAACTTGAGTTGGTTTTCACCATGGCATTGCATTCTTTTAGATCACTTGCATTCAATTTGTGTTTGTCATTATTATCCAAATAATAAAGACCATCATTCATATAACAACCAACATATTTATTTCCAAAATAAATATTGCAAACATCATCAATTCATAGCCATTTCTAGTCAAACTAGATATAGAAATGATGTTCTTAAAAGCATCAGTACATATAAAATATTATCCAAACACAAAACATGTCCAAACATGTAAAAGATTTAGATCGCCAATCCGGACTTAATATCTTATCATTAGAAATATGAAAATAACAAGATATGGACATACCTTAAACACTTTCCGTGCCTCCATCGACTTTAGTCTTCCTTTTCTATTTAGCTATTTTCTTTGAAGGACATATTCTTTTGGGCAATAACCAGCATTTTGAGAAAACCAGCAGGTGCATTCTGTTTAGGCATATTCTCATACCTAGCATTCTGTTTGTGCTCACCATACAACTCTTGTAGGTGAAGGAGGATCCATGTAACACTTAGCTCATATCATGCTCCTTCCATTTATCCAAAGTATCATGTTCCTCTTGTGTGGCCTCTGGAGGTAGGGACCCAGAACATTTGAATCTAGAACATATCCTATATGTTCAAAGTTAAAATAACCAGATTAATTATTAAATGTATTATTTAAATAACCAAAATGATAATTTTCTTTTAATCAAATTGGTCCTAGTTGGATGGATTTATAGTGGGTGATTGAATTCTTATAATTCTATTGATCATCCTCAGTACATCCATTATTGGAATTACAATAAACTATAAGTGAGCAACTCCTTGCCCATCACATCTCATGTGAAAATCTCGGGTACATCCATTATTGACTTATCTTGCATTAGTTAAGTTGATCCCATTGAGTCATAATTATGCAAATAATTTTAATGTAAACCATTTACATATTTATAACATCTCATGCTTAACAATTATTCTTAAGAAAATCTCTTAAATTAATTGCATCTCATGCAACTATTTAAAATTTCTTAAAATAATTGCCCCAATGGAGGGCTTATGTTATAATTACTTTAATTATAGCATTTCCAACTTAATCATTTGTTTGGAAGATTTTATAGCCATCCTTATTACTATTAAGGTCTCACTTTGCACATTATCCATTTAGCATGCATATATCATATAATTGCATACATTCTCATACATCTCATGCATTCATGGATAAGCGATAAATATGGTATGATCATGGACTTTCTAAGGGATTCATTCGAGCCACCAAGAATTGAATGGGGCATTCCTAGGTGCATTTCATTCATTCATTTTACAAGAGTTGCTGAAGGAGTACATAATCAACACTTGATATTGAATTCCTCCCATGATCCACAATGCTCTTTGACCTCTTGAACTTTACATACCAAGGCGAATTTACAAGAACTTAAATAAATGAAATTACAACCCAAAATATTACAACCTTAATAATACATGCACAAAATAAATTAAAATAAATTAATTAATTTACAATCCCAAAGAAACATAAAAGAAATAAATTCAATCACATTGGTCTTTTATAGTCCATGATCATCCATCATGCATATCAGTATTTAACAATTAAATAAAACATACATACTTAAATTAAATTGAATATCTCATATTCAACTTAAAAATCCAGATTTGAATATGATTCAAATAAATTTAAAAATTCAGATTTGAATCTCATTCAAACAAATTTAAAAATTGATTTGAATCACATTCAAACAACTGATTTGAATCACATTCAAACATTTTTAAAAATCAGATTTGAATCACATTCAAATATTTTTAAAAATCAGATCTTTATTGAATTAATTTTAAAAATCAGATTTAAATATGATTCAAACAACTTTAAAAATTCAGATTTGAATCACATTCAAACAATTTTTAAAATTTACATTCAAACAATTTTTAAAATTCTGATTTGAATCATAATTTAATTGTGTGATTAAAACTACTAATTAAACACTTTAATTAGTCAAAGAATAGGCCTTAGATCATACAACAATTGCCCATGGAACCATTGTTGCCGCCCCAATGGTGGCTTCACCTCTTGATCCAACCAGCAATGAATCAATCATCTCATGATCAAATCACACAATTAAATCATATAATCAACAATCTAAATGGCAAATATAGTAAAACACAAGATTATACCATTGAATTCAGATTTATTTTTATCTATTTGATTTCAATGATAAACAACATATTAAAACTCTTTTAATATGTTTTTGCATCTGTATTTGCCATTTAAGATTTTAAAATTAATCTTTTCTATTAATTAGAAATTCAAGTTCTACCTTTTAAGAGATTAGAGATGTAAGCGGACACTAGAAACAATTTCTAGTGTTCTTAATTCAAGAGATTGATGGCTAATCTCTTTGAATTGATGAGAGATGAAGAGAAATAGCTGGAGAGGCTCAAAGTGGCTTGACAAATGAGAGGAGAGGCTGCTGGTTATTTGTTCTTTTCATAACCACACTTAAATAGCTAGGTTAACACATTAAATGTCAAACCTATATTTAATCTTAATTTTAATAATCTTACATGATTAAAAACATTTGTCACACCGTGAAATGACCAAAAACCCCCTGTGTCTTAATTTTGAGTTCTAAACCCAAAATAATTATTTTCTTCTTCTAATTAATTTATATCAAATATAAATTAATTAATTAATCTCTATTAATTAATTTCTCATCAATTAAATTCATATTTAAACACTTTAAATATAAATTTAATTTATTTAATTAATCAATTAAACTCTTTAATTAATTAATTAAATCATATTTAAATAGGTGATAACTAGAATAATTAAATGAACATAGGATTTTATCTCTATTTACTTTGATTTATGACAAAACATTGACAGAGTAAACTCCATGTGCTTGTCATAGTGTCATCACTGTTACCTACTTATCATTTATTTGTTATATGGCATGAGACTCACCATTCCATCTTATTTATATCTCATATAAATAGAATAATATTTCTAACAAAATATCAATGGACCTTTTCTATTACACATAAATATAATATATAAAGTGGAAATGCCATTTATTAATAAAATATACTACTAACACCTCGCACGTCCCGACTCCCTCTCTTCCCTTCCTTTTTTCTCTTTTCTCTCTCCTCCCCACTGCCGGCTGCCGCCACCAAGCCCTTCCCCTCATGCCGGCGACCACCCTGGTATCCTTCCCCTTGTCGGCCGCCTCCTGGAATAGCCGGAAAATGTGCCCCAAAACTCCCTTTCATGCAGTGTGCCGCTTTAGCTTCCCGAGCTGATTTCGGCCATCGATTGGACTAGATCTTATCCCAAAACCCATCTATACCTCGAGAGCTTTCTATAGACACCAAGAACACCAAAATCCATCTAGTGATTTGTCCAATTTTTGTCTAGGAAGTTTTAGCCTATTTTAAATTTTGGGCTAGATTTCTCATAAACCGTGAACTCCACGAAAAATCCGAGAGTACCTGAGTGCTCCCCTTGGCGAGAGCTTTGCAGTAATATCAATTTCGAATTTTTTTGACACCGTTTTTGGTGGGTCCCATGAAGCTTTGCAGTGTTTTTTCGAATACTAAATGAGCTTAATACATTCTGTAAAAATTATGTACTAACCCCTGTATTGTGAGCTTCGCGTAGGTACATTCAATTCATGAAAATTCAACAGTTGCTCGAGTTTGCAATTTCGGACCGGGCAGGCAGGCTATAGAAAAAGTTTCAGAATTGGGTTGAAATTATAGGCTACCCCACCATTTTCAGACTTTCCGGACGCGTCCCCAAGGTCGGAATTGGCATAGGTACACCCGAATCTTACCTTTTCTTAATTATCTAGTGCTTGATTACAATTAAAAATCTATAAAATATTCGTGGTAGGTTAAAAAATTATAATTACTTTTGCATTAGCTTAATAATATTGCTAAGGACCTTGAGGAAAAATTTTAGAATTTTTAGAGCTCATTTGGATAGTTTTTGCAAAAGGGTTAATTGTAGGGACTAAATTATAATTTTTCAAATTATGGCTGCTGACTGTTTGGATGGGCCTAGGAGGGGCCATATGATGTGATTGAGTTGTGGATGTGTGACTTGTGAATATAGAAGTGTATTTTGAACTCTTTTATAGGTTGGGTAGATCCTAGGTATAGGGAAAACTCTGCCGAATTTTCGGCACGACTTAGGGCATCTTTGATCATTTTTAAACTTATATTGAGTCAAATATATTAAATAATTTTAATGAAATTGTCAGGTGAGCCGGGATAGCCTTCTTCCTCAACCCAGCCACCGCAGTGACCTCGGTTCAAGTCTGTGAGTAAAATATTAATTTTAATTATAATTTTAATATTATTATATATTCAAGCATACCCATGCATCACTTATAAATATGTATCTATGTAGTTAAACACTAGGCACTTTTTATATTGTATCTTAATTGACGAAGTGCCATGGATATTATTTATGGTAATTTGGAGCAGTGTGCGTGCGTTGGTGTGTGTGTGGTGTGTGGTATTGATATGGATAGGATGGGTAGACGCGGCTTGAGAGACACTCGCTAGGACCCTATCCTTTATGGATAAGTCATGGTAGGCACAGCTCGAGATGATCTCGCTGGCCCCCGCATTTGGTTTATCAAGCGAAAGTCTGGCTTGAGAGACACTCGCTGGCAGAGGTTGGATTAAGAGAGATATATAGGGGATCAGCTCCCATATATGTACTGTTTGAATATTATTGGGTGTGTGAGTGCTCTAAATTGCCTTTTTTCTGTTTTGATGTGATATGTATGAAAGTTTCGATGGTGTTGCATTCTACTCTTTAGGATGCATTGGATCTAGGTAGTTATAGAAATTATAGTTAAAATTGGTATTTTACTCTCTGAGTCGAACGCTTATTCTTGTTCACCTTATTTTTTTAGGCTATAGGAGAATTACTTATTATGACTAACCTGCTCCTCTTCTTCGCAGGTCAATTAGTAATATCTAATGTATTTTGTATAATTTAGCCAAAATTTTAGACTCCACATGCGTTAGAAGTATTTTAATCAATTTGGGACTGTAATATAATATTATGTTGAATTTGTAAGAATATTAAATACATTTATGTGTGAGTATGATTGGATTGGATGAGGGAGATGAGTATGTGGAGGGTGAGCTGAACTTCCCAAATTGTTGTATATTGTGTTTACAGATCGGGCGAGTAAAAAAACTCCCCGTTATATGATCCATATTATGACTGAACTCTATCTAGTTGAATTCTTGAAATTGAGCTTAAAATGGGCTTTAGGATTGGGTTAAGGAATAGTTAGGTTTACTACGGGCCTCGGGGCCTTTAGATTAGCCCAGGTCCTAGTGCCGGTCCGGCCCATAGGTTAGGTAGTGACAAATATATTTTAATCAATAAAAAATTTTTTTAGTATAAAATTTAAATTAAAAATAATGTAAATATATATTTTATATTATAAATAAAAATATTTAAATATAAAATTTAAATTAATAGACTATTTTGCTAATCAAATAAAATTTTAGGAATCATATTGTAAATTTACCTTTTTTTAAAAAATTTAATTTAGTCACTCCCACTATAATTGTGACAATTAACTAAGATTAGGCTATTATATATACCAAAAAAATTTTTTTAGCTATAATCATGAATTCTCTAATCCCTGGTTTGTCATAATTTTTATATTGTATGATATAGTTATATTTTTTGTTTGTTTAGATTGTTTAGAAGAATACTAATTCTAATTTATCACAAGTTTTCAAATCACTATATCTGTGATTTCATATTGTTTTAAATTTTTAAATTTTCATTTTATACAAAACTATTTATATATTTTAAAAAAATAATAAAGATATTTAGTAATCATCATATTTATTTTATTACATTATACCGTCTAACCAAATAAAAAATTATTAAATTATTTTATATTATATCATTTTTCTAAGCATATTAATAATAAAATTATATCATCAATAAAATATTATATATTAAATTAATAAATTATGCTGTACTAATTTGATGGATTGAGTATCTAAAAACACCTGAACATGATCATGGTAATATCTATGATAAATTATAAAATACATCCAACGTACTAAAATGTAGTACACTAATAACTAATAAAGAAAAAATCAACTGAGGAATGTGATCCAACGAGCACGGGAGTTTTCTGTAATTTGCCAATTACTACGTACGCACCCTAGCAGTTTTTCAGTTCTTCGTGCTGCGCCTTCTCATTTCTGTTAGACAAATCAACCAAATCAGAATCGAAATCCTCCTCGTCGCCACCACCAGCGCCACCATCATCCGCCGCGAGCACTAATCAATGACAAATCCAATTAGCAAGTCGCTAATCTTGATATTGTTAGCACTCTTTTTGGTGTCGTCGTCGCTCGCTAGCACAGATGTTCCCTTCATAGTAGCCAATAAGAAGGCCACTCTCAACAGGCTCAAATCCGGCTCCGAACGCGTCTCCGTCTCCATAGATATCTACAATCAGGGAACTTCGTGAGTTTCTCCGCCTTTCCTTTCACCTTTTATTTATTAATTTTAGAATATGTCTGATCAGATCTAAGCTTCTATGATTCGCTTTCTTTTTTGTTTATAGATTCAATTGACCTTTTCTTACGTTCCTTCACTGATTAGGCGTTTATGGTTTGAATTCCATGCTTTTGAGCTGAGTAATTGAAAAGCTTTTAAAATCTGCGGTCCGTTGATATTATTGTGATGCAATCCTAGGGTTATTGAAGTGGAGTTATAATCAAGGAGCAAAAATTCAATATAAGAGCGAATCATACTAATTCAATCAGTCATATCAAGCAATAGGATGTCATTGTAGAGTGTTAACATAGGCCTGCTAACTAAAGCTGTTAGTCCACGGACATTTGTGGGTCTGATTCGATGAGGATAGAAATCAACTGTTGTCTAACGTGTAATAATCTATCTAGAAAAGCTGCAAATCCTTTGAATGGATTAGAGTAAATAAGTTGCAAATATATTAGAATGCAGTGGATTTGGATCTGTGTTAAACACATTCTTAGCTTTTCTATCAGAATCTAAATAAGCTCTAATACTTGCCTTTAATCTCCTCACGTGTGTTACCATTGTAAACAATTATAATGCTTTGTATTTGAGTGATTGTGTCTTGGAATGTGCATTTTATCTTTATGCAGAGAAGTCTGATATTATGAGTCTAAATGAAAAATTATGAATATGAAACACTGATTTAAATTCTGATCTGAAGCTACATTCTATTGGTTGCAACTTGCAAAGTATTATACTTCCAAGTTTATTCAACTATGAATTGAAGCATGAGGTCCCGTTGACCTGCTTGAGTTGTTTGCATATTTTATATGGGTAGTAAAAGCTACAGTTTTTGTTCTTTTGCTTGGAGGCCATATTGTGTATACTGACTTTGTTTGTTAATGATGTGTGCTCTGTTTGAGAAAATTTCACTGACACTGAAATAAGCATAGCATTGTTAAACCTCAATTTACACTCAAGTACAAGAATCTTATGCTCTGTACCTGTAAAGTGCAACTTTGCGGCTGCTTGAAGTAAGGTGCACAAACTAAAGATGGGAAGGTTCAAGAAACTTAAATAAACAGAGTATTGATTTTACCATACAGATGGTCTCAAACAATTAGAGCATTGTGTAACTGTGCAAAGTTCATAGGTTCAAATGATGACTATAGCATACTGCTACTTAGAATGAGCATCCACATTCAAGAGCCATTAATTTAGTGATGTTGATGTTTGACAAATGATAGAAATGTGTTAAACAACGAAAATTATATCAGTACAAGAAAAAGTTTGCTATAGAAATGTGTTAAATTATGAAAATTATATCAATACAAGAAAAAGTTTGCTTTGTGCTTTTAAAAAGGTTCTTTCTGTGCTTAATCAGCTTCTTGTATAAAGTGTTTCACTCTTGAAGACAATGCTTGAATTGATGGGTTTAGGCATGTAAAGACTGCCTCCAAATTGCCGGGCCCAAGGTTGTACTTCAAAATTGTGCTAGTGATTTCAATTAAGAGTGACATGGTTTTCCTTTTGCTGGATGTGTCTATTGTAACGATCATTTGGATTGCATCTAAGAAACATGGGAAAATCTAGTGTCTTCAAGACTTTCTACTTGGTTTAATGTAGCAGTTGAATGGGGAACAAATATTTACAGTTTGGTGTACCAAAGGGAAATTTGAATTCAAAGTTGTTAGCTCTCACTATGGCCCATTAATCCCATTAAACCCCTTAGAAAATGATAAATGATCCATTCTTTTGGCAACTTTTACGTTGTACTTGAGGGTGCACTGCTGGAGTGGGCCTGAAGGAATTCTGTTGATAAGGTTGATTCATGGCAAAAGATGAATTAAAATTTGTTAATATAAACATCATGATTAGCTTCTGGTGCTCTTTTTGGAACCTGTATTACTTCTAGTTTGTATATGAGCTTTTGCATCTTTCTATCTTGTGAGAATAAAATACGCTGCTATGGCGTGGAATTGGATGCTGTAACTGAATGATCCTTGATGTCCAGGCAACAGATTAGATTGAATCCCACAGGGAATAAAGTAGTGGCCTTAGTAGACTAGTAGACTTTCATATGCTTTTTTTAATTCTAGTTATTCTGTTTTGTGTATTCCCAGTTGAATATTAACTATTGACATCTATTTATGGTTTTGCCTGAGCAATTGTTGTATTACTTTTGTCCTATATGATGTTTGTTCTGTGAAATTTTCAGGACTGCTTATGATGTAAGTCTTGTTGATGATCGCTGGCCTCAAGATATATTTGATGTCATCAGTGGCAACACTTCACAGTCATGGGAAAGACTTGATGCGTGAGTACTGTTTTTCAGTAGTTGCAGTCAATTTTGCATTTGTGATCCTTTGTCTGTGAAATGTTTTTCACGCTGCATTTTGCAGTGGTGGTATCCTGTCACACTCTTTTGAATTGGAGGGCAAAGTGAAAGGAATGTTTTATGGTTCCCCAGCAGTTATTACTTTTCGCATTCCCACTAAGTCGGCTCTACAGGTGTGAAATCCACAGAGTTCTATATCTTGTTCTCTTCTTACTAATTTAGGCATTGAAATTTTCATATTTCTATTGGTTATAGGAGGCATATTCAACTCCCATACTGCCTCTAGATGTCCTTGCCGAGAGACCTCCTGAAAAGAAGTTTGAGTGGGTAAGTTTCTTGCTGATTTTTTTTTTAGGTATATAAATTTGCCTCTATGCTTGAGTGCACAGTTTCCCGTTGACTGAACTCCTTTTTTTTTTTTTCCCCTCTTTTCTTTTCTTTTCTTTCTTGTTCTATGGAATTGCACTGGCGAAACTTCTGCAGGCGAAGGTATGAATCATCTTCTCATTGTCTGGTTTTTAGTTTATGATACTTGTTGAAATGTATTTGGTGGAACTTCGACATAAAATGGCATAAAATAGGCAAATTAAACTCATACATTCCCATTTTTTTGAAGCTGATTTAACCCTACTGAGTGATTGATCATTCAATATACAAGCATGCAAATATCAATTCAATTTATTGATGTTCACACCTTGAGGATAATATTTAAATGATGTTCTCTTTGATTTGCAGAGGCTATTGGCAAAATATGGATCTCTAATTTCTGTCATTTCCATTGTGGTTCTGTTTGTTTACCTGGTTGCTACGCCCTCCAAGTCCAGTGCAGCAAAAGCAAGCAAAAAGAAGCGTTAATCAATACAGCTGAGTAACTAATCAATAGCTTGTCTGCATTTGAACTACTAGATGCGCGAGCTTGTCTCAGTAGCTAGTTAAATGTTCCTTTCCCCTAGAATTGAGAACAGATTTTATTAAAACTTTCATTTACATATTAGTTAAAAGAGCGCATGCAACATGAATCAACTGATTTTTATTGCTCACGGTAAGGACCAATTAATGTGATCTTTGGCTTGTGTACATTTTAAGATTACTGAACTGTTATCAGTTTTGGAGTCTGTATTAGTTTGGCTGTAGACATTATGAAATTCAATTTTGGATTAGATTATTTTTTACGGCTGCTGCTATGAATTTTTTATTACTTGGCTGGGATGTTGAGGCAAAGTTCTTCTACTGCCGGTACAGAATTGCGGTCAATGTGCTGAGGGAAGTGAACATTTTCCTTGTTTACTACTATTGTATTTCTGGGTTCATACTGAGCATGGGATGATTATTATCTGTCAAATTTACGTCTTAAAGAACATAATTTCTTGTTAATCACCTGATTCCATGATGGTTGCCCTTTAGATAAAATGGGGAGATATGGGGCTTTGACCTGATTGCAGAGGTAGTGGAGTGGCTAAAATCTGCCCGTGCTCGGCATGTCATTTGATATATTGCCAACGTAGGCTAGATTTGGGCTGCAACTTTCAGTGCTAATGGTCTAAAGTAAAGATGAAACTAAAATCGGGTGCCTCCAAGCTTGTCTTCAAGCCTGCAAGAGATTTCCCAATTAACTTAAATGGGATAAAAATATATATTTTTAACTTATAAATTCTTTAGAACAGTTTCAAAAAATATGTTCGAGGTTGGACAAATGGATCGAATACGCATCCACTTTTCTTTATAAATCGGCAAGAAATCTTGGCGCTTAAAGGATTTAAAGCATTCCAATCTTGGGTTGAATTCAACTTTGATATAGAAACAATATTAATCCCTCAAAAAAATCTCTGAGAATTTATTTAGCGTAACATGTACATGAATAAGCTTTCATTGTTGATTATGATAAAATTAATATGGGATTGCCATAACCAATGATCATTCGAATCCTTGCGGAGAAGGATTTCTTGATTCAGTCCTCTTTTTTCATCATGTATTCGTAGTCTATATAGATCTCTTTCAATAGCTTTTTATGTTGTCGTTTCGCATCTCTCGATTGGAATACTTCCTGAGAGTAGCTACCAATACCACATACGATGATTCTACCTCCGTCGCCTTCCCCACCACCACGAGTTGAGCAGGGCGGACCTAAGAAATTTAGTCAGTAGGTAAAAAAAAATTTTTGTTTTGCTTAATTTAAAAAAAAAAAAGAAAATATTGTATATAGTAATAAAGTATCTATGAAAAATAAAATAAAAATACATTTAATTTTCAATATATAACAATAATAATGATGTAGAAAAAAAAATAAATTTATTAAATAATAAATTCCAGTTATAATATTAAATTTATAGTTGTCAACGATTAATTTTTATTTTCTTTAGTAAGTGTTAAAGGATTATTTCATTATCAATGTTATCAAATATATTTTTCTCAATATATGTAATTAAAGAATCACATGTTCCATTCGATTTCACAATCGAGTTTTCATAATATTCATTTTAGAAAATGCACTTTAAAAACTTGTAATTGCAACAGGTAATATTAACGTCAATTTTAAAAATAAGTAAACTAATGGATATACCTTAATCAACCAAATATAAAATAAAATACTAAAACAATATAAGATTAGAATTTACTATTTATTTTTAAAAAATTAAAATAATTTAATAAGTTTAAATTTATTAAATATAATAATATTTTAAAAATTTTAGTGGGTCATCATATGGGTATTTATTTTTTTCCAAAGGTTCATACAGGTAATTTTATTTAATATATATAAAGAAAATTTTATTTATTCAATTGAGTGGGGTTACTAATACGTAAAGCTCTGGCTATGTATATCATCTTTTGGAGCCTCTAGAAGTTAAGTTAATCAACTACAATGCCTTAATTTACTCTATACTCTTATGAATCATAATTAATTACTTGGTTATGAATATAAAAAAAAAAAGGAAAAAGAATATATTTAAAGGAACGAAGGAGAGAGGGATTGTCAATAACAAGAAGCAACCCCTTTCTTAGATCTGGTTGTAAATTGAGGTAACTTTTACAGAGAGATAAATTTTAGAAAGAAGCTCATTTATAGACATTCAGGAAATTAAATCTCATGAGATTTCCTTATAAAGATATTAAACTTTTGCTATTATATCATTTTTTTGGATCCTTTAGAAGTTAAGTTAATCAACTGTAATGCCTTAATTTACTCTACACTCTTATGAATCATAACTAATTACTTGGTTATGAATATAAAAAAACAAAAGGAAAAAGAAAAGATTTAAAGGAGGGAAGAAGGAAGGAGTTGTCACTAACAAGAAAGCAATCCCTCCCTTAGATCTAATTGTAAATTGGGGAGCTTTTATAGAGAGATAAATTTTAGAGAGACGCTCATTCACAGGCATTCAGGAAATCGAAGCTTATGAGATATATATATATATATATCATCTTTTGGAGTCTTTAGAAGTTAAGTTAATCAATTATAATGCTTTAATTTATCTACACTCTTATGAATCATTATTAATTACTTGGTTATGAGTAAACAAAAGGAACAATAAAAGATTTAAATGAGGAAGGAGGGAGGGATTGTCACAAACAAGAAGCAATCCCTGCCTTAGATTTGGTTGTGAATTAAGGGAGATTTTATAGAGATACTCAGTCATACTCATTCTAAAAAATCAAATCTTATGAGATTTCCTTATAAAAATCTTTAACTTTTGCTATTATATAATCTTTTGATGTCTCTAGAAATTAAGTTAATCAACTATAATGCCTTAATTTACTCTACGCTCTTATGAATCACAATTAATTACTTGGTTATGAATATAAAAAGCAGAAGGAAAAAGAAAAGACCTAAAGGAGGGAAGGAAGGAGGGGTTGTTACTATACAAAAAGAAATCCCTCCCTTAGATTTGATTGTCAATTGAAGGAGCTTTTACAAAGAGATAAATTTTAGAGTCACTCATTCACACGCATTCAAAAAATCAAATTTTATGAGATTTCTTATAAAGATCTTATACTTTTGCTATTATATCTTCTTTTAGAGCCTTCAAAAGTTATGTTAATTAGCTATAATGCCTTAATTTGCTCTACACTTTTATGCATCATAATTAATTACTGGTTATGAATATGAGAAAAGCAAGGAAAAAAGAAAAGATCTGAAGAAGGGAAGAGAGGGGTTGTCACTAACAACAAGTAATCCATTCCTTAGATCTAGTCTTGAATTGAGGGAGTATTTACATAGAGATAAATTTTAGAGAGATACTCATTCACACACATTGGGGAAATAGAATCTTATGAGATTTCCTTATACAGATCTTGAACTTTTGCTATTATATCATCTTTTATAATCCCTAGAAGTTAAGTTAATCAACTATAATGCCTTAATTTACTCTACACTCTTATGAATCATAATTAACTATGTGGTTATGATTATAAAAAAGGAAAAAGAAAAGATCTGAATGAGGGAAGGTTGGAGGGACTATTATTAACAAGAAGCAATCTCTCCCTTAGATCTGATTGTGAATTGAGGGAGCTTTTACAAACAGATAAATTTTAGAGTGATACTCATTCATACACATTTAGGAAATCGAATCTCATAAGATTTCCTTATAAAAATCTTAAGCTTCTGCTATTATATCATCTTTTGGAACCTATAGAAGTTAAGTTAATTAACCACAATGCCTTAATTTGCTTTACACTCTTATGAATCATAATTAATTACTTGGTTATGAATAATATTATAATCAATAGTATGATTTCAATAATTCCAGTCCAAATTAATAAAACTATTTTGTTTTATATTTGTTATTATTATTACAAATTAAATCACAAAATTAAATTCAATGGTAATTAACATTTAAGTTTCAATTAGCATATATTATTCTGGATATTTTAATAGAAATTATTGATTGTAAAAAAAAATTAGTTTTCAATTGTAGTACTGTTTTCAACCAGAGCTAAAGTTAATTACTGTGTAGTCAAAGCCAATTTTAGCTTTAATTAAATCTTCAATTTAATATTTCATAGTTCGAGAACACTTTAATTTTATTGTGCTAAAGCTCACTATTAGCTATGGCCATAAAACAAAATATTAACATTTATTAGCAAATATAAAAGAAGCTTTATCCTTAATTGTTGCAGTAGTATTACCAAGTCTCTCAGCGCATAACTCGCACTAGGACAACCGAGTCAAGTGACTCGCCCCATATTTTTTCCTCCCACCTCCTCACCATCAACTTGCATCATTCTCTCTTTCATAATCTCCCCCATATACTACATTGCTATCCTATATGCTACGCTGTATGAAGCCCTCTGGCCTTTCCTTCAAAGCAGCCCTGAAACTTCCGTCCCTTTCCCATGGAATCGTCGCTTTGATGTTAGAGTTTGCTCTCTCTCTCTCTCTCTCTCTCTCTCTCTCTCTCCATGCAAGGGTTTTTCATTTTATTCATTTCTCACTGTGTGTGTATATGGTAGCAGACCCAGGTACTGTTTTGCAGAAACATATTAAACGGTTCAATGGTGGTTGATCTAAGGAGCCAAGTGAATCTGGGGGTGGTCTGTTCCACCTGAGCAGCATTTGGCATGACCTCGCCGACCGCAGTTACGAGTATCGTCCTCTCTTATTTGCAAATCAATACGAGCAAGACCCTGCCTTTTTTATTAGTGCTAACTGTTGTGGTCCTCTGGTGTATATGCTTGTGCCAGAAATGGTCCACTGCTGCCGTCTCTGTGATTCCTAAGTGTTTTATTTCGGTTAAACATCATCAACTAATCATGTATCAACATTCATGATTCTCTATGCGTTCTTTCAAGCTCTCTTTTTCTTCGTAATCTTGTTAGATTTTCCTTTTCTAATTTAGAGCGGAGACACTCCACTACTTTGTAATAGCTAATTTCACATAAATGTAGTTCAACTCTTCAATTTAATAAAAAAAAATTATCATACTCATCTTTTACGTATCATATTAGATTCAATTTTTTAATCCCAGTTAAAAGCAAACAATCGATGTGAAGAAGAAAAACTTTAAGATTCTTTTAATTAAAAGTAAACAAGATGGACATCACATCCATCACTAAGGAGCTTTAGGTTAACGGTACTAGAATTGTTTTTAGAGCTGTGAAGTCATACTACTAACTGTGAGGTTTTAAATTCAAGTATCAATGGGAGCTAATTATATATATAAAAAAAGTGTCCTTTAAAGTTTATGATATGATAATAAAATCATATATGATGATATGGAAGCATATTACAAAATCATGTTATTAGGACTAAAGAAAATTTCCCTTTTCTCTGTAATTTGAAGCTCGGGGTACGTACATGCCATTTTCATATATAGCCTACGCCTTCATGAAAATATTATTTGAATGTTAATGTGAATAGCCATTTGGCTTGAAGGTATGAATGCATGGGCGTGCAAATGAATAAGGGAATGTCTCTTCACAGTTAAATGTTATGTGCATCTTGAGAATCAAAGCCACCGTTACTAATTGGACCAAAAAGTGACTGCATTTTACTATAAAATTAATATATGGAGATTGATATATATATATAAAAATGCAATTGTTGTATATAACGAAATATTCTGATTATTGATTATGATGAAAATCACTATAATTAATGATCATAATAGAACCGTTGTACATACAATATTGTATTTTAAAATTTTTCCAATTTGAACAAGCCGTTTTCTATCATCGACAAAAAAAAAAAGAATTTATTCTTTATCTTTGCCGTGAGTTTTGATAAATCACGTGTCTTCTTTCGATGGCCCCAGAGATAAATCTGCAGTGATAACTTGATTGTGATAATTGTAACTTGTGCCTATTGAAATTGAGATATTAAGATTTCTACCACATTAAATAACTATTTATACTTACGACAAGCTCTGTTTTTTTTTGTTGGACAATAAGACTATTATCCATGAGAGCAACATATTGTTACAACTATCCTTTGCAAAGAGAGCTGCTAACTGATCATTTGGAGGATTAGAAGTCCATCCATCAAACAAGATTACCCTTCTATCATCGACAAAGAAAAAAAAAAACAATTCATTCATTATCTCTGCCGTGGATTTTGATAAATCATGTGTCTTCTTTCAACGGCCCCAGAGATAAATCTGCAGTAATAACTTAGTTGTAACAATTGTAACTTGTAAGCCTGTGCTTATTGAAATTGAGATATTAAGCTTCCAGCCACATTAAATTAAGAAAAATAATTATTTACACTTACCACAAATTCATTTTTTTTTTTGGAAAAGAAGACTATTATTCATGAGAGCAACATATTAAAACCTATCCTTTGCAAAAAGAGCTGCTAACTGATCATCGGGAGGATTGGAAATCCATCCATCAAACAAGATTACCCTTCTACAGACTTAGCAACCCAATCAGCACAGCTATTGCTTTTCTAGGAACATCAAGCAAAGCTTTTGAATATCCATGTGATTTCCCAAAAAATCCAGTGGAGAAGATCTAGCTTGAATCCAAAAAACTTTTAAATAAAAAGTCTCATGCTTTAGTTTTAGTAAGGAAAAGAAAAATCAATGAGAGAGACAAAGGGATAGAGAGATAAGGAAATGGAAGGGGAGGAAGATGAAAGGATCAGAGAGAAAGGGATTGATGAGACAAAGGTGAGGGAGAGATTTTTTATGTGAGGATATTAAAGTAATTTTAAATTTTTTATTAAAAAATAATGATAAATTAAAATTTTTAACTGGTTAACCAGCTATAATGGGTTAAGAGGTTTTTTTTTTTTTTTTTTTTTTTTTTAAGTTGAGGAGATTTTATTTTGTAAATTAAATTTACTATGAGTGAAATTTACAATGTAGATAATGTTTACAAAAGATGTAAATCTTCCACGTAGTCACTAGTTTTTTATTTGATTTGGATGATAAAATAACCTATCTAAATCTTTCATACTTAGGCTGTTTCTTCAGGAATTTGTTGCATATAACATATACACATGAATTTCAGCCACTATATACCAATGGAGGAACAAGCCGCGCTACGAGGCATCATTTATAAGATATAAATCTTCTAAGTAGCCACTAGTTCTTTGTTTGATTTGAACAATAAAATAACCTCTCTAAACCTTCCATACTTGGATTGTTTTTTTAGGAATTTGCCGCATATAATGTACATAGATGAGTTCAAGCCACTATGCGCTAATGGAGGAACAAGCTGCACTAACAAGCACCAATCACAAAAGATTCACATCTACAAATCAAGATTTAAAATCTCCAATCGAATATGATCAATGATCATACTCTTAGTTAGACAAACTAATACCAAATCCTCACAAAAGGAGGGATCACCATTAAAATGGAGACAAAATATAATAACTCTCACTAAAGAGTAGACAAATAAATTCAAGATTTATCAATATGAATAATAAATCTGAGAACAAATTCTCAAAATCCGTTTCAAAAGGACATATAAATCTAAGATATATTGCAAGAAAACATAGAAAAATAAAAATATAAAGAAAAAAATAGAGGAAATGGTAAAAGTAGAAAAAAAGATGGAAGAACAAAAGATCTAAAGGGGAGAAGGAGGGAGAGAGGGTTTGTCACTAATAAGAAGCAATCTCTCCCCCAGATCATTTACACGCATTCGAGAAATTGAATCTTATGAGATTTCCTTATTAAAATCTTAAATTTTTGCTATTATATCATCTTTTGGAGCCTCTAGAAGTTAAGTTAATTAATTACAATGTATAATGCCTTAATGTACTCTACACTCTTATGAATCATAATTAACCACTTGGTTTACTTATTATTAAATGAAATTATAAATCAATCATTAATATATAAACTTATATTAATCTCCACAATTCAAATATGGTTGTAAATTGAGAGAGTTTTTATAAAGAGAGAAATTTTAGAGGGAATACCCATTCACATGCATTCATTAAATCGAATCTTATGACATTTCCTTATAAAGATCTTAAACTTTTACTATATATATGTATGGTCATAATACAGCCATTGTATATATAATGGTAGCATTTTAAAATTTTTTCCAATTTGAAAAGGCCGTTTTCTATCATCAACAACAAAAAAAAAGTTGTTCTTTATCTTTGCCGTGGGTTTTGATAAATCATGTGTCTTCTTTCGATGACCCCACTGGTAAATCTGCAATAATAAATTGGTTGTGACAATTGTAACTCATAAGCCTGTACTTATTGAAACTGAGATATGTAAGAATCCTACTACATTAATTAAGAAAAATAATTATTTACGCTTGCCACAATTTTTTTTTTTCTTTTGGAAAAGAAGACTATTATTCATGGGAGCAATAGATTACAACCTATCATTTGCAAAAAGAGCTGCTAACTAATCATTTGGAGTATTAGAATCCATCCATCAACATGATTACCCTTCCTTACAGACTTACCAATCCAATCAGCACAACTATTGCCTTTTCTAGGAACATCAAGCAAAGCTTCTGAATATCCATGCGATTTCCCAACAAATCCAGTGGAGAAGATCTAGCTTGAAACCCAAAAACTTTTAAATAAAAAATCTCATACGTTAGCTTTAATAAGGAGTAAAAAAATCAATGAGAGAGACAAACGGATGAGAGAGATGAGGAAGTGGAGGGGGAGGAAGATGAAAGGATTAGAAAGAAAGGGATTGATGAGAGAAAGGCGGGGGAGAGATGTTTTATGTTAGGGTATTAAAGTAATTTTAAATTTTTTATTAATAAATAATGATAAATTAAAATTTTTAACTGATTAACCAACTATAATGGGTTGAGAGGGGTATTTTTTTTTTGTTACTTCAATTGAAATTAAGGAGATTTTAAGTTGTAAATTAAAATTTATGTACCGCTCTACTACATTATCTAAAATTTAAGTGCTATAAGTGAAATTTACTTTGAAGATGATCTTTGCAAAAGATGTAAATCTACCAAGTAGCAACTGGTCCTTTATTTGATTTGGATAATAAAATAACCTTTCTGAATCTTCCACACTTGGATTATTTTTTTAGGAACTTGCTACATATAATATATACAGATAAATTCAAACCATTTTGCACTAATGAAGGAACAAGTCGCACTACCAAGCACCATTTATAAGATGTAAATCTTCAAAGTAGCCACTAGTATTTTGTTTGATTTGGATGTTAAAATAACATCTCTAAACCTTCCATATTTAGACTGTTTTTCTAGGAACTTACTGCATCTAATGTACAAAGATGAGTTCAACCACTATGCGTCAATGGAAGAACGGGCTGCACTACCAGGCACTATTCATAAAAGATCTGTATCTACAAATCATGATCTAAAATCTCCAATCAAATATGGTCGGTCAATGATCATACTTTTAGTTAGATGAACAAATACCAAATCCTCACAAAAGAAGGGATTGCCATAAAAACTAGAGACAAAATATAATAACTCCCGCTAAAGAGTCGAAAAATAAACTCAAGATCTATCAATATGAATAATAAATCTGAGATCAAATTCTCAAAATCCGGTCCAAAAGGGTATAAATCTAAGAATTATTGGAATAAAACACAAAAAAAAATATATTAAGAAAAAGTAGAGAAAATGATAAAAGTAGAAAAAAAAAGAAGGAAAAATAAAAGATCTAGAGGAAAGAAGGAGGGGGGGTTGGGGGAGGGGGGGGGGGGAGTAATTTCTCCCTCAGATCTAATTGTGAATTGAGAAAGTTTTGTTAGGGAGAGAAATTTTAGAGAGATACTCATTTACACGCTTCTGGGAAATTGAATCTTATGAGATTTCCTTAAAAGATCTTAAATTTTTGCTATTATATCATCATTTTGAGTCTCTAGAAGTTAAGTTAATCAATTATAATGCTTTAATTTACACTACACTCTTGTGAATCATAATTAACCACTTGGTTAACTTATTGTTAAATGAAATTATATTAATGATAACATAAACTTATGTTAATCTCCCTTATTCAGATATAGTTGTAAGTTGAGAGAATTTTCATAGAGAGAGAAATTTTAGAGAGAATACCCATTCACACGTATTCAGGAAATCGAATCTCATTAAATTTCCTTATAAAGATCTTAAACTTTTACTATTATATCATCTTTAGAGGCTCTAGAAGTTAAGTTAATCAAATATAATCGCCCTCTTCTCCCCCTCCCCCCTTCTCTCTCTCTCTCTCTATATATATATATATATAGCTTTAATTAAAACTTCAATGAAAGATTTCATAGTTTGAAAAACACTTTAATATTATTATGTTAAGCTCACTACTAGCTATATATGGCCATAATATAAAAATATTAACATTTATTAACAAATATAAAAGAAGATTTATCCTTAGTTGTTGCAGTAACAAATATAAAAGAAGCTTATCCTTAATTGTTGCAGTGCTACCAAGTCTCTTAGTGCCTAACTTGTACTATTACAAACGAGTCAAGTAACTCGCCCTCGTATGTTTTCTATGAATGCCCCCCTCCTCCTCACCCGTCAACTCGCATCACTCTCTGTCATAATCTCCTCCATATTCTACATATAGCTAGCCTTTCTGCTAGGATAGATGATGCTCTCTGGTCTTTCCTTCAAAGCAGCCCTGAAACTTCGTCCCTTTCCCATGGGAGTGTTGCTTTGATGTTAGAGTTTGCTCTCTCTCTCTCTCTCTCCACGCATGGGTTTTTCATTTTATTCATTTCTCACAGTGTGTGTGCATGTGATAGCAGACCCAGGTACCGTTCTACAGAAACAGATTAAACGGGTCAATGGTGATTGATATAAGGAGCCAGGTGAAACTGGGAGGTGGTCTGTTCCACCTGAGCAGCATTTGGCATGACCTCACAGGTTGCAGCTACGACCATCGTCCTCTCTTAGTTGCAAATCAATACGAGCAAGACCCTGCCTTTCTCCTTTCCGATTGGTGCTACCTATTGTGGCCCTCTAGTGTATTTGCTTGTGTCAGAAAAGGTCCACTGGGCCCTCTCTTTGATTCTTATGCGTTTTATTTCAATTAAATCATCATCCAGTAATCATGTATCAACATACATGATTCTCCATGCGTTCTTTCAAGCTCTCTTTTTCTCTTCGTAATCTCGTTAGATTTTCCTTTTCTATTTTAGTGTGCAGACACCAATACTTTGTAATATCTAATTTCACATATATGTAGTTCATCTCTTCAATTTAATAAAAAAAATATTTATTATACTCATATTTTATGCATCATATTAAATTCAATTTTTTTTTATCTGGCTTAAGAGCAAACAAAACATTCTATGCGAAGAAGAGAAACTATAGAGAGTACATCCATTACCAACTAAATTATTCCTTAACTAATGAGCTATAATTAGTTCCGCCGTGTTAGAGTCGTCTCTAGATCTATGGAGAATCAAGTTCGAGCCCAATCAGAACCATTTGTAAATATATATATATATATATATATATATATATATATATATATATATATATCTCGATGAGTTTGTTTTAGGTCAGCTAGCTAATTATATTAAGAAAAATTCCTTAAAGTTTATGATATGATAATAAAATCATATATGATTAAAAGAAAAAATCATTTCATTGGGAATAGAGAAAATTTTCCTTTTCTCCACAATTTGAAGATCGGGGTACGTAATATGTGTAATTTCCATATCGCACGCTTTCATGATATTATTATTTCAATGTTAATGTGAATGGCCATTTCGCTTTAAGGCATGAATGCATGGGCGTTCAAATTAATAAGGGAATGTCTCTTTGCAGTTAAATGTTATGTGCATAGTGAGAATCAAAGCCACCCTTACTATTTGGACATATTAAAAAAGACTGCATTTTACTATAAAATTTATATAGGGAGATGATTAAGAGGGAATATATATATACTGATCATTGATAATGATAGGACTTAGGTAGAATCTACCATGATCAATGGTTATAATACAACCATTATTAATACAATAGTTGTATTTTAACATTTTTTCAATTTGAACAAGCCATTCTTTATCTTTAGCCAAAAAAAAAAAAAAAGAAAAGAAAGAGGAAAAAGTCATTCTCTATCTCTGCCATGGGTTTTGATAAATCATATGTTTTCTTCCGACGGTGCTACCACAAATAAATCGGAAAAATAAATTGGTCGTGACAATTGAAACTTACAACCTTGTGCTTATTGAAACTGGGATATGTAAGATTCCTGCTACAATAAATTAAGGAAAATAATTATTTACACTACCACAAATTCTTTTTTTTTTTTTTTTCATAAAAGAAGACTATTATTCAGGGCAACAGATTACAACCTATTCTTTGCAAGGAGAACTGCTAACTGATTTGGAGCATTAGAAATCCATCCATGAACAAGAGTACCCTTTCTTACAGACTTAGCAACCCAATTAGGACAGCTATTGCCTTTTCTAGGAACATCAAGCAAAACTTCTGAATGGCCATACGATTTCTCAACAAATCCAATGGAGAAGATCCAGCTTGAAACCAAAAATCTTTCAAACAAAAAGTCTCATATTTTAGTTTTAGTAAGGAGAAGAAAATCAATAAGAGAGACAAAGGGATGAGAGAGATGAGGAAATGGAAGGAGAGCAAGACGAAAGGATCAAAGAGAGGGATGGATGAGAGAAAGGTGAGGGAGAGAATTTTTATGTGAGGATATTATAGTAATTTTAAATTTTTTTTATTAAAAATAATGATAAATTAAAATTTTTAACTATTACCTGCTGTAATGGATTACGAGAAAGTTTTTGAGATTTTAAGTTATAAATTAAAATTTAGATATCACACTACTATAATATTTCAAGTTTAGGTACCAAGAGTGAAATTCACCCTAAAGATGATCTTGATAAAAGATGTAAATTTCTATGTAGCCACTCGTTTTTTGTTTGATTTGGATGATAAAATAACCTGCATCTTCTAAGAACTTGCTGCATATAATGTACACAGATGAATTCAAGCCACTATACACCAATGGAGGAATAAGCCGTACTACCATGCACCATTTATAAAAGATTCGCATTTACAGATCTGAAATCTCCAATCAAATATTGTCAATGGCAATACTTTTACCTAGAAGAACTAATGCAAATTCTCATTCACACACATTCGGGAAATTGAATCCTATGGGATTTCCTTATAAAGATATTAAACTTTTGCTATTATATATCATCTTTCGGAGCCTCTAGAAGTTAAGTTAATCAATTATAATACCTTAATTTACTCTACACTCTTATGAACTTGGTTAACTTATTATTAAATGAAATTATAAATCAATCATTAATATATGAACTTATATTAATTTTCCTCATTCAAACATGATTGTATGTTGAGAGGGTTTTTTTTTTTTTTTTTTTTTATAAAGAAAGGAATTTTAGAGAGAATACCCATTCACACGCATTTAGAAAATCAAATCTTATGAGATTTCTTTATAAAGATCTTAAACTTTTACTATTATATCATCTTTTGGAGCCTCTAGTATAATTCATATATATATATAATTAAAACATCAATTCAAGATTTCATAGTTTGAAATCACTTTAATATTACCGTGTAAAAAACTCAGTACTAGCTGTATATGGCCATAAAATAAAAATATTAATATTTAAAATAAAATAACCTCTCTGAATCTTTTATACTTGGACTACTTTTTTTAGGAACTTATTGCATATATTGTACACAGATGAATTCAAGACTTTTTGCACCAATGGAGGAACAAGCATACTACCAAGTACCAATTATAAGATGTAAATATTCCAAGTAGCCATTGGTTCTTTGTTTGGTTCTTTGTTTGATTCGGATGTTAAAATAACCCCTCTAAACCTTCCATACTTGGATTGTTTTTCTAGGAACTTGCTGCATATAATGTACAAAGATGCGTTCAACCACTATGCCAATGGAGGAACAATCCACACCACCAGGCATCATTCATAAAAGATCCATATATACAAACCAAGATCTAAAATCTCCAATCAAATATGGTCAATGATCACACTTTTAGATGGATGAACAAGTACCAAATCCTCGCAAAAGAAGGGATCACCATAAAAAATAGGGACAAAATATAATAACTCCCACTAAAAAGTATACAAATAAACTCAAAATCTATCAGTATGAATAATAAATCTAAGAACAAATTCTCAAAATCCATTCCAAAGGGGGCGCAAATCTAAGAATTATTGGAATAAAACACAGAAAAATAAAAGCATTAAGAAAAAAAGCAGAGGAAATGATAAAAGAAGAAGAATAAAAAAAAAAAAGGAAGAACAAAAGATCTAGAGGAGAGAAGGAGGGAGGTGGTCTGTTCCACCCAAGCAGCATTTGGCATGACCTCACAGGTTGCAGCAACGACCATCATCCTCTCTTAGTTGCAAATCAATACAAGCAAGACCCTGCCTTTCTCCCTTCTGATTGGTGCTACTTATTGTGGCCCTCTAGTGTATTTTGCTTGTGTCAGAAATGTTCCACTGCTACCCTCTCTTTGATTCTTATCTGTTTTATTTCGATTAAATCATCATCCATTAATTATCTATCTATTAGCAGTATGCCCTAGAGCATATCATTTAGTATGTATCTTGTATATTTTATTAATAAAAGGCAATTTCACTTTTTCGTTTACATAATGTATTTATGTATAATAGAAAAGATCCATTGATATTTTGTTAGAAATTCTATTCTTAAGTTGTTAAGAATATGAGTGACAGTATTTCTAGCACAAAGTATCATAAATTAGTTCACAATCGAGGATACTTCACACAGGACATGACTTATCCAGAAAGATTGTAATCATGTTTGTTCCCAAGGTATTTATATGAGATATAAATAAGATGGAGTGGTGAGTCTCATGCCACATAACAAACATGATAGGCACTTATACATGATAAGTAGGCCGAACCAGTGATGCATATGACAAGCACATGGAGTTTACTCTTGTCAATGCATTGTCATATATCATATCAGTGCATATAATCTTTAGACCTGAGATAACACAGTTATCTTGTATATAGGTGGTTTGAGTTTGATACTGCTTTCATACTTGTACTGTGTATGGGTATATGGGCATGTGTTGGCTCCTACTAGTTATATATGGAGATAGGTGTTGATCAAGGTGGAATCTGTTACTCTAAGTAAATAGGGATAAAATCCTATGTTCATTTAATTGTTCTTAATATTTCAAGTTCCTGGCTAGGACAAACAAATTTAGTCAGAAAAGAGTTTCTGACAAGAAAATCTAATTAATCAAGAACTGGAATTAAAAGAGAATATAATATTCATAGCAAATGGGGTTTGACATAAACCATGACTCCAGCTCGAATTGAGATTTTGTAACAGAGAGATTCTAGTGCATGGTAACATATGATTAAAGGTTCATTTAAGGTATTCCTTGTTACTGATTGGGTGGCCATAGCACGCTATGCTAGGCGTCAACCATGGTCTATGAGATGCCCAAAATAATTTAGAAAAATCATTTATAGTAAGAAAGAGTTCTGATAATATTAAGAGTTAATATCATATCTCATTGCCAATTAGTGATGAGCCTAGTGAGTCACACACATACACAAGATAATCACCAAGTAAAATGTGATTTAATTGATTAATTAAATAGGTTTGGTTTGCAATAAGATTGCAAAGTCCCTAGCATGACTTGAAACCAAATCTGGGTTATTGGATGTATAACATAAGTTAAATTTATATTTAAAGTGTTTAAATATGAATTTAATTGTAAGAAATTAATTAATAGAGATTAATTAATTAATTTATATTTGATATAAATTGATTTGAAGAGGAGAAATAATGATTTTGGATTGAGAACTCAAAATTACAACATAAAGGTAATTTGGTCATTTCACATGGTGACATGTAGCACAATGAGATGGTGACACATGGCATCATATAAGCTTGCCATTTGTCTTCCTATCATGTAAGATGATCAAAGTCAATATTAAGTCTAGGTTTGACACTTGGCTTAATGTGATTGAGTAAATTAAAAATAAGATACAATGAGATGGTGACATGTAGCATTAGGTTTAAGTAACTTAATGACCTAATTATATAAAAGGGAAAAGAAAAAAAGAAACATAACACTCTTATTTTCTCTCAAGTGTGGCAGCACACCACTCTCTCTCTCCTCTTCATCTTGTCTCATCAATTCAAAGAGAATTGCCCAAAATCCTTTGAATTAAAATTGTTATAAATTATTTCTAATGTCCTATACATACATACTACCTCTCTAAAGGCACAAACTCAATTTATAATTTGTTAGCAAAGGCTTGAGAAGCAAATTGGGTCCTGCCCTTTAGTGATCTTGGTGTGGACAAGCTAGAAGGACAACACTTGGAGTCCTAGGTGCTTCTTAAAGGTGCCAATTACATCCATAGTGCATCAAAGAGGTTAGTGCTCTAACTCCTCTTTTAAACTAAGGTTTAAATGAATTAATTTATTAATTCGCAATCTTGAATAATAAACATAGATCCTAATACATATTAAAAGTGTTTTAATATACAATTGAGCATTGAAATTAATTAAGCACATGAGAAATGTGGCATGATGCATGTAACCCTAGAAGAAAAAAAATTTTAAAATTCAATGCTCTAATGTAACAATTTTCATGCTTCCGCTTCTTTAATTGGTATCAGAGCCACTATATTTGCCATTCAGACTGAATAATGAGATTTAATTGTGTGATTTTGATCAAATTATAATTGATTCAAAGCTGGTTGGGCATCAAATGGTGGCGGCATGAATATAAGTGTTCATCAATGTGGCGGCATGTTTGAGTACCCATGGGTGCGCATGGTTTGGGCTTCAATATACAATTGTTATGTATCTAAGACCCTTAATTAGGCTCATGACTAATTAAATTGTTTAATTAGGAATTTTAATCACACAATTAAATTTTGAAAATTGTTTTCAAGGTATTAAATTTGGAAAGAGTTTCTAAATTTAAATTTATTTGAATGAGATTCAAATTTGAATTTTTAAATTTGTTTGAATGAGATTCAAATCTGAATTTTTAAATTTGTTTGAATGAGATTCAAATCTGAATTTTTTTGTTGAATATGTGATATTCAATTTAATTTTAGTATGTATGTTTTATTTAATTGTTAAATTTTAATATGCATGATGGATGATCATAGACAATAAATGATTGAATTTATTTCTTTTATTTTTCTTTGGGTTGTAAAATAATTAATTTTATTTTTGTGGCATGTATTATAAGTATTGTAATAATTTGGGTTGTAATTTCATTTATTTGAGAACTTTAAAGTCCATATTCTTGTAAATTCGCCTTGATATGCCAAGGATTATAATGTAATTGGATTGCAAGAAGATCAAGGAGATCAAGAGCATTGGTGGGACCAGTGGGAGGAAATCAAGATCAAGTGTTGATTATATACTCCTTCAGCAACTCTTGTAAAATGAATGAATGAAATACACTTAGGAATGCCCTGATTCAATTCTTGGTGGCTCAGAATTGAATCCCTTAGAAACTCTATGATCATACCATATTTATTGTTTATCCATGTATGCATGAGATGTATGGGAATGTATGCAAGTATATGATATATGCATGCTAATTGGATAATGTGTAAAGTGAGACCATAATAGTAATTAAGCCGACCACTAAATCTTCCAAACAAATGATTAAGTTGAAAATGGTATAATTAAAGTAATTATATCATGGGCCCTCCATTGAGGTAATTATTTTAAGAAATTTTAAATACTTGTATGTGATACATTTAATTTAAGAGATTTTCTTAAGAATAATTGTTAAGCATGAGATGTTGTAAATATGTAAATAGTTGATGGCCAATAATGGATGTGCTTGAGGACATTAAAATTATTTGTATGTTTATTGGCTCAATGGGATCAACTTAACTAATGCAAGATAAATCAATAATAGATATGCCTGAGATTTTGAGCATTAGAGGCTAGATAAAGGATTGAACCTCACATGAGATGTGATGGGCAAGGAGTTACTCACTTATAGTTTATTGTAATTCCAATAATGGATGTGCCTGAGGATAATCAATAAGACTATAAGAATTCAATCACCCACTAGAAATCAATCCAACTAGGATTTTCGTTTCTTACTTTGGAAGTGTAGGATACGCCAAGTTAGTGGGAGGACCAATTTGATTAAAAGACCTTAATCATTTTGGTTAATTTTTGATACATTTACTAATTAATCTAGTTGTTTTTTGCAGTTGATTTTCTAATAATAATGAGCGCACAACAACCACCACCATCCAATATCCTTGCGAGCATACTTGATCACAATAGGTTGACGAGACCTAATCTTTCTGATTGGCTAAGAAATTTAAAACTTGTTCTGAACCTAGAATGTATTGGATATATTCTAGACTCAAAGGTTCCTGGTCCCTTACCTCCAAAGGCCACTCAAGAGGAACATGATACTTTGGACAAGTGGAAGGAGCATGATATGAGAGCCAAATGTTACATGCTTGTTTTCATGAGTAATGAGTTACAGAAGCAACATGAGAACATGCAAAATGCAAGTGAGATCCTCCTTCACCTACAAGAGTTGTATGGTGAGCACAGCAGGAATGCTAGGTATGAGGCATCTAGATAGCTATTCCGCATGAGGATGTCTGAGGGACAGAATATTGGGGATCATGTCCACAAGATGATTCGGCATATTGAGTAGCTGGAATATCTTAACTTTCACATGGATTTCCAACTGCAGACAGATTTGATCCTTCAGTCCCTACTTGAGTCATTTGGGAATTTTGCGACAAATTGCCATATGACTAAGCAGGAATACACCTTGGTTGGTTTACTTAACATGCTTGTTATTGCCCAAAAAATATGCTAGGCAATAAAGGAAAAGAGGTAGTTTTGATTGCATCTTCTTCTACTGGAAAGTCTAAAAAGAAGAAGGGCAATAAGAATAAGAAACCTCAAGTTTCAGGACCTTCCAAGAAGATAGCCAAACAGAAAGGGAAGACCAAAGCTGACAAAGGCAAAGGAAAGTGTTTCTACTGCCAAAAGGATGGGTACTAGAAAAGAAACTGCCTAGAGTATCTTGCTTCTCTGAAGAATAAGAAAGATACACCTTGGAAGGTATGTTCATCTCCACTTTGGGTTTAGATATCATGTGCAGCCTCACATTTCTTATCATATATCTAGTTTAATTAGAAATGAATGATGTTTGCAATATTTATTTTGAAAATAAATATGTTTTATATGCATGATGGTCTTTATTATTTGGATAATAATGATAAACACAAATTGAATGTAAGCAATCTAAATGAATATAATGTCATGATGAAAATCAACTCAAGTTTAAAATATATTTGACACTTAAGATTAGGTCATGTTGCAGAAGATGGGATTACAAAACTGGAGAAAATGGGGATTTTATCCTCATTGGGTTCTGAACCTACTCCAACTTGTGAATCCTGCCTTCAAGGCAAAATGACTAGATCACCCTTTGTTAGACAATGACTAAGAGCTAAAAATATTTTGGATCTAATACATAGTGATGTATGTGGTCCATTTAAGGAAATGGCTAGAGGCGGTTTTCATTACTTTATTACCTTTACTGATGATAAATCATGGTTTGGGTATTTGTATTTGATGAAATACAAACACAAATCCTTTGAAAAGTTCAAAGAATATAAATCTGAATTAGAAAATCAAACAGGAAAAAATATTAAAACTCTTCGATCAGATCGTAGAGGTGAATACTTAAGTACTGAATTTGATGAATACTTGAAAGAGCATGGCATTGTTTCCCAGTTGACTCCTCTAGGAACGCCACAGCTGAATGGTGTATCTGAAAGGAGAAATCGTATCCTATTAGATATGGTATGCAGTATGATGAGCTATACTGATATGCCAATCTCCTTTTGGGGATTTGCAATAGAATCAGCTTTGCATATTCTGAATAGGATTCTATCAAAATCAGTTTCTTCCACACCTTATGAGATATGGCATGGAAGAAAACCAAGTCTTAAGCATGTTAAGATTTAGGGTAGTCTAGCTTATATAAAAAAGCTGAACACTGATAAATTGGAAACCAGATAAAAAAAAGATCGATTTGTTAGATATCCAAAAGAAATTTTTTGATATTATTTTTATTTGCCTACATCACAAAAGGTTGTGGTAAGTAGAGATGCCATATTTCTTGAACAACAGTTTATTCAAGAATGAGGCAAAGGAAGGCAAATAGAGTTAGAATTGAAGAATTTTGACCAACCAACAGATCAAATGGATATAGATCCATCTAGTCAACCTACACCTATTGATGAAACATCTACAGTTATTCCTTGCAGATCAACCAAGATATCTCACCCACCAGTGAGATATGGTTTTCTTCATGAAGATGAATAAGAGTTGTTTACTCATGAAGAAGTAGATCATGGAGATGATCCACTTACCTATGAAGAAGCTATATTAGATATAGACTCTTCAAAATGGATTTAAGCTATGAAATTTAAAATTGATTCCATGTATAAGAACCAAGTTTGGGACCTTATTGACCCACCTAAAGGTATTGTACCTATAAGGAATAAATGGATTTTCAAGAAGAAAATTGATTCTGATGGAAAGGTAAAGACCTATAAAGTAAGGCTAGTAGTGAAAGGGTTTCGCCAAAGGCAAGGAATCAACTATGAGGAGACTTTCTCTCCTGTTACCATGCTTAAATCAATTAGGATTCTATTAGCAATAACAGCATACTATGATTATGAGATTTGGCAGATTGATGTCAAAACAGCTTGTCTCAATGGATACATTGAAGAAAACATTTTCATGGAACAACCTAGGGGTTTTAAATCCCAAAATGGTTCCAAGGTATGCAAGCTAAAGCGATCTATTTATGGGTTGAAGCAAGCTTCGAGGAGTTGGAACATCCGTTTTGATGAAGCCATTAAATCATTTGGTTTTATCAAAAATGAGGATGAGCCATGTGTATATAAGAATGTTAGTGACAGTGCTATCACTTTCCTTGTCTTATATGTGGATGACATACTGTTGATGGGTAATGATATAGGTATGTTAACAACTATAAAGGTATGGTTGTTAAATACATTCTCCATGAAAGACTTAGGGGAGGCAACCTATATTCTTGAGATTCGCATATATAGAGATAGAGAGAAAAGAATAATTGGTTTATCCCAAAGTCTATACTTGGAAAAGGTGTTAAAGAGGTTTAACATGCTTGATTCCAAGAGAGGACTGTTACCACTAAGACATGGTATCCACCTTTCTAAAAAGATGTCTCCAAAGACACCTGAAGAAAGAGATAAGATGGCTAGGATTCCATATGCTTCGGCTATTGGAAGTTTAATGTATGCAATGTTGTGTACTTGGCGAATATCGCATATGTCGTTAGTTTGACTAGCGGTATCAATCCAATCCGAGTTTGGAATATTGGATAGTCACAAGAATATCCTTAAGTACTTGAGAAAAACTAAGGATTTATCCTTGATTTATGGAGGTGGAAACTTGCAATTGGATGGTTATACTGATTCTGATTTCCAATCAGATATCGATGATAGAAAGTCTACCTCTGGATATGTGTTCATTTGTAATGGAGGTGTAGTCAGTTGGAAGAGTTCCAAGCAGTACGATCAGATTTCACTATAAAGGCCGAGTATATTGATGCATCGAGATCTTTGCAAAGAGGCTGTTTGGATAAAGAAGTTCGTGATAGAACTTACAGTAGTTCCTTCCATTGAGTCAGCAGTTCCACTACACTGTGACAATAATGGAGCAGTCATACAGGCTAAGGAACCAAGGTCTCACCAAAATCCAAACACATAGAAAGGCACTACCACATTATCAGAGATATAGTTGGGCAAGGCGATATAGCCATGCAGAAAATAGCATCAGCTGAAAATCCAGCTGATTCATTCACTAAGCCTTTGTCACAAGCTTAGCTAGACCGACATCTTGAGAAGATAGGTCTAAGATATTGTAATGAATGACTTTAGTGCTAGTGGGAGATTGTTAGTAGTATGGCCTAGAGCATATCATTTAGTATGTATCTTGTACATATTTTTATTAATAAAAGGCATTTCCACTTTTCCGTTTACATAATATATTTATGTGTAATAGAAAAGGTCCATTGATATTTTGTTAGAAATTTTATTATTAAGTTGTTAAAAATATGAGTGACAATATTTCTTGCACAAAGTATCATAAATAGGTTCACAATCGATGATACTTCATAATAAGGACATGACTTATCCAGAAAGATTGTATTCATATTTGTTCCCAAGTTATTTATATAAGATATAAATAAGATGGAATGGTGAGTCTCATGCCGTATAACAAACATGATAGGCACTTATAAATGATAAGTATGACAAGCACATGGAGTTTACTCTTGGCAATGTTTTGTCATAAATCATATCAGTACATATAATCTTTAGACCTGAGATAGCACAGTTATCTTATATATAGGTAGTTTGAGTTTGATACTGCTTTCGTACTTGTACTGTGTATGGGTATATGGGCATTTGTTGGCTCCTACTAGTTATATATGGAGGTAGGTGTTGATCAAGATGGAATCTATTCCTCTAAGTAAATAGAGATAAAATCCTATGTTCATTTTATTGTTCTTGATGTTTCAAGTTCCTAGCCAGGATAAATAGATTTATTCAAAAAAGAGTTTCTGATGAGAAAATCTTTTTAATCAAGAACTGGAATTAAAAGAGAACATATTATTCATAGCAAATGGAGTTTGACATAAACCATGACTCCAGCTTGAGTTGGGATTTTGTAATAGAGAGATTCTAGTGCATGGTAACATATGATTATAGGTTCATTTAAGGTAAACCTTGTTACTAATTGGGTGGCCATGGCATACTATGCTAGGTGTTAACCATGGTCTATGAGGTTCATAAAATGATTTAGAGAAATTATTTATGGTAAGAAAGAGTTCTGATGATATTAAGAGTTGATATCATGTCTGATTGCCAATTAGTGATGAGCCTAGTAAGTCACACACATACACAAGTTATCACCTATTTAAATATGATTTAATTAATTAATTAAAGAGTTTAATCGATTAATTAAATAGGTTTGGTTTGTAATTAGATTGCAAAGTCCCTAGCATGACTTGAAACCAAATCTAGATTATTGGATGTATAGTATAAGTTAAATTTATATTTAAAGTGTTTAAATATGAATTTAATTAATGAGAAATTAATTAATAGATATTAATTAATTAATTTATATTTGATATAAACTAATTAGAAGAAGAAAAAATAATTATTTTGGGTTAAGAACTCAAAATTAAGACACAGGGGCATTTTGGTCATTTCATAGTGTGACACGTGGCACCATGAGATGGTGACACGTGGGATTACACATAAGCTTGCCAAATGTTTTTTTAATCATGTAAGATGATTAAAATCAAGATTAAATATAGGTTTGACACTTGGCACAATGTGATTGGGTCACTTAAACCTAGAGCTAATCAAAGGGTGACAAGTGGCAAGGGTTTAATGTGTTAACCTAGCTATTTAAGTGTTGTTATGAAAAGAAAAAAAACCAGCAGCCTCTCCTCTCCTTTTTCACGCCATTTTGAGGCTCTTCATCTATTCTTCTTCATCTCTCATCAATTCAAAGAGATTAGCCATCAATCTCTTGAATTAAGAACACTAGAAATTATTTCTAGTGTCCTGTTTACATCTCTAATATCTTAAAAGGCAGAACTTGAATTTCTAATTAATAGAAAAAGCTTTAGAAGCTGTTCAAGAGCTGCCATAGGTGTTCTTGGTGTGGACAAGCTAGAGGGACAGCATTTAGTGTCCTGAAGACAAATCTCAAAGGCGCAATTACATCCATAGTGCATCAAGAGGTTAGTGTAATCGTTCTTGATTTAATATAGGGTTCTAAAATTAATCTGATTAATTTTAAAATCTTAAATGGCAAATACAGATCCAAAAACATATTAGAAGAGTTTTAATATGTTGTTTATCATTGAAATCAAATAGATAAAAATAAATCTTGCATGATGCATGTGACCCTAGGTGAAATTTTTTGAATTCAATGGTATAAACTTGTGTTTTTCACGCTTCCGTTCCTTCACTTGAGGCCTCCCAAAATCCCATGCTTACATGAGATATCTTCTGGCTATGGTAGCCATGTTTTCTAAGGGTGAGGGTGAGCCAATAGAGCTTGAGGCCATCCAAAATCCCATTTCTTTTGCAGGAAAGGATTAATTGAGCAACTTGGAGAACATATGCGAGAGCTTAAAGCAGTGGCTTATCATGTAAAAAGGTACTGTGAAAATTTAAAGTCTATTACCACTCCTCACAATTCTCTTGTAGGGACTGTGGTCGAGATTAGCAACGAGGTCGAGGAGACCAAGAACAAAATTTTGAGGTGACCTGCTGGTAAGCACTACCAGTAATCCTAATGTTAGGAAATTTCAAAACCAAAGGTTTTAGTGGTACTCGCAATGTAAGAGAGGTAAAATAATCTTTTATATGACATGAAATTATATTCCAATGCTACTCAAAATGATTTTCATGAAGACAGGTTAAAAAGATAGTGCCAATGTATTTAGCTAAAGGAGGGCAAACTGTGGTGGCATAATAAAATGAAAGGAATAATGGTAAAACTGGATGCACCATCCTTACCTTATGTAGGTAGCGCATAACACACAATGCGGGTTAATGAGATACAACAGATAGATCCAATCCAAGAATATGTGAGGAACTTTGTGACTCTCATGCTAAGATAGCAAGGGTATGGTAAAGTAGACATGAAATTTTGGCAAAGAATGTGTTAATGAGATGTAAGTGAAGGAGCTGAATAAGAGCTTGATCATGATAGAAAAGTCGAGACAACTACCCTAGAAAATGGGGCAATGCTTTAAGTGGGGGAGTAATCCAAAAAAAATAACTCCATTCTTAGAGAAATAAAGGGAGACAAGCTAACCAATCGGGGAAGAGAACACTATTGTGCAAGATTGTAGAGTAATCAATACTAGAGATCAAACAACTTAACAGTGGCTGAGCTTAGGATATCAAAAGTGTTTCTCTTTGTGGGGAGTACATTGCATCTTATAATGTTCCTACAAAGGTCTTTAAATGCCTTAAAAAGGCCATCCAAGAAGAAAAGAAGGGTCCCAAAAGAGAGAACAAAGGAAGAAGATAGTGCTCCATTAATGGTAGATGCCATATGCTCTATAGAGCCTTGGAGAAGCAAAAGCTAAAACTAACTACCGAACAAAGGAGACCGACCTTGTGCAATGCTTACAAGTTATACTACCATCTGCGAAAGGAAAGTGATATTGATTCTCTCCAATTCGGGGAAGGTGTTGAGCAAGCTTAAAGAAACTAATGTGTGTCGGGAGATTGAACCCAAAACCACATGTGCAACATGGTATAAGTATCTTTAAACTTCTTATTGTACCTTTTTAACTAACAAATGTTTTGGATATCTTTATACTTCAATGAACCAGGTATTTTGCGATTATTCCAACAAGTTATGGTGGTCCACCTTGATGATACCATGGCATATACATATACTTTAGAGGAATATCTCTACTTAGCTTTGAGAAGGTGTAAGAGAATAAACTCTTTTACAAGAGAGAGAAAGGCATGTCAAAGCAACCCAAAGTCAAATTCTTCAGGCATATGTTTAACAAAGGCAAGATTCCTCAAGCATACAGACTCATGAAGAAGTGGACATATGAAAACCAATAGCCACAAGAATTGCAAGCCAAAGATCAAGTGACGATGATACGACTACCAAGTCAACTACACCTCCTTCGCAATCAAAATAAGAGATTAATTCACAAGGATAAGACAATGTCAATGATTAACGGGGTCGACCAGCTAACTTGCAGAGCAAAGTTATCAAAATGGATGAAGATTTAATCACTTTGCCATGCTACTAGTACAAAGCAACAGCATGCAGAAGAGATGGATCCTAGCCGTGATAAACTCACCAAATTAGCTTTCAGTTACACAGCACTAGTCAACCAAGCTATAGAAGAAAATCCTATCAGAGCAAGCTATCAAAACCACCCAGCGTCAGGCATACAAGGAGCACCTCATCAAATTAGAAACAGACGTCCAACCACAAAGGCAGTACAGTGGAGAGTTCTTGCAAGTGCAATCCTGGTTGTAAATACGCACTATACTCTTTTTCCTTCACCAAGGTTTTTTCCCACTGCGTTTTACTTGGTCAAGGTTTTTTAATGAGGCAGTATCCCATCGCGTATCTTACAACCACATGCACAGAAGATTGAAGAGTTGCCATAAGCTTAGTCGACGAGGACGTCGACCGTTCAAGTGGGGGAGAATGTTAGGGGGTTAGAAAGTTTAAGTAGTAATATGTAAAGTTCAGAGACTAAAGGGGATATTTTGTAATTATTTTCTATTTATGTAATTTTGGGGTGTGATGGCTCAAGCATAATGATGTCTCCTCCTGTCACACCTCATTGTGTTCCTAATGCTCTTTAGGGGGGAGTGACTAGTTGACTACCATGAAGCAACCGGTATAGCTAGCCACTGGCATGGTGAGTACTTGGCCCGCTACTCCTTGTAGGTTCCCCCCTGCCTACAAGTGATGTATGGACAACCAACTTAATTGTATCGATTATGACTAATGAATGAAAGAAGTAGCCTGTTCTTGATATACTGGTGCCTTGTTCTTTATTATGCTTGAGATGCTTGTTGAGATGTGATGCTTGTGATATTTTTCCCAATTGGCTTGCCAAGCCATGCTAATATATTCATCATATTAAACAGATTCTCTTGGCTGACTTGTCTTGAAAGAGTTCAAGCCAAGTGCCGCACGGTTCCAAGTGAGGGCTAAAAACTGGACCCGTGACACTCCTCACCCTTCAACTCGCATCACTCTCTTTCATAATCTCCTCCATATTCTACATATAGCTAGCCTTTCTGCTAGGATAGATGAAGCTCTCTGGTCTTTCCTTCAAAGCAGCCTGAAACTTCGTCCCTTTCCCATGGGAGTATTGCTTTGATGTTAGAGTTTGCTCTCTCTCTCTCTCTCTCTCTCTCTCTCTCTCTCCCCACGCATGAGTTTTTCATTTTATTCATTTCTCACGGTGTGTGTGCATGTGATAGCAGACCCAGGTACCGTTCTACAGAAACAGATTAAACGGGTCAATGGTGATTGATATAAGGAGCCAGGTGAATCTGGGAGGCGGTCTGTTCCACCTGGCCAGCATTTGGCATGACCTCACAGGTTGTAGCTACGACCATCGTCCTCTCGTAGTTGCAAATCAATACGAGCAAGACCCTGCCTTTCTCCTTTCCGATTGGTGCTACCTATTGTGGCCCTCTAGTGTATTTGCTTATGTCAGAAAAGGTACACTGGGCCCTCTCTTTGATTCTTATGTGTTTTATTTCAATTAAGTCATAATCCAGTAATCATGTATCAACATACATGATTCTCCATGCGTTCTTTCAAGCTCTCTTTTTCACTTCGTAATCTTGTTAGATTTTCCTTTTCTATTTTAGTGTGCAGACATCACTACTTTGTAATATCTAATTTCACATATATGTAGTTCATCTCTTCAATTTAATAAAAAAAATATTTATTATACTTATATTTTATGCATCATATTAAATTCAATTTTTTTTATCTGGCTTAAGAGCAAACAAAACATTCTATGCGAAGAAGAGAAACTATAGAGAGTACATCCATTACCAACTAAATTATTCCTTAACTAATGAGCTTTAATTAGTTCCGCCGTGTTAGAGTCGTCTCTAGATCTATGGAGAATCAAGTTCCAGCCCAATCAGAACCATTTGTAACAAATATATATATATATATATATATATATATATATATCGATGAGTTTGTTTTAGGTCAGCTAGCTAATTATATTAAGAAAAATTCCTTAAAGTTTATGATATGATAATAAAATCATATATGATTAAAAGAAAAAATCATTTCATTGGGAATAGAGAAAATTTTCCTTTTCTCCACAATTTGAAGATCGGGGTACGTAATATGTGTAATTTCCATATCGCACGCTTTCATGATATTATTATTTCAATGTTAATGTGAATAGCCATTTCGCTTTAAGGCATGAATGCATGGGCGTTCAAATTAATAAGGGAATGTCTCTTTGCAGTTAAATGTTACGTGCATAGTGAGAATCAAAGCCACCCTTACTATTTGGACATATTAAAAAAGACTGCATTTTACTATAAAATTTATATAGGGAGATGATTAAGAGGGAATATATATATACTGATCATTGATAATGATAGGACTTAGGTAGAATCTACCATGATCAATGGTTATAATACAACCATTATTAATACAATAGTTGTATTTTAACATTTTTTCAATTTGAACAAGCCATTCTTTATCTTTAGCCAAAAAAAAAAAAAAGAAAAGAAAGAGGAAAAAGTCATTCTCTATCTCTGCCATGGGTTTTGATAAATCATATGTTTTCTTCCGACGGTGCTACCACAAATAAATCGGAAAAATAAATTGGTCGTGACAATTGAAACTTACAACCTTGTGCTTATTGAAACTGGGATATGTAAGATTCCTGCTACAATAAATTAAGGAAAATAATTATTTACACTACCACAAATTCTTTTTTTTTTTTTTCATAAAAGAAGACTATTATTCAGGGCAACAGATTACAACCTATTCTTTGCAAGGAGAACTGCTAACTGATTTGGAGCATTAGAAATCCATCCATGAACAAGAGTACCCTTTCTTACAGACTTAGCAACCCAATTAGGACAGCTATTGCCTTTTCTAGGAACATCAAGCAAAACTTCTGAATGGCCATACGATTTCTCAACAAATCCAATGGAGAAGATCCAGCTTGAAACCAAAAATCTTTCAAACAAAAAGTCTCATATTTTAGTTTTAGTAAGGAGAAGAAAATCAATAAGAGAGACAAAGGGATGAGAGAGTTGAGGAAATGGAAGGAGAGCAAGACGAAAGGATCAAAGAGAGGGATGGATGAGAGAAAGGTGAGGGAGAGAATTTTTATGTGAGGATATTATAGTAATTTTAAATTTTTTTATTAAAAATAATGATAAATTAAAATTTTTAACTATTACCTGTTGTAATGGATTACGAGAAAGTTTTTGAGATTTTAAGTTATAAATTAAAATTTAGATATCACACTACTATAATATTTCAAGTTTAGGTGCCAAGAGTGAAATTCACCCTAAAGATGATCTTGATAAAAGATGTAAATTTCTATGTAGCCACTGGTTTTTTGTTTGATTTGGACGATAAAATAACCTGCATCTTCTAAGAACTTGCTGCATATAATGTACACAGATGAATTCAAGCCACTATACACCAATGGAGGAATAAGCCGTACTACCATGCACCATTTATAAAATATTCACATTTATAGATCTGAAATCTCCAATCAAATATTGTCAATGGCAATACTTTTACCTAGAAGAACTAATGCAAATTCTCATTCACTCACATTCAGGAAATTGAATCCTATGGATTTCCTTATAAAGGTATTAAACTTTTGCTATTATATATCATCTTTCGGAGCCTCTAGAAGTTAAGTTAATCAATTATAATACCTTAATTTACTCTACACTCTTATGAACTTGGTTAACTTATTATTAAATGAAATTATAAATCAATCATTAATATATGAACTTATATTAATTTTCCTCATTCAAACATGATTGTATGTTGAGAGGGTTTTTTTTTTTTATAAAGAAAGGAATTTTAGAGAGAATACCCATTCACACGCATTTAGAAAATCAAATCTTATGAGATTTCTTTATAAAGATCTTAAACTTTTACTATTATATCATCTTTTGGAGCCTCTAGTATAATTCATATATATATATATATATAATTAAAACATCAATTCAAGATTTCATAGTTTGAAATCACTTTAATATTACCGTGTAAAAAACTCAGTACTAGATGTATATGGCCATAAAATAAAAATATTAACATTTAAAATAAAATAACCTCTCTGAATCTTTTATATTTGGACTATTTTTTTTAGGAACTTATTGCATATATTGTACACAGATGAATTCAAGACTTTTTGCACCAATGGAGGAACAAGCATACTACCAAGTACCAATTATAAGATGTAAATATTCCAAGTAGCCATTGGTTCTTTGTTTGGTTCTTTGTTTGATTTAGATGTTAAAATAACCCCTCTAAACCTTCCATACTTGGATTGTTTTTCTAGGAACTTGTTGCATATAATGTACAAAGATGCGTTCAACCACTATGCCAATGGAGGAACAACCCACACCACCAGGCATCATTCATAAAAGATCCGTGTATACAAACCAAGATCTAAAATCTCCAATCAAATATGGTCAATGATCACACATTTAGATGGATGAACAAGTACCAAATCCTCGCAAAAGAAGGGATCACCATAAAAATTAGAGACAAAATATAATAACTCCCACTAAAAAGTATACAAATAAACTCAAAATCTATCAATATGAATAATAAATCTGAGAACAAATTCTCAAAATCCATTCCAAAGGGGGCACAAATCTAAAAATTATTGGAATAAAACACAGAAAAATAAAAGCATTAAGAAAAAAAACAGAGGAAATGATAAAAGAAGAAGAATAAAAAAAAAAAAGGAAAAACAAAAGATCTAAAAGAGAGAAGGAGGGAGGTGGTCTGTTCCACCCAAGCAACATTTGGCATGACCTCACAGGTTGCAGCAACGACCATCATCCTCTCTTAGTTGCAAATCAATACAAGCAAGACCCTACCTTTCTCCCTTATGATTGGTGCTACTTATTGTGGCCCTCTAGTGTATTTTGCTTTGGTAAAAAATGTTCCACTGCTACCCTCTCTTTGATTCTTATGTGTTTTGTTTCGATTAAATCATCATCCATTAATCATCTATCTGTTAGCAGTATGCCCTAGAATATATCATTTGGCATGTATCTTGTATATATTTTATTAATAAAAGGCAATTTCACTTTTTTATTTACATAATGTATTTATGTGTAATAGAAAAGGTCCATTGATATTTTATTAAAAATTCTATTCTTAAGTTGTTAAGAATATGAGTGACAGTATTTCTAGCACAAAGTATCATAAATTAGTTCACATTCGAGGATACTTCACACATGACATGACTTATCCAGAAAGATTGTAATCATGTTTGTTCCCAAGGTATTTATATGAAATATAAATAAGATGGAGTGGTGAGCCTCATGCCACATAACAAACATGATAGGCACTTATACATGATAAGTAGGCCGAAGCAGAGATGCATATCACAAGCACATGGAGTTTACTCTTGTCAATGCATTGTCATATATCATGTCAGTACATATAATCTTTAGACCTGAGATAACACAGTTATTTTGTATATAGGTGGTTTGAGTTTGATACTACTTTCATACTTGTACTGTGTATGGGTATATGGGCATGTGTTGGCTCCTACTAGTTATATATGGAGATAGGTGTTGATCAAGATGGAATCTGTTACTCTAAGTAAATAAGGATAAAATCCTATGTTCATTTAATTATTCTTGATGTTTCAAGTTCCTGGCCAAGACAGACAGATTTAGTCAGAAAGAGTTTTTGACAAGAAAATCTAATTAATCAAGAACTGAAATTAAAAGAGAACATAATATTCATAGCAAATGGGGTTTGACATAAACCATGACTTCAGCTCGAATTGAGATTTTGTAACAGAGAGATTCTAGTGCATGATAACATATAATTAAAGGTTCATTTAAGGTATTCCTTGTTACTGATTGGGTGGCCATAGCACGCTATGCTAGGTGTCAACTATGGTCTATGAGATGCCTAAAATAATTTAGAGAAATTATTTATGGTAAAAAAGAGTTCTGATGATATTAAGAGTTAATATCATATCTCATTGCCAATTAGTGATGAGCCTAGTGAGTCACACACATACACAAGATAATCACCAAGTAAAATGTGATTTAATTGATTAATTAAAGAGTTTAATTGATTAATTAAATAGGTTTAGTTTGCAATGAGATTGCAAAGTCCCTAGCATTACTTCAAACTCAATCTAGGTTATTGGATGTATAGCATAAGTTAAATTTATATTTAAAGTGTTTAAATATGAATTTAATTATGAGAAATTAATTAATAGAGATTAATTAATTAATTTATATTTGATATAAATTGATTTGAAGAGGAGAAATAATGATTTTGGGTTGAGAACTCAAAATTACAACATAAGGGTAATTTGGTCATTTCACATGGTGACATGTAGCACCATGAGATGGTGACATATGGCATCATATAAGTTTGCAATTTGTCTTCCTATCATATAAGATGATCAAAGTCAAGATTAAGTCTAGTTTTGACACTTGGCTTAATGTTATTGAGTCAATTAAAAATAAGATGCAATGAGGTGGTGACATGTGGCATAGGGTTTAAGTGACTTAATGGCCTAATTATATAAAAGGGAAAAGAAAAGAAAAAACATAACACTCTTATTTTCTCTCAAGTGTGGCGGCACACCTCTCTCCCTCTCCTCTTCATCTTGTCTCATCAATTCAAAGAGAATTGCCCAAAATCCTTTGAATTAAAATTGTTAGAAATTGTTTCTAGTGTCCTATACATACAAACTACCTCTCTAAAGGCAAAAACCTAATTTATAATTGGTTGGCAAAGGTTTGAGAAGCAAATTGGGGGCTGCCCATTGGTGATATTGGTATGGACAAGCTAGAGGACAACACTTGGGGTTCTGGTGCTTCCTAAAGGTGTCAATTACATCCATAGTGCATCAAAGAGGTTAGTGCTCTAACTCCTCTTTTAAACTAGGGTTTAAATGAATTAATTTGTTAATTCACAATCTTAAATGGCAAACATAGATCCTAATACATATTAAAAGTGCTTTAATATGCAATTGAGTATTGAAATTAATTAGGCACATAAGAGATGTGGCATGATGCATGTAACCCTAGAAGAAAAAAAATTTTGAAATTCAATGATCTAATGTTACAATTTTCATGCTTCCACTTCTTTAATATCTATCAACATGCATGATTCTTCATGCGTCTTTTTCTCTTCGTAATCTTGTTAGATTTTCCTTTTCTATATTAGTGTGGAGACACCACTACTTTGTAATAGCTAATTTCACATGTATGTAGTTCACCTCTTCAATTTAATAAAAAAAAAAATATTTATTATACTTATATTTTATGCATCATACTAAATTCATCTTTTTCTAATCTGGGTTAAAAGCAAACAAAACAATCTATGCGAAGAAGAGAAACTATTAGATTCTTCTAATTAAAAGTAAACAAAATAGAGAGCACATTCATTGCCGACTAAAATTATCCCTCAACTAATGAGCTTTAATTAGCTCTGTTGTGCTGGAGTCGTCACCAAATCTGTGAGGAATCGAGTTCGAGCCCAGTCGAAGCATATATCCCTTAAAGTTACCGAAGAGCTTTAGGTCGGCTACCTAATTATATTAAAAAAGAATTCCTTAAAATTCATGATATGATAATAAAATCATATATGATTAAAAAAATCATGTTATTGGGACTAGAGGAAATTTTCCTTTTCTCCACAATTTGGGGCTCGGGGTACGTAATATATGTAATTTTCATATCATACAATTTCCATATCTTACACTTTCACGATATTATTATTTGCTAAAATTCTTATCTAAACCAAGTTTACATAGACTCAAAATATAAATATGTAAAAGTTTTACTATACATTCTATGTTTTGGATTCATATAGACCTAGTTTAAGTAAGAAAAATCATATTATTTGAATGTTAATGTGAATAGTCATTTGGCTTTAAGACATGAATGCATGGGCGTACAAATTAATAAGGGAATGTCTCTTTGCAGTTAAATGTTATGTCCATAGTGAGAATCAAAGCCACCCTTACTATTTGGACTAATTTAAAAAGACTGCATTTTACTATAAAATTTATATATGGAGATGATATAGAGGGAATACATACACACATACGCATATATATATATATATATATATATATATAAACAAACAATGAATACATTCTAATTGTTGATAATGATAGGACTTAGGTAGGATCCACTGCGGTCATAATACAACTGTTATCAATACAATAGTTGCATTTTAAAATTTTTCCAATTTGAATAGGCCATTCTCTATCTTTGAAAGGAAAAAAAAGGTCATTCTTTATATCTGCAGTGGGTTCTGATAAATCATATATTTTCTTCTGACGGCGTTGCCACCACAGATAAATCTAAAATAATAAATTGGTCATGACAATCGTAACTTGTAAGACTATTCTTATTGAAACTGAGATATATAAAATTCCTGCTACGATACATTAAGAAAATAATTATTTACACTATCACAATATCTTTTTTTTCTTTTCATAAAAGAAGACTATTATTCAGAGCAACAGATTACAACCCATCCTTGCAAGGAGAACTGCTAACTGATTTGGAGGATTACAAATCCATCCATCAACAAGAGTACCCTTTCTTACAGACTTAGCAACCCAATCAGGACAGCTATTGCCGTTTCTAGGAACATCAAGCAAAGCTTCTGAATGCCCTTGTGATTTCCCAACAAATCCAATGGAGAAGATCCGGCTTGAAACCAAAAAACTTTTAAATAAAAACTCTCATGCTTTAGTTTCAGTAAGGAGAAGAAAAATCAACAAGAGAAACAAAGGGATGACAGATATGAGGAAATGGAAGGAAAGGAAGATGAAAGGATCAAAGAGAGGGATGGATGAGAGAAAGGTGAGGGAGAGAATTTTTTATGTGAGGATACTATAGTAATTTTAAATTTTTTATTAAAAAATAATGATAAAATAAAATTTTTAACTGTAAACTTGTTATAGTGGGTTAAGAGGGGTTTCTTATTGCTTTAAATAAAATTCAGAAGATTTTATGTTATAAATTAAAATTTAGGTGTCGCATTACTATAATATTTCAAGTTTATGTACTGAGTGAAATTTACCCTAAAGATGATTTTAATAAAATATGTAAATCTTTTAAGTAGCCACTAGTTTTTTTTTTTTATTTGGACTATAAAATAACCTAAATTTTCCAAGAACTTACTGCATATAATGTACGCAGATGAGTTCAAGCCACTATATGTCATTGGAGGAATAGGCCGACTATCACACAGCATTTATAAAAGATTCACATATATAAATCTGAAATCTCCGATCAAATATTATGAATGGCATTACTTTTAGTTAGAAGTACTAATACCAAATTCTTATTCAGACACATTTGGGAAATTGAATCCCAAGAGATTTCTTTATAAAAATATTATACTTTTGCTATTATATATCATCTTTTGGAGCCTCCAGAAGTTAAGTTAATCAATTATAATGCCTTAATTTACTCTATGCTCTTATAAATCATAATTAATCACTTGGTTAACTTATTATTAGATGAAATTATAAATCAATCATTAATATCTTATTCAAAGATGGCAACTTGAGAGGGTTTTTATAAGGAGAGAAATTTTAGAGAGAATATCCATTTACCCGTATTTAGAAAATCGAATCTTATAAGATTTTTTTATAAAGATCTTAAACTTTTACTATTATATCATCTTTTAAAGCCTTTTAAAGTTAAGTTAATCAATTATATATATATAGAGAGAGAGAGAGAGCTTTAATTAAAACTTCAATTCAAGATTTCGTAGTTTGAAATCACTTTAATATTACTGTGTTAAAACACACTATTAGGTATATATGGCCATAAAATAAAAATATTAACATTTATTAATAAATATAAAAGAAGGTTTATCCTCAATTGTTGTAGTACTACCGAGTCTAGTAACTCGTACAAGTACAAACGAGTCATGTAACTCGCTCTCGTTTGTTTTCCATAAATGCCCCCGTCCTCCTCACCCATCAACTCACATTACTCTCTTTCATAGTCTCCTCCACATGCTACATAGCTAGCCTTTCTGCTACGATGGATGAAGCTCTTTGGTCTTTCCTTCAAAGCAGCCCTGAAACTTCTGTCCCTTTCCCATGGGAGCGGTGCTTTGATGTTAGAGTTCTCTCTCTCTCTCTCTCTCTCTCTCTCTCTCTCTCTCTCTCTCTCTATATATATATATATATATATATCCATGCATGGGTTAGAGTTTGCTCTCTCTCTCTCTCTCTCTCTCTCTCTCTCTCTATATATATATATATATATATCCATGCATGGGTTAGAGTTTTCTCTCTCTCTATCCAGGCATGGGTTTTTCATTTTATTCATTTCTCATTGTGTGTGCGTGTGCATGTGATAGCAGACCCAGTTACTGTTCTATAGAAACATATTAAATGGGTCAATGGTGGTTGATCTAAGGAGCCAGGTGAATCTGGGAGGTGGTCTGTTCCACCTGAGCAGCATTTGGCATGACCTCACAGGCCGCAGCTATGACCATCGTCCTCTCTTAGTCGCAAATCAATATGAGCAAGGCCCTGGCTTTCTGATTGGTGCTACCTGTTGTGGCCCTCTGGCGTATTTGCTTGTGCCAGAAATGGTCCACTGCTGCCCTCTCTGTGATTCTTATGTATTCTATTTCGGTTAAAAACATCATCAACTAATCATGTATCAACATGCATGATTCTCAATGCGTTCTTTCAAGCTCTCTTTTTCTCTTCGTAATCTTGTTAGATTTTCCTTTTCTAATTTAGCGTGGAGACACTCCACTACCTTTTAATAGCTAATTTCACATGTATGTAGTTCACCTCTTCAATTTAATAAAACAATTATTATACTTATCTTTTATGCATCATATTAAAATCATTTTTAATCTTAGATAAAAGCAAACAATCTATGTGAAGAAGAAAAACTTTTAGATTCTATTAATTAATAGTAAACAAAATGGAGATCACATCCATTGCCAACTAAAAATATCCGTTAAAAGTTACAAATGAGTTTTAGGTCAGTAGCATCGTATTCATCTCCAGAACTTTGAGATTGAACACTGAAATCATCTCTAAAACTGTGATATTTCAAATTTGAGTTTCAACTTATATCATAAAGCTTATGATATGATAATAAAATCCTATATGATGATATGGAAGCTCGGGTACTTATATGCAATTTCCATACCCTAAGCTTTCATGAAAATATTATTTAAATGTTTATGTGAATAGCCATTTGGCTTTAAGGTATGAATGCATGGGCGTACAAATTAATAAGAGATTCTCTCTTTGCCGTTGAATGTTATGGGCATATTGAGAATCAAAGCCACCCCTACTCTTTGGACTAAAAAAGACTGCATTTTACAATAAAAACTGAAATTTTGTATAAAAGGAGCACTATTTTATAAATAGCCAAATAATACAACCAATTGAAGAGGGAGGAGGCCGTTCTCTATCTCTGCCGTGGGTTTTGATAAATAACCTGACTTCTTTCGGTGGGCACCACACCTAAATCTGCAATAATAAATTGGTTGTGACAATTGTAATCTACAAGCCTATACATGTAAAAATAAGATTCCTACTGCAGTAAATTAAAAAAAAAAAAAACAATTATTTACACTTACCACCCATTCTTTAGAGTTAGCTCAATATTTAGGCTTTCAAAAAAAAGTAAATTACTATATAGTCCATCTATTTTAGCTAAATTAACTATTTGATCCCTATATCTTTAAAAATACACCATTTAATCCATATATTTTACTTCCGTTAAATTATTTAGTCCCTCCATCAATTTGTTCGTTTATCAATAATAGCCAAATTACTATTTGGTCCCTCTATTTTACTGAAACTAATTAATTAGTCCCTATATTTTAGAAAAATATATTAGTTAGTCATTATTATTTGACTCTGTTAATTATTTAGTCTTATAATTATTTTTTATACCTAAACTACCCTAATTCTCTCCCCCTTATTTCTATTTTATTATCCTCCCTTATTTTTCTCTCTCCATATGTCCTCTCCTCTACACCCACACCCTACTCTCCCTCATTCTTTTTTTGTTTTCATCTGTTGATAAAACTGGTACCAGCTTTCTACCAAAAAAAAATTAATTTCCTTAAACTTCTAAGTAATATAGGAAAATTATTTGGAAAACAAAAATGATGTCCAAAAAAATGGAAATTAAAAAAAATTGTAAATTCAAATTTAGTCTCTGTATAGCAAAATTTTTATTTTTATCGAAAATTATATTTTTCAAAATATGGACCAACTAATTAGATTCACTAAAATATTAGAACTAAATAATAGTATTTTTTAAAATTTAGGATCAACTAATTAGTTTTCTTAAAATAGAGGGACTAAATAATAATATGAATAGCATGAATAATGAAAAAATTTGACGAATAAACTAAATAGTTTAACGAAAGTAAAATATAATGATTAAATAGTATATTTTTAAAAATATATGGACTAAATAGTTAATTTCATTAAAATATAAAAATTAAATAATAATTTTTTCATAAAAAAAGCTAAATATTTAGAGTCATAAAACTTTATTTAGGTATTTATCCTTAATGTCTTAGGTCAATATAAGGAAGTGCACCATTAAAATCGTTCAGGGAGAAGACCTAATTTAGGTGTATAAAAAACTGGCCCAAAGATACTCCTAATTATAAGTACAAAATTCTATCACTAATAATACTAATATCTATTGTTAAATATATTTACGATAGATTAAAATCCGTTAAAAATATAGTTTTCGCTAATTATTTGAAGTAGAAAAGTGAATTTGTCGCTAATTAGTGACAAAAATTTCCATTGCTAATTCATTTAATCACCATCTAAATTTTGGCTGTTAATTTCATCGTTAATTATTTTCATCACTAACTTTCATTACTTTTTTTCTTATTAGTTGCTAATTTCTATTATTGTCACTAATTCATCACTAATCAGTCACTACCTTTTTATTAATTTAATTTAATTCTTCTTCAATTCGCGGCTAATTAATAATATGATTTGAAATCTAATATTTATATCAAGGGATTGGTGTGGATTATCTTCTTCTTAAAATGTAGCTTTTAGTGACGAAATTTAATATGTCACTAAATTTCATTATTAATACCTTGATTAGCGACAAAAAAGAAACGAAATAGTTTCATTGCTAATTAGAAAAAAAATTTCCTATTATCATTACTGTTAATGGTTAAATTAAATCATTCGTTAAAGGGCTTATTTTCTTGTAGTGAATTCGTTCTAAATAATAATTGAATTATCTTTCATCTTGATGAATGATGATTTTATATTTAAGGAAATAAAAAATAGATTTAATATTATGATTAGAGAACTTATATTAAAAATGTAGCTCAACTCAACTCAACTCAATTCAACTAAGCCTTTATCTCAAAAATTTATTGGGGTCGGTTATATAGATTCTCTTTTTCCACTCTAAACTATTTTTGGTTAAATTCTCGGAAATGTGTAATGTTTCTAGGTCATGTTGTACTACTATCTTCCAAGTAAGTTTAGGTCTACCCCTTCTTTTCTTTCTATCTTCTAACCCAACGTGCTCTACTTGTCTAACTGGAGCCTCCATATGTCTACGCTTCACATGACTAAACCACTTCAATCTCCCTTCTCTCAACTTATCTTTAATTGGCACCACTCCTACGTTTTCTTTAATACTCTCATTACGGACTTTATCTAATCTAGTATGGCCACTCATTCACCTTAACATTCTCATCTCTGCAACTCTTATCTTAGACACATGCGACTCCTTTATTGCCCAACACTCACTACCATATAACATGGTCGATCGTATGACTGTACGGTAAAATTTTTCTTTCAACTTATTAGGAATCTATATTAAAAATGTAGCTATTTTATATAAATATTTTGCTCTAATTAACTAGTTCTCTGCTATTAGGCTGGTAATTTATCTGTTAATGTGATTTGAAAAGCCAAAAATACCCTGACTTACCTTTCTACTCTCCCCTATCTGTCACTCTTCAATCTTCCCTTGTCTTGGTATAAGAAAAGTTGCTCTCTCAAGCTAGCACTCTAGAACTAGTAAGTGCACAAACCTAAGATAAGCATTTAAGCCATAACAACTTCAATGGAGGGCATGAGATGCATAGGCATTACTCCACCAATAATACCCCACCCATTGCCAAGAAAATCCTCCAAACTCATTTACAGCTCTCTTACCAACACCTGCTCCGCCAGCAAAATGGGTCGATAGCCTCTTCGGCGACTTTCAAATTTTGAACATCACTACTGATAACTTTTCCAACCTCCACCATTCTCTCTCATCTTTCATTGCTACCCTACTCCTCCTTCCCTTTCCTATCTCGCCCCTTTTGATCACCACATGCCAGTTCGTTTATGTTTCTATCAAGCTACTATCATCACTCAAGCCCCGTGGGACAAGCTAAGTCATTCTCCTTCATTCGTAATTTTTATCACACCATATTTGGTTGCAAACTAAAATAAAAAGGAGAGTAAGGAAATTGGACTGACAGCAAGGTGGAAATGGATGGAATTGTAGATTCTTGGGGCTTTATGTGCGTTGCAAGAAGGGAGACTGAGATTGTTCTTGAAATTTGTACAGAGGGACCAAATAACAAATATAATCAAATGTTAGGGACTAAAAAGGTATTTCTAAAAATATGAGGACCAAGTCAATAATTTTGCTATAATTTAAAGACTAATTTAGTCATTTCGAAATATATACAAACACCTTTACATTGGCGCTTTCCTTGTTTTAGTCTCAATGCTGAAGTTATCCCAAGCTATTGAAAGTTTTCAAATCTTCCATTACTGGCATTTTATTATGAGTGATGAAATACAACTAATATATATTTTGAGTAGGGGTGGCAATTTAGACACAACTAGAAAAAAGACTCGAACACGACACTAAAATATAAGGTTTGGGTTAGATTTATTTGTATTCGTGTCAAATTCGTGTCGACCCATTTATGACACAGTTATAATCGTGTCGTGTTATGGGTAAACCCGCTAACCCAATTTGACACATTTATGACACGATTTAATATTCGTGTCACGTGTTGACCTGTGACCTAATAACCTATTTGACCCACTATAACCCATGAACCTATTTATATATAGTGTTAAATGGGTTAAGTCGTGTCAAACTGTGTTAAATAGATTTCGTGTTAAATGGGTCATATCATGTTGAATACACCTAATACAATTTAATATTAATCGTATCGTATCGTGTAATCCGTATAATAGAAGGATCGTGTTTATGTTTAAATTTTTAACACGATTTATTAATCGTATCGTGTTCGTGTTCGTCTCGACCTTAATCGTATTCGTGTCACATGTTGACACAACATAAACACTATCCATCAACCCAAATTGCCATCCCTTATTTTGAGGTAGGAGATTTGATATTTATTTTAGGAAAATAAGGAAACAATATAATTGTCTAATTCAAACCATACATTTAATGCACACGCAACACTTAATTACTTGCAAATTTGATGCATATGTCTAATTATAGATTCATATGATTTTAAGTTAATTTTATGTTCTTTTCACTATTAGACTAAACTTTATCGATTTATCTAAAGGTAGTCATTGACTGATACAAGAATAAATATGCAGCTATTTTAGATCTTGCCACGTATCCCAGACGACTAGACACAACCTTCTCGGTATCGAAAATGACTATCTTAGCTAAAGAATGATCGTTTTTAGGCCATTCTAGCTTGGGCCCAAAGGGCCTTGTCCCCGAAAAGGATTATGCCCAATCACAACCATCATCAACACTTCACAACAATTAAGGGGTTAACACTAAAGGTACTCAAGCTACCATGCTACTCATGTTATTTTAATCGAACCCCCCAACATTTAATAACTTGTAGGAAGCATTAAATGTCTCAAAACCGATGAATGTTTCAGAGGTCTCCTTTGAAACAATTACCCTACTTTAGGTCTAAATTACAAATGAACTTCCATTCACAATAATAATAACATGGAAAATGCTTAGTGTACAAAAAAATACTTACAAAAGTTGTACAAATGAAATGAAATATCCACTTTACCCTTAAGTCATTTAACTTCAAATTAATTTGACTTCTCACCAAAATTATTTTTTTCTAAAATTCAACCAATCATAATTCTTCTATTTTTGACCAATTAGCTCTTATCAATCTTCTAACCAATTATATCCACCAATTTTTTAACTAATCAGTAGCTCTTATTAATATCTCAATCAATCATAGCCGATCAAAAATTTAACCAATTATGTCTAACTACACTAAAAATTCAACCAATCACAATTGATTTATATAGTATGTTAAAATCGAACAGAATCAGATTAGTCGAATCGATTTAAATGAGAACAGGTCAATGACTGGTTTGATTCAAGCTTTAATCCATTTATTTAGCAAATTGGAGTTGACCCATCCAAATTGAGTGAGTAACCATTGAACCAATTAGAACATAAATCAAGTAGCTATAATCAATTAGATTAATTAATCAAGTAACTATTAATAATTAGATCATGAATCAAGTAACTATGTTCAATTACAACATAATCAATTGGATAAATAAATCAAGTAACTAATAACAATTAGATCAATTAATTAATTAGATGTTAAACAAGTAACTATGATCAATTAGATCATAATTAAGTATTATTGAGTATTTTATTAATTAATCAAGTAGATCATAAATTAAGTACTATAATCAATTAGATCATAATCAAGTACAATCAGATATTCTATCAATTAATCAAGTAGATTATAAATCAAATAATTATAACCAATTACATCATAATCAAGTATTATTAGTTATTTTATCAATTAATCAAATATATCATAATCAATTAGATCATAAATCAACCATAATCAATTACATCATCATCAAATACTATTGAGTATTTATCAATTAATAAAGTATATCATATTCAATTACCTCATAAATCAAGTAACTATAATCAATTACATCATCATCAAGTACTATAATGTATTTTATCAATTAATCAAGTAGATCATAATCAATTAGATCACAAATCAAGTAACTATGATCAATTAGATTATAAATCAAGTAATTATGATTAATTATGTCATAATCAATTAATCAATTAGATAAAAGTGAGCATTATTTGGTTCAAATCCAAATAACCGATTGAACCAAATTAATTCAGAAATTCAATTAGGTTTTTATAGAAATTCGGTTCAGTTTAATTTTTATTTATGAATTTTTCGATATATTTGGTTTGGTTTTGGAAACAATATAATATTTTTCTTTTTTTTCCTCTTCTGAAAATCAAATCGCCTAATCAATTAGATCATAAATCAAATCGCCTAATCAATTAGATTATAAATCAAGTAACTATGATCAATCAGATCATAATCAAGTACTATCGATATTTTATCAATTAATCAATTAGATCATAAATCAATTTATTATGATCAATTACATTATAATTAAGCACTATCGGATATTTTTTTCAATTAATCAAGTAGATCATTAATCAAATAACTCTAATTAATTATATCATAATCAATTAGATCGATTAATCAAATAACTATTATCAATTAGATCATAATCAAGTATTAATGAATATTTAATTAATTAGTTAAATAGATCACAATTAATTAGATCATAAATTAAATAATTATGATCAATTACATCATAAACAATTAATAAGAATGAGTATTATTTGGTTCAGATTGAAATAACCGACCGATTGAACCGAATTAATTTGAAAATTCGATTCTATTTTTTTTGAAATTCAGTTCGGTTCAATTTTTAGTTTGAATTTTTTGGTTTATTCAGTTCGATTTTGAAGATAATATAATATTTTTTTCCTTTTTTCCTTCCTTTTGTGAAAATCGGACTATCTAATCAATTATATCATTAATCAAGTAACTATGCTAAATTAGATCATAATCACCTAGATCAATTAACCAAGTAACTATTATTAATTAGATCAATTAATCAAGTAACCATTAAGCTATTAGATCATAAATCAAGTAATTATGATTAATTACACCATAATCAATTAGAACAATTAATCAAGTAATGATTAATCAATTAAATTTTAAATCGATTAATTATGATCAATTAAATTATAATAAAGTACTATCAATGTTTTATTAATTAATCAAGTACATCATAATCAATTAGATCTAAATCAATTAATTATGATCAATTACATCATGATTAAGTATTATTAGATATTTTATTAATTAATCAAGTGTATCACAATTAATTAGATCATAAATCAAGTAAATATGATCAATTACATCACAATCAATTAAATTGATTAATCAAATAACTATTAACAATTAGATCACGTACTATCAAGTATTTTATAAATTAATCAAATAGATCATATTCAATTAGTGCATAAAATCAGCCATCATCAATTACAACATGATCAATTAGATGGGGGTGAGTATTATTTGGTTCAGACCGAAATAACTAATTGATCAAACATAATTAATTTGGAAATTCGGTTTAGTTTTTATAGATATTTAGTTCGATTCAGTTTTTATTTTTGAATTTTTTGGTTTATATGGTTCTATTTTAGAGCTAACATAATATTTTTCCTTTTTTCCTCCCTATTGTGAAAATCGAACCACCTAATTAATTAGATCATAAATCAAGTAACTATAATAAAGTGGATCATAGTTAATTGATCGATTAGTCAAGTAATTATTAATAATTAGATTAATTAATCAAGTAACTATTAGTCAAATAAATTATAAATTAAGCAACTATGATCAAATACATCATAATTAATCAATTAGATAAGGGCAAGCATTATTAAGTTCAAACTGAATTAATCAGCCGAACCGATTTAATTCATAAATTCAGTTTAATTTTTGTAGAAATTTGGTTCGATTCAATTTTTATTTTTGAATTTTTTGGATTATTCGGTTTGATTTTGGAGACAATATAATATTTTCTTTTTTTCTTCCTCTTCTGAAAATCGAGTCATCTCCCATTATTATAGAACTTGAAGGATGTATGATGATGTGAACCTTCAAGTAATTGGTAACTTAAAAACCCACATTCAAGAATTAAAGGAACAATATGGAAAGCACCAAATCAAGATGTATGAATTTGATTCTTTGAACCAGCACAATCAGATTGTTGTGTAATTCAAAGAAAATATCAGAAATGAGATTCTTAACCTAATTCATATGGAGAATGAATAAACAAAGAATATTATGCACATTAAACCTTGCAAGATAGAAATCTCAGCAAGTTAATGAGCTTCACAAGAACAAAGGCAATAGCCAATTTACTCACTAATGGAGCAGAAACAATCTTTCATTAATATTCAAAGTGTATCCTCCACTCTCTCATTGCACTTGTATTTATAGTCTCTTGGCTCCAAAGCTAAAGACAAAAATATCTCTACTTTAATAACAGCTGCAAGGAGCTTTAAGTCCAAACAAAAATTAATCAATCAAAAGACTAAAAACTCCTAATAAAAAGTAAATTTAATACAGCAGCAAATAAGGGCATTTAAGTCCAAAAGAGAGGTGGTTATAACAGCAAGGAATATTCTTTTAAAAAGGTGCCAACAGATGCATGTACATGGGTTGGATCTGGTGCATGCATGTCCACAGGTTATTCCATGTAACCTAATGCTCCACATGACACCTGGTCACTTCCAAGCTTAATTTTCACCAAATTTAATCCTTTATAATTTTCTTCATGCCATTCCAGCTTATAATCCTTGCTCCTTAAGATTTCACAAATTAAATTCTGAAGTGATTTAGCTCTAGCTCTAGTAATTGGACCTTGGATGAATTCCTTTGGCGTGGATGTAGCTTGATTCTCATCATTCCCCTCCGCTTCAAAAGGATTCGTCCTCGAATCTGTTCCTGCATCAACACAAGGAGATAAATCAGCAACATTAAAGGTGGCACTGACATTATACTCACCGGGCAGGTTTATTTTGTAGGCATTATCATTAATATGGTCAGCACTTGGAAAGGTCCATCACATCTTGATTGTAATTTTGATTTCCTTCGAGAGGGAAACCTTTCTTTGCGCAAGTGAACCCATACCCAATCTCCAGGTTGAAATGTAACTTTCTTCCTTCCTTTGTTTACTTGACTAGCATATTTTTCATTTTTCTTTTCAATTTGAAGCTTGGCTTGTTCATGGATTTTCTTCACCAATTCTGCTTTTCTTTTTCCATATAAACTAGCAAGTTCATTCACAGGTAAACGTAAAAGATCCAAAGGAGTTGAAGGATTGAAACCATACACAATTTTAAATGGAGAATAACCAGTAGAAGAATGCACATTTCTATTGTATGCAAATTCAACAAGTGGAATGCAATATTCCCATGACTTCAAATTTTGCTTAACTACAGCACGCAAAAGAGTAGTTAGTGTCCTATTTACTACTTCAGTTTGACCATCGGTTTGTGGGTGACAAGTGGCAGAAAATAACAACTTGGTGCCCAATTTTCCCCACAAAACTTTCCAAAAGTGACTAAGGAATTTAACATCCCTATCACTAACTAAACTCTTAGGTATGCCATGCAACCTAACAATATCTCTAAAGAATAAATTTGCAACATTTGCAGCATCATCAGTTTTATGGCATGGAATAAAATGTGCCATTTTTGAAAACCTATCAACAACAACAAAAATTGAATCATGGCCTTGTTTAGACCTAGGTAATCCTAACACAAAATCCATAGACAAATGAACCCAAGGATCACTAGGGGTAGGTAAAGGTGTATACAAACCTTGTGGCAAAACTCTAGATTTAGCCTTAGCACACACAACGCACCTAACACATACTTTTTCAACATCCCTTTTCATATTCGGCCAATAAAAATGTTCCTTTAACACATTTAAAGTTTTGGCAACACCAAAATGACCCATTAATCCACCAGTATGAGACTCATTCACAAGTAATTCATGCATGAAACTCTTAAGCACACACAATTTATTTTCTCTAAACAAATATCCATCATGCCTATAAAACTTCTCAAAAGCATTCTTTTCACAAGCTGCATACACTCTAGCAAAGTCATCATCTTTAGCATATAATTCTTTCACACATTCGAATCCCAATAACTTTGCATCAAGAAGGGCAAGAAGGTTATACCTTCAAGATAAGGCATCAGCCACCACATTTTCTTTCCCATGTTTGTATTGAATCACATATGGGAAGGTCTCAAGGAACTCAACCCATTTTGCATGACGCCTACTCAACTTATTTTGCCCCTTGATATGCTTTAATGACTCATGATCTGTGTGGATGACAAATTGCTTTGGCCAAAGGTAATGTTGCCATGTTTCCAAGGCACGTACCAATGCATACAACTCCTTGTCATATGTAGAATAGTTCAAAGCTGCTCCATTAAGCTTCTCACTAAAGTATGCTATTGGTCTCTTATCCTGCATTAAAACGGCTCCAATACCTATTCCTGATGCGTTACACTCAATCTCAAAAGTCTTAGAAAAATCAGGTAAAGCCAACACAGGAGCGGAACATAACATGTCTTTAATTTTGTGAAAAGCATCATCTTGTTTTTGTTCCCAAACAAAATTAACATTCTTTTTGACAAGATCATTCAATGGTGCTGCAATGGTACTAAAATTCTTAATAAATCTTCTATAGAAACTAGCTAATCCATGGAAACTATGTACTTTAGATGCAGACTTTGGAATGGGCTAGTCTTTAATAGCTCTAATTTTTTCATCATCGACTTCAACATCATTAGCACTAATGACAAATCCTAAAAAGACAACCTTTTCCATGCAAAATGAACATTTTTTCAAGTTAGCATATAATTTTTCCTTTCTTAACACATCGAATACAGCTCTTAAATGATGCATATGTTCATTCATGCATCTACTGTAAACCAATATATCATCAAAATAAATAACAACAAATTTTCCAATAAAAGCACGCAACACATGATTCATCAATCTCATAAAAGTGCTAGGAGCATTAGTTAGACCAAAAGGCATCACTAACCACTCATATAGTCCATGCTTTATTTTAAATGCAGTCTTCCATTCATCACTTACTTTCATGCGAATTTGATGATATCCACTTTTCAAGTCAATTTTGGTAAACACACAAGCACCACAAAGTTCATCCAACATATCATCCAATCTAGGTATAGGGTGGCGATACTTTACAGTGATTTTGTTGACCGCCCTACAATCCACACACATGCGCCATGTGCCATCTTTCTTTGGTACCAAAAGGATGGGTACAGTACAAGGGCTCATACTTCCTCTCACATAACCCTTAGCTAGCAATTCCTCAACTTGCCTTTATAATTCTTTGATTTCTTCAGGGTTAGTTCTATAGGCTAGACGGTTGGGAATAACTGCTCCAGGTACAAAATCAATCTGGTGCTCAATCCCTCGAATAGGTGGTAGTTTAGCTGGCATCTCCTTAGGTAGTACATCCTCATATTCCTGCAAAAGAGAGACAACAACCCTAGGCAAATTGGGGTCAAGGTCAGATGTGGATAAACAAGAGTCCTTAAACACAATTAATAACATTTTGCTTATTGGCAAACATGGCATTCCTCATATCTCTTCATTTAGCATACAAGCTTAATTTTCTCTCCCCTCTTTCTGTACAGCTCTCCTTTTGCACCGAAGATTCACCTTTTTCAAGCACTCTTGGAATGTTTTCTTTACTCTCTTTTCTTTCCTCACAACCACCCTTGTCTTGCTCACTCACAACATTTTCAGTCAATTTCTTTTCACTTCTTCTTTTCTTCTCTGCTCTCTTTTCGGCCACTCTTGATTTTACCTCACCCATTACTTACTTAAGCCTTGTTTGGTCTTCATAAATCTGTTTTGGTGTCATAGGTGCCAAAATGATTTTCCTTTCATTCATTTCAAAAGAATACCTATTTTTATACCCATCGTGGATCACCTTTCTATCAAATTGCCATGGTCGGCCAAGTAATAAATGGCTGGCTTGCATTGGAACCACGTCACACATAACCTCATCTTGATACTTTCCTATTGCAAAGGAAATCAACACTTGTTTTGTTACTTTCACCTTACCGCATTCATTCAACCACTGCAATTTATAGGGTCTAGGGTGTTTCAAAGTCCTCAACCCTAATCTCTGCACCAAAATAGTACTAGCAACATTGGCACAACTTCCCTCATCAATGATGACACTACAAGCTTTGTCTTGGATAAGACACCTTGTATGGAAAATTGTTTCTCTTTGCAATTCATCACCAACATCCTCCTTTACTTGAGTATTTAATGCTCTCATAATCACTAGAGCACTTCCTTCAAGAAGATATTCTACCTCTGCATCCTCCTCTCCCAAGATGTGGAATCACTCACAATTTCCTCCTCCGTTTCTATCTCACCATTTTCTCTCATGACCATGACTCTCTTATTAGGGCATTGAGAAGCTATGTGTCCACTGCCCAAACACCTAAAATACTTCACATCTCTATTTCGGGTAGTAGTTGCAACCTCCTTTCCTTTACTTTCTACAAATTTCTTCTCCACCTTCTTTTCCTTATCCTTATTTTTCTTATAGTTGCTAACAGCCTTTTCCCTATCCTCCTTCTTCCTATTAGACTTCCAAGATAAAGAAGTACCTGCATTTTCTCCAAATTTTGACTTGCTTTTAGGTTGCCTTTCTACCTTCATAGCCATGTGGACCATATCCTCCAACTCAACATAGTGATGTAACTCAATAATATGAGCAATCTCCTTGTTTAGCCCATTCAAGAATCTAGCCATGGTGGCTTCTCTATCCTCCTCCACATTGGCTCTAATTATAGCAATTTCCATTTCTTTATGATAATCTTCAACACTTTTAGAACCTTGAGTCAATCTTTGTAACCTCTGATGTAGCTCTCTATAGTAATGACTAGGAACAAATCTCGTTCTCATTATAGTTTTCATCTCACCCCAGGTTGCAATTGATTGCTCATAATTTCTCCTTCTACTAATCAACACTTGATCCCTCCATACCAAAGCATAATCAGTAAATTCTACTGCTACTAACTTTACTTTCTTCTCCTCTGAATAGTGATGACAATCAAAGACAGCTTCTACCTTCCTTTCCCATTCTAGATACACATCCGGATCATTTTTCCCTTGGAAAGAAGGGATGCTCATTTTAATACTTTTGATATTGTCATCTACCCTATTCCTCTCTCTTTCTTCTCTTCTTATCCTCCTATCCCCATTCCTCCTATCTTCAGCTCTTCTCTCATACCTACCCCTCTTAGGTCTTTCAAACTCAAAATCATAGTTATCAACCTCATCTTCATCAGATTCAACTACTGGAGGTACAAGATCCCTCCTATTTGGCCTTCCTTCATTTTGCCTATCTCTTTGCTCCAATCTTTCCAACCTATCTATGATTTCATTGCACACAACATTCATTCTTTCAAATTGTTGTCTGACAGCCTGCATGTAGAATGGATTTTCACCTTCCCCCTCACTACCATCACCCCTTCTAGACATGTTTTCAGACCTACAAGAAAATGGTTAGTGTAAAGAAAACACCTCACTCACTCCCTTACGTATTTACACTCAACAGGGGACATTCCACTCGTGTTTAACTCAACAAGGCTTTTTCCCTCTTATGAACTCACCACTCTGTGCCTTTTACCTCTCTTGGCTATGTCCACAAGTTCTTATCAAACTCAAGTAACTCAAACTAAGACTGTACTCATAAAAATTTAACACACAATAAAATTCTTGAACGTGACGGATCAAAACGAGTAATCAAGAAAGCAATAATGTGACTCAAGAAGTCAAGAAAAGAAAAGCTCAAGCATGGAAATGTAATGCAATAAGGAATCAAGAAAGAAGACACCAAAATAAAAGAGTAGTAAGCTGGAAAAGAGACAACCTAACGAAGTGATATCAAGCTTAAATATCCAAGTTTGCCACCAACTTATCACAATTACTAGCAGTTCACACAATACACGAAGAATTGCATAAATTTAGGATCACCAAGCAAACGAGTGTATTTTGATCTGAAATTGAGAAGGCAAATGAACTGACTAATTGCTGCTAGAATTCCAGGCTTTTCTTGACAGGTTTACTATGTAAACCAAATTTAATCGTGTTTGCCGCAAAATTTTGGTTCCCCACACAAACGATTAAATTTTGAGTTGAGATTTAATTTGAGAATAGCTCAAATGTGGCACAAACAGCCTGTAAATTTTCAGGAATTTCTGGGCTGATTTGCAATGTGAACTTAATTTGATCAGGTCAGCCGCAAAATTTTGGTTCCCTACACAAATGGTAGAATTTTAAGCTGAAATTTAATTCGAGAACTACTAAAATGGGGTATAAACAACCAGTAAGTTTTTAGAAATTTCTGAGTATATTTGCTATGTGAAGTTAATTTGACCGATTCTGCCGCAAAATTTTGGTTCCCTACACAAACGGTTGAATTTTAAGCTGAAATTTAATTTGAGAACTACTGAAGTGGGGTATAAACACCTTATAAATTTTTAGGAATTTCTGGGTCAATTTGCTATGTGAACATAATTTGATCGGGTCTGCCGTAAAATTTTCGTTCAGCAGGCAAACAAAATCAAACAACTCCCAAAATTTATACCCAACGTCTTAAACACACCCAAATAATGCTGGTACAGCTTCAGGCCAAATAGGTAAGCCGAACTCAATGACCCAAATAAGCTCTCATGCTTGATATCAAAATGAAGGAAGCAAAATAGATAGCTAGAATAATGGGTTTAGCTTGATGTCGCAAGAGTTTTGCGGTCGCCTAGACGAACCCTCACCGAAGTGGGAAGGAATGAGGAGTCACCACTTTAATTTTGAGGGAAATTAAAGAAAACCATTTGTGAAATGCAACTTAAAATGAAACCACTTCAAATACAGAGATTCTAGGTTCGGGAAGGTGTTACCTCAATGAGGGTGAGCAGATTTAACTTTTCGTTTTATAAATTAAAATCGATAGTTAGGGGTTCGAATGGAAATGTTAATTCTTTTGATAAAAGGGAATATTTGATTTTTCACTAATTCGGATTACCATATCGCAAGTAAATGAGGATCCTTAGTGAATTGATATTTTTCATTTATGGGATTATTTTGTGTATTTGTTAAAATTCGATTTGAGAATCGGATAAGAACTCTCCTCGATCTCTTTTTAGATTAAAATTTCGATTGAGATAAGAACTCTCCTTCGATCTCTTTTATTCATTAAAAATTTTGATTGAGAATCGGATAAGAACTCTCCTCCGATCTCTTTTAGATATTTATTAGAATTTTTGATTGAGAATAGGATAAGAACTCTCCTCCGATTTCTTTTAGATATTTATTAAGATTTTTTATTGAGAATTGGATAAGAACTCTCATTCGATCTCTTTTAGATATTTATTAGAATTTTTTATTGAGAATCGGATAAGAACTCTCCTCCGATCTCTTTTAGATATTTACTAAGATTTTTTATTGAGAATCGGATAAAAACTCTCCTCCGATCTCTTTTAGATATTTATTAGAATTTTTTATTGAGAATCGGATAAGAACTCTCCTCCGATCTCTTTTAGATATTTACTAAGATTTTTTATTGAGAATCGGGTAAGAACTCTCCTCCGATCTCTTTTAGATATTTATTAAAGTTTTGGTTGAGAATCGGATAAGAACTCTCCTCCGATCTCTCTTACTTGAATGAGAGTCGGATAAGGACTTTTAGACCTCTTAAAATTTGATTACACATCATAAGAGCCTAAGACTAAGGGTTACGGCATTCTAAGATTTAACTCATTGGTACCTCGTGACTAGATAGGGGATACATGTGATCACCTTACCAATACCTTTCAACATTTGCTCTATTTCATTTAATTCAATTTTACTCAAACCCCCACTTTTTAGTCATCTTCTCGAGCTAGTCTAGTGGTTCGACTTCATAACTCTCGATTTATTATCCGAACGCTTATTAAAAACTCTTATGTTAAGATATCGCTACCCATCATTTTATCAAACTACCTATACATTACCCGTACGAACACCTACATTAGGAAATAATAAAAGGCCAGAACAAATAAATAACATGAACCGATATATCAAAGATAAACTCGAGAATAACCACCCACGTGGACCTTCTAACATAAGACAAACTTTAATTACGAGCGTAAAGGAAAATGAAGTTGAACCTATTGAACTAACTATGGAGTCACGAATGTTTGCGAGTTTGGACTAATGCTTGCCTTGAAATGATGAATGCCTAGTTAGCATGTAATAATGATAATGAATGAGATTGAGCAAATAAAAGTGGATATAAAGGTGGTAAACTTAAGAAAGGGTATAAATCAAGAGTTCACATTTCTTCAAAGAAAATACTTTAGAAAAGTTTCTAAAGTCTTTCTAGCATCAATTTTGAGCCTTTCCACTATAATCACCACCCTTTTCTTCGTCCCTCCCTATCAACGGTTTTCATGCATTTATTATTTATAGGCTGTCCCAATGAAATGAATTTGAAGGAGATGGAAGGTTTGGATCTTAAAGGACATGATCGATGTTTGAGAATCAAAGAGAATCAAAATGAAGATCCTTTTCATAATATTTGTCCTTTCTTTCTTCTACATGTCCTTACAAGTAAGATCAATGGTAGAGATTGAGATGTAATGTGGGCGATCCGCAAATGAGCGCGGTGAGGAGATTTGATCTCGCCTATAATGCTTTAACTACGAAGTTGTCTTATTTTCTTTGCATTCCGTTTCCAAACTCTCTCTCATTCCAAAGTCTTCTCCTTTGTCAAGGCATTTATTCTTTCAATTTTCATAAATGCTCGACCTTTCTCATATGTATAAAATCCTCCCGCATTTCATTTTCTCCTCTTTCTCACTTTTCCATGATAGCCGCTTTGATCTTTTCATTCACCTTGTTCAATTTTCGACCGTGAAAAATCATTATGGCCATATTTGATGAGAATATCGATTGCGTTGACCGAATCGATCGGCCATGTGTAATCGAAAACCAATTTCGAGAGAAGAAGACTATTTCTTCTTGATCTTTGGTGTTCATTTGGCTATAATATTGATGGTGATCTCTCTTATCCTCATGAGAATCATAGTCACCCCATTTGAGCTACATCTATCCATCAAACACATCTTTTGATTCAGCCACGAGACTAGGCTTTGATAGGCTAGCCTAGATAGGATGTAATGATGTAATTTCCCCTTTAATAATCCATCTCTCTAGATCGCCCAAATGATGTATTCTCCTTTTAATGTAATCTTTAGAAATGAAATACAATTATCATTTTATTATTATTGCATTGGTTATTTTTCAATCTTGTGTTCATCCGATCCGATTCTTAACTAAATAGCCCTTTAGCCTCGACATTCCAAACAACCACCTTAATTAACTAGCCAATCTCTCCTTATTCAATTATGGAATTTTTGGAATATTGTGAGCATTAAATGCTCGGATGGGTATAAATAGGGATATTGCTCCTTATGTCATTTAAATCCTCTCATTTTTTCAAGTTCTTCCTACACCGATCCACACTCTAAGGGGTTTTGATCTTTCTTTCGGTTAAATTTTCTCTTTTCTTTGAAAATGAGCCCCCTTTGTTGAGATCTCGTGGTCGGATGAAGTAGAAGTTGCTAAACCTCCTAGGACCTCCATTCCTCAAGGCAAACACATTCTTCCCATGGACGAGCCGCCATCAATCCTTCAAGAAATCGACCAAGAGTATAACATTATTCATACGAACTCATTAAGTGTCAATCACTTCTTCGAAGAGAATGATATGATCATGGTATGTCGATTCCCTCTTGGCGACTTAGAAGTTCTAAAATTTCACCAAGTGTGCATAGCCCAAGTTCACCCGAACTCATGGCGGATCCTAGTAGCCTTAGGTGTTCATTGAAGTATTGGTTCTTTCAGCGGCCACACATTTGTGCTTTTATCAATCTACCCTCCTCCAAGAATTGGAAGAATCGCATCACCCCGAATAAGAAGAAGGCCTAATGGTGATGGAACTTTCTCTTGTTTAGATCATCATTGGACAATGGAGTTGATTTTTCTATATCTCGATATTTGGGCCTTAGCGATCTCAACGACCTTTTTTTGTGCGCGTATGATGCGCGGTGAGGCTTCCAAGGGAAGCGCAAAAAAGAGGTCTCGAGATGAAGTACGCCGGCACGATCTAAGTGAGATGAGGTTCGTCCCGCCCCTTCCCCCCGCCGGTTCTGAAATAGAGTGGTGGTTGTCTCCTCCTCGGTAAGCCCCACCTTTCAGAGACCGCCCTCCTCGAAATAGTGGTGGTCTCTCTCCCTCTAAGAGCCGCCACCACCTCCTCGTCCTTCCCAACCACAGAGAATCCGGCTTTGCTAGGTCTTGGGGTCCTCCATAGAGGATCGGGATAGCTAACCCCGACGAGCTCGATGATATGTGTGGAGAGTTTGGTGAACCAACATATTGTCAGGAGAAGGCTCATCATATGAGCCAAGAGATCGAGAAGGTGGGTCATGCTCCGATCCCAACTTTCATAATTGAGGGGCGGATGAAGTTCTACGAGGATAAGTTGATCGAGCAAGCCTATGTTCTTGAAGAGGTTCGGGCGCTCCAAGCCGCTGATGTTGCTCACCTCACTGACGAACTCAAGGCAAAGAAAGAAGAGGCCAAAGAGGACTTTTCTGGATGATAGACAGAGGATAGCGAGGAGGAGGCCGAAGTGATAGAGGGTGAACGTGATCCTCCATAGAATGACTTGTATAAATTTTTAATTTGAAATGAAATGAAGTTCCCCTTTTTTTTTAATGACTGAATGAGATCGAAAAGTATCTAAGTTGCATGAGCGCCTAATTGTCTAAACATATTAGAATAACTTGAAAGCAATTATTAACCTATGTATGAGAGATCGGTAAAACTTTGTAGACATGAGATCGGCCTAAATTGAGAACAAACAAACTTAAGATTATTAAAGAAACCTAATCAACACTTAAGATCGATTAAAACTTTAACTTTATTGAACTATCCACAATATTTATGAATGGGGAATCGGATGGCATGAAGAGTTAATGTTGGTTCAATTTCGTTTAACAAGAGAGATCAATGTGATTGAAACTTGGTAATTGATTCGAGAGATCGGATAGGATTTAAATGATATGGAGACTTAGTACTAATTTGATTCCTTTTGAAGAGAGATCGGAAATGTGATTAACTGGCAAAGAGAGGCTTGGTGCTGGGGATCGGTTTCAAAGTTTATTGATTTCGGGGATCGGCCAAAATATGGTGTCGACACTTGATTAACCCAAAACCCTAAGACAAACTCAACAAACAAATTTTTAAACAAACAAATCATACTAAACCCCAAGAGCCAATTTCGGTCAAGCATACAATGAATAAAAATGTGAATAACAGAAATACAATAAGAAGCAAAACAAGGTTTAGCAAGAAAGAACCAGGTGCAAGATGAAGAAGTAGAAGCAAATATGGAACTAAAGCCAAACAGCAAATATGAAAAAGGTAACAAACACAAAGTAGGCACAAAGAATAAAAAGGAAACTAAGAATCTACCTTGTTTGGACGTCCCTTTGCTCTGATACCAAGACTGATGTGAACCTTCAAGTAATTGGTAACTTGAAAACCCACATTCAAGAATTAAAGGAATAATATGGAAAGCACCAAATCAAGATGTATGAATTTGATTCTTTGAACCAGCACAATCAGATTGTTGTGTAATTCAAAGAAAATATCAGAAATGGGATTCTTGACCTAATTCATATGGAGAATGAATAAACCAAGAATATAATGGACATTAAACCTTGCAAGATAGAAATCTCAGTAAGTTAATGAGCTTCACAAGAACAAAGGCAACAGCTAATTTACTCACTAATAGAGCAAAAACAATCTTTCATTAATATTCAAAGTGTGTCCTCCACTCTCTCATTGCACTTGTATTTATAGTCTCTTGGCTCCAAAGCTAAAGATAAAAATATCCCTACTTTAATAACAGCTGTAAGGAGCTTTAAGTCTAAACAAAAATTAATCAATCAAAAGACTAAAAACTCCTAACAAAAAGTAAATTTAATACAGCAGCAAATAAGGGCATTTAAGTCCAAAGAGAGGTGGTTATAACAGCAAGAAATATTCTTTTAAAAAGGTGCCAACAGATGCATGTACATGGGTTGGATCTGGTGCATGTATGTTCATAGGTTATTCCATGTAACCTAATGCTCCACATAACACCTGGTCAATTTCAAGCTTAATTTTCACCAAATTTAATCCTTTATAATTTTCTTCATGCCAATCTAACTTATAATCCTTGCTCCTTAAGATTTCACAAATTAAATTCTGAAGTGATTTAGCTCTAGCTCTAGTAATTGGACCTTGGATGAATTCCTTTGGCGTGGATGTAACTTGATTCTCATCATATGAGATGGAAAATGTAAATTTAGTTTGGGAAAAATTGAAAATGGATACATGAAGAACATACTTTAGATGGGTATGGAGTCTTTTACTTGAGAATAAATTATGGAATTAGAGGTTGAGATGTGGCATTTTTTATTAGAGTAATGGTGGACTCTGATAGGTTAAAAGAATTGTGGGTTCTTATAGGTTAAATAAATGGTGGGATAGTCTCTTATTGGTTGAATAAATGGTGGAACATAATAGGTTGAAATGTTGGCAGTATTTGATTAAATGACCAATAATAGAAGAGAGAGAAATTGTAAATTTTGAAATTCAAATCATAAATGGCTAAATAGACATTAAACATTAGAAAACTGTCATTAATTTACTAAATTGCCCCCATTTGTACATTTTTGTACATAGATTTTTATACACCTAGTCAAGTCCTAATAACATTTACCTAATAGATTGGTTAAGTAAAGCCTACTTTTAGTGATAAATACATGTACAAGCTTATAATTTGCCCACTTGCATTAACTGAGTTACGTGGCATATTCTTATCGGAAGCGCTATTTTATATAACTGCTACTCATATCAAGGATGAGACATTCCCTCATTTATACTATCATTCATTCATTTACTCCCCTCATTTATTTCTCTCATTCATTACTTAGTATTATTATTAACTTAAGTATCGGAATGTCAAGTAGGGTAGCCCTACTTAGCTCTCTAACCCCTTTTTTCTTTGCGGATGACCACTTATGGGAGATCTTGGTAATCGTAGATAGCTCTCCTCATTTTACAATTGGTTATACCCCAAACACAAAACCAGTACACATATCCTTCATCCAAAATATCCTCTAATCTACAAGCTATCATTGACAAAGTAAGTTATACTTTGTGAAAAACAAAATTATGGTAGAAATATGTGTGCATTGAAACCTAAACCAAAGGGAGGTTAAAAGTCTTTAAAATGTCTATATTTTAAAAAATCAATATTGTTGTCTCAATTAAGAAGTCCAAAAGAGATGAATTAGAATATATTTGATTTTTCATCTCTTATTAGAAGCCTTTCAAAAAAACAAGACTAAGTACTTCTGAAAAATGTGTGTATAAACTTTGGTGTCCTTAATCAACTTGGTAAAGAAAGCAAACAAGTTTAAAAAGCAATATGTATAAGTATTCTTGATTTCTTAAAGATTTTATAAAAAAGATAGATTCAATAAGATTGCTCAAAAGAAGTATAGATGCAATATTGGAACCAAAAAAAAAAAATCAATTATTCAATAAGATTGCTCAAAAGAAGTATAGATGCAATATTGGAACCAAAAAAAAAAAAAAATCAATTCCACTTGACACAAGTTCAAACTAATCAACAACCAATCACAACATTTATCTACTGCTTGGTTTTTAACAGGGATATAAGTAGGGATGATGGTGGTACTGTGTGGCTTGATCAATAGTAACCCGTAGGGCAGCCTTGTTGTTGTCTGGATGGCATGTGGGGACACCAGGTGTCCCCATGACATGAGTCCCTAGTATTCTCTTCATATTAAGCGCTTATCAATGAAAGGCCCACTTCTTCTAGTGTGTAAAGGGAGATAGACGTAAAAGGGTTGTGAACTTAGGTGTTCATTCTTCATTTTGGTGATGAAGAAAGGAATAAAATGACTAGTGTGCTTTGTTGCAGAAGTTGGAAGAGACATTGCTTATATATTTTCTATTTAAGGTGTGTGGACTTTTACAAATTATTTGGTTTGGCTACTTATTTTCAAAGGTTAATTCCTAAAAAAAATTTTGAAGTTTGCCAATTTTTGCAAGTAAAACCTGAAATTTATGTAATTACCAATTAAACTATCACGTTTGATTGATGTATCAAATTGATCCAACTGTCAATAAACTGTTAGTATACTTAATGGGAATTCCACATCAGCTACCATATCATCACTAGAGAAGCCACGTTAGAAATCCCAAATCAACCTTAAATTCCCCCAACTTCAACTACCATACTTTGACAGTGACCAAGAATCAATTTGATCATACTTTTTTTTTTGGGGACTTTGTCAACATTTCATCTTTGTTATATAAATCATTAATCAATGTATCATTATGATCACACTTTTCACTAAGCTACATTCATTTTTCAGTGATTTTATTATTAATATCCTCCAACTTTGCTACTTTCTCCTTAAGAGCATTTCTTTGTCAAAGCAAATATGTCAGTAGCTTTTTCTCCTGAGCATTGCAAGGTGGGTCAAGCCATTGGAAGAAAGAATAGTCATTCCCTTTAATTGTCCATTAATATCAACTATTAATAAACTTATAAAATGCAACTCTCAACCAAAATAGTTAAAACAAAAGCCATTATAATCACCTCCCAAATACCACATTTGAAAAATCTATGCCTAGGATTCCCCATTATCCAAGTGTATAAAGTGCAGCTCTCACCCTATGTCTACAAAGCACTACTAATTCACCCAAAACATCTTGAGATCATGAGGCTGAACCTTCACTTCCAGACATAGTAATTCGTGGATAAAGGATTGAATTAGTGGATTAGAAGAAGTTTTGAGAAGAAGAGGCGACTTGCATGCATGTTAGGGATTGAATCAGTACATGGAGAGAGTGAGAATCGATTTTGAAGAAAGCTTTACTTAGGGATTTCTTATAATGAAGGAGTTGGGGTTAATTTCGGGCATTAATTTGGATTTTTTTTATGTGATTTCTCTACGGATGATATGGCAGTTGATATTGAACTCCCATTAAATATGCTAGCAGTTTATTAACGGCTAGGTCAATTTAATATCTCAATCAAACATAAGAGTTTTATTAGTAATTATGTAAATTTCAGGGTTTAATTATAAAAATTGATAAATTTCAAGGATTTTTTTAGCAATTAACCTTATTTTGAGTTAAAATATATTTTTAATTTATAAGTCAATTTAAAAATAAATAGTTTAGTGTATAGTAAAGTACTTAAGATAGTATTTGGTATAAATGAATTTCACAAAATTTAGTGAAATTCATTTGTAAATCTAAAATTCTAGTGTTTAGTTCAAATGAAAATTCATTTGGAATTCTTAATAATAAATGTAACACCCCTAATTTTTTTTTTAAATTAATTATTTTATGGGTAGATATTAATATTTTATTTTATTTAAATTTTAGGAAATTATTTGAAATTTTTTTGGATTTTAGAAATCGGGTTCAATTTTTCAAAAATATAAAACTTTTATGATTTTTAAAAATTAATTTAATGACCACGTGGTAAAACTAAAAATATATTTAGACTCTACAAATTTTTCTGAGTTTTCTCGAATTTTTTTAGAATTTTTGACCCTCGTTTTCGATCCCAAGACAGAGTAAAAATTTAAATTTTTGTATCTTGAATCGGACCGGCCAAATCGAACCGGACTGGGTCGAACGAGTCGAATCTAACCTGCCCTTTCCTTTTTCCCTTCCCCTTCCCCCGTGCGTCCCGACCTCTCCCCTTCTCTCCTCATTTTCTCTCTCCTCCCTCTGCCCCTCGCTGGCCAGCCGCCGCCCCAGCCTCCCCAGCTCGCCGGCGCACCTCCCCCGCCCCTCCCCTGCCGCCGGTAAGCCTCCAGGCCGTCAGAAACGTCGCACGAAACCCACCCAACCTGCCGGCGCCGTTTCGCCTTCCCGGCCGATCCATCCACCGATTGGATTGGGTCTTGTGTCAAAACCCATCTACACCTCGAGAGCTTTCCATAGACACCAAGAACACCAAAATCCATTGAGCGGTTTGTCCAATTTTTGTCCAGGAAGTTTTAGCCCATTTTGACTTTCAGGCTAGATTTCTCGAAAACCGTAAACCCCACCAAAAATTTGAGAGTACCGGAGTGCTCCACTCGTCGAGAGCTTCGTGGCAATACCCATTTCAAATTTTTTCGACACCATTTTTTGGTGGGTCCCATAAGACTTCACAGTGTTTTTCGGAGCATTAAATGAGCTTAGAAAATTCCGTAAAAATTATATACTAACCCTCGTATTGTGGGCTTCGCGTAGGTACCTTCAATTCGCTGAAAGTCAATAGTTGCTCAGGTCTGCAATTTCGGGCCGGACAGACAAGCTACCAAAAAAGTCTCTAAATTGGGTCGAGGTTATAGGCTATCCCATTGTTTTCAGATGTCCCAGACGCGTCTCCAAGGTCAGAATCGGCATAGGTAAACCCGAACCTTACTTTTTCTTAATTATCTAGTGCTTGAATTCGATTAAAAATCTATAAAATATTCGTGGTAGCTTAGAAAATTATAATTCCTTTTGCATTAGCTTAGTAATATTGCTAAGGATAGCGGGGCAAAGTTTTAGAATTTTTAGAGCTCATATGGGTAGTTTTTGCAAAAGAGGTTAATTATAAGGACTAAACTGTAATTTTTCACATTGTGATTGTTGATTGTTTGGATGGGCCCAGGAGGGGCCATGTGATGTGATTGAGTTATGGATGTGAGATTTATGGATATAGCAGTGTATTTTGAACCCTTTTACAGGTTGGGTAGGTCCTAAGTATAGGAGAGATTCTGTCGTATTTTCGGCACGACCTAGGGTGTCTTTAGTCTTTTTCAAACTTGTATCGAGTCAAATAAATTAAATAATTGTTATGAAATTGTCAGGTGAGCCGGGACAACCTTCCTCCTCTGCCCAGCTGTCGCAGTGACTTCGGTTAAGTCTGTGAGTAAAATATTAATTTTAATTATAATTTCAATATTATTATATGTTTAAACATGCCTATGCATCACTTATAAATATATATCTATGTAGTTAAATACTAGGCATGATATATATTACATTTTAAATTGATGAAGTGTTATGGGTGTTAGTTGTGGTAATTTGGAGCAGTGTGTGTGCGTTGGCGTGCATGTGGTATGGTATTGGATATGAACAGGACGAGTAGACACGGCTTGAGAGACACTAGCTGGGACCCGGTCCTTTATGGATAAGTCGGGGTAGATACGGCTTGAGAGACACTCACTGGGACCCCGCATTTGGTTTATTAAGTGAAAGTCTGGCTTGAGAGATACTCGCTAGCAAAGGTTGAATTAAGAGGGCTGTATAGGGTATCAACTCCCATATATGTATTGCTTGACAGTGTTGGGCGTGTGAGTGCTCCAAATTTACCTTTTTGCTGTTATGATAATGAGTTGTATGAAAATTATGACGATGTTGTATTTCACTCCACATAGTGCATTAGCTTTAGATCGCTATAGAGATTATGGTTAAAATTGGTATTTTACTCTCTGAGTCGAACGCTCACTCCTGTTCATCTATTTTTCCAGGCTACAGGAGGATTATTTGTTGTGGCTAACCTGCTCTTCTTCTTCACAGGTCCATTAATAGTATTTAATATATTTTGTACAATTGAGTTAAATTTTAGACTCCGCATGTGTTAGAAGTACTTATTTTTATTTTGGGCTTGTATTATAAAAGTTATGTTGGACCTGTAAAATTATTAATTGCATGCATGATTGGATGAGATGAGGGAGCTAAGCTTCCATTGGACTTTATGATATTATGAGTATGTGGAGGATGAGCTGAGCTCCCCAATTATTATATATTGTGCTTACAAGTCCGGCGAGTCAAAAACTCCCCGTTGAATGGTCCATTTTATGGTCGGACTCTGTCCGGTTGAATTCTTGAAATTGGGCCCAAATGGGCCTTAGGATTGGGTTGAAAAATAGTTAGGCTTACTATGGGCCTCGGGGGCTTTAGGCTGGCTCAGGTTCTAGTGCCGGTCCAGCCCATAGGTTGGGTTGTGACAATAAATTTCATGAAGTTTATTATAACTAAACTAAATTCCATCAAAATTGATAGAATTTGCAAATGAATTTCAAACTTAAAATCATATATATTACAAGTGACAAAATTATCATCTTATTATATATCATTTTATTTTATTTTATTTATCCCAAACACAAAATTCATTTCATTTGAAATGAATTTCATATTTAATATAAAATTTACCAAACAAAAAAATTTATTTGTAAATGAATTCTATTATGGAATTTATTTGTAAATGAATTCTTTTATGGAATTCATTTGTAAATGAAATGAATTTTACTATAGAATTAAACCAAATAGGGTCTAAAAGTTATTTTGTATAGTTGAGTGTATAATAATAGTACTTAAAAGTTTATTAGATAAAGATAATGTTGATATTTTCAAAAATTATTAAAATAATATAATTTTTTACTTGACAAAAAAATAATTAAAAAAAATTAAAAGTCATTCTTATCTAGGTAAATTAACTTTTAGTTCTCGAGTTATGTCAAAATGAACACACATGTACTTCTATTTTAAAAAGAGTAGTGCTGAATAGCTCAAATTGAGCCAACTCAAATGCATTAATTATACCTTCAATTAATGAGGAGTAATGAGAAGAAATATTTTTATGACTAATGGTCCCTTATAGAAAAACTTGATGGCTTGAAGGTAGTCTTTGGTGCCATACATCATGTATGTATTGATTACTAAATCGGCCCCATCAGTCAAACCAATTTAATTGGAAATCATACCAGTAATCGGTCTGATTTAAGTGTTAAATTTGAATTTCACAGAATCGGATTAAACCGGTATAAACCAGTCAAGTAACTAATAAACCAGAAATCATACCAGTAATCGGTCCGATTTAAGTGTTAAATTTGAATTTCACAGAATCGGATTAAACCGGTATAAACCAGTCAAGTAACTAACGAACCAGAAATTTGGCCGGTTTGAAACACATTGCAATCGAACTAGAACACTTCAATAAAAAAAAAATGTAGCTAGGAGGCATCAGGATTCTATCATGGTGTAACACCCCTAATTTTTAAATTTATTATTTTGAGTAAAATATTAATTTTAATTGTAATTTCGATATTATTATATGTTCAAGCATGCCCATGCATCACTTATATGTATATGTCTATGTAGTTAAACTCTAGGCACGATTTATGTTGCATTCACAATTGTTAAAGTGCCATGGATGTGTTTGTGGTAATTTGGAGCAGTGTGCGTGCGTTGGCGTGCGTGTGGTATAGTGTTGGATATGGACAGGACGGGTAGACACGGCTTGAGATCTTCGCTGGGACCCGGTCCTTCCGGGTAGACACGGCTTGAGTTCTTCGCTGGGAACCCGATTTGGTTTATTAAGCGAAAGTCTGACTTGAGTTCTTCGCTGGCACCGGTTGGATTAAAAAGAGCTGTATAGGGGATCAGCTCCCATATATTTATGATTTGACATTACTGGGTGTGTGAGTGCTCCAAATTACCTTTTTGCTGTTATGATGTGAAAATATTGCCGATGTTGCATTTCACTCTACAGGGTGCATTAGCTTTAGATAGTTATAGAGATTATGGTTAAAATTGATATTTTACTCTCTGAGTCGAACGCTTACTCCTATTCATTATTTTTCAGGCTACAGGAGGACTTTTGTTGTGATTAACCTGCTTTTCTCCTTCGCAGGTTATTTATTAATGTTTGTATAATTCTATTAACTCCTAAAATTTTCTCATGTGTTAGAAGTATTTATTTGATTTGGGTCTGTAATATAATTATCATGTTGGACCTATAAACTTATTATTATATGCATGTTTGATGGACTGGATGAGGGAGCTAAGCTCCCATTTATTTTCATGACATTTGAGTATGTGGAGGGTGAGCTGAGCTCCCCAGTTGATTATATATTATGTTTACAGGTCGGGTGAGTAAAAAACTCTCCGTTGAAAGGTCCACTTTATGGTCAGACTTTGTCCGATTGAATTCTTGAAATTGGGCCCAAATGGGCCTTAGAGTTGGATTAAGGAATAGTTAGGCTTACTACGGGCCTCGGGGGCTTTAGGCTAGCCCAGGTCCTAGTGCCGGTCCGGCCTATAGGTTGGGTCGTGACAAATGTGGTACATAGGGAAAAATTGTCTAAAGTATTGGGAAGTGTCTAATAGGAGTCACATGCGAAAAAATAGGGTCCACATTCATCTTGCATTGTCATCTTTGCTTCTAGTTTCTGCTTCATATAATTATGTGTAAATATGAGTCTATAGAGCTGTGTAATATGTCGTTTTGAAATTTGTGGGCTAATGCTGCTGAATTTCAGGAAAATGCATAGAAGCAGGAGAGCTGCTACTGCACCAGAACCAGATGTGCCTGACGAGGTGTCGACACAGGATAAAGCGCCTGCCCCGAGGAGGCAGGGTAGGAGGCCTAGAGCTGCTCAAATAGAAGAGCAGGTGCCACCAGTTCAGGATCAGTCTTTTATGGCACAGGGTCCCATGGACCCAATGGCAGCTACTCTAGCTGGTTTGCAGAGAACCATCGATATGATGGCACAGTATATGGTCCATCCTCCCCAACAGCAACAGTCCACCGCACCAAGAGGGGAACCTTACAAACAGATAATCAATTTCAAGAAGTTGGTGCGTGGTAATTATGATGTGTCAGACGATGCATATCGGTTTTTGGATTCCTGCAGACAGGCAGGAACAGAGTTGCAGTTGACTGATAGAAGACTTATAGAGTATATACAGCATGTCATGGGGCCTATGCCTAGATAATGGATGAATGACTACATATTACCTCGGATGGAGGGTTTGTCGTGGACTCAGTTTGTAGAACTGTTCATCAACCGGTTTGTACCAGAAAGTTTCAGAGATCAAAAGCAGTGGGCCTTTGAGGCCTTAAGGCAGAATGGCAGGTCCTTAGATGAATATGCTACAGAATTTCTATAATTGAGCAGATATGCCCCTACAGCAGTGATTACAAAAACTATAAAGGTGAAGAGGTTCCTAAAGGGGCTAGACAGGAGGTATACAAACCTGGCTATGATGTCTGATCAATCTTTTGATGTGGTAGTTGATCAAGCCAGACAGATTGAGATTAGCTACACCGGAGATGACAGTGGAAGAGTAAAGAAAAATAGAGCAGAAGGTTATTCAGGTTCCCCACATGGGTGCTCCAGATAGCGGAGGCCAGAGTAATTACAGAGGAAGAAGTAGGAACAAGAAGAGTGGTTTTAGACAGAAATCTCGAGGATTCAGACTAGGGTACGGATCCAGCAGTGGTCATAGTTTGGGATACAGCAGTTCTGGGTCTGGTTCAGGATCCTCTTTTGCACCTTGTGCATAGTGTGGAAGAGGACATTCAGGACCTTATATGGTGGGTTCAAGAGTATGCTTCAGATGTGGCCAACAAGGTCACTTTGCTAGAGAATGCCTTCTGTTTAGCGAGCCACAGATGGGGTCACAGGGTTCTATTGCAAATGTTCCTCATCAGTTGTATCCTGGTGCTTCCAGCATGGCAGGCAGTCAGTTTAGTGGCCAACAGGGCCGAGGACAAGGGGGATGTGGATTTGGAGGCAGATCAGGGGGTAAAAGTCAGTATCAGGGTTCTGCAACCCAGGGTAGGGGTCAAGCTCGAGTTTTCACCCTGACCCACCAGGATGCTCAGGCTTCCAATGCAGTTGTGGCAGGTATTCTTCTAGTCTGTTCCTATGAGGCTCGTGTTTTAATAGATCCGGGTGCTACGCACTCATTTGTCTCCCCAGTGTTTGCCATGAGATTGGGTAGGAACCCTACCACTTTAGAATACCCTTTGTCTGTAGCTACCCCGCTTAGTGACAACATAGATGTAGATATGGTTTTTCCGGGTAGCCCAGTAGTAGTGGATGGAAAGATCCTCCCAGCAGACTTGGTTCCTCTACCAGTAATGGATTTCGATGTAATCTTGGGAATGGATTGGTTGGCAACTCATTATGCCACTTTAGACTGCAGGAACAAAAAGGTGTATTTCCACATGCCTGGTGTGGAAGAGTTTAGCTTTGATGGTGACAGGAGTGTGGCTCCATATAATTTGGTGTCAGCAATTAGTGCTAGAAAAATGTTGAGGCATGGATATCAAGGATATTTGGCATTGGTGAGAGATACATCTGTAGAAGGTGTCAACATGGAAAATGTTCTTGTTGTTAGAGAATTTATGGATGTCTTCCCTGAGGAGCTTCCAGGGATGCCACCAGGAAGGGAAATAGAGTTCTGCATTGATGTTGTTCCGAGTACAAATCCCATATCAATGCCGCCTTACAGGATGGCACCAGCAGAATTGAAAGAACTGAAGGAGCAACTACAGGAGCTTTTGGACAAGGGTTTCATACGTCCGAGCACTTCACCCTGGGGTGCTCCTGTTCTATTCGTGAGAAAGAAAGATGGGTCCTTGAGGTTGTGTATTGATTATAGACAGCTGAACAGGGTGACTGTGAAGAACAAGTATCCACTTCCTCGGATCGATGATCTGTTTGATCAGCTCCAAGGAGCTAGATTCTTTTCCAAGATAGACCTGCGATTAGGCTACCATCAGTTGAGAATCAGGAATGAGGATGTGTCCAAAACAGCATTCAAGACGAGATATGGTCATTATGAGTTCTTGGTGATGTCTTTTGGACTCACTAATGCACCAGCAGCCTTCATGGACTTGATAAACAGAGTGTTCAGGCCATTCCTGGATCGTTTTGTCATTGTATTTATAGATGACATTTTGGTATACTCTCGGACCGAGGAAGAACATGTGTGGCATCTAAGGATGGTGTTGCAAACTTTGAGGGAGCACCAGCTATATGCCAAATTTTCAAAATGTGAATTTTGGCTAGAAAGCATCTCATTCTTGGGACACGTGGTTTCTAGTGAAGGCATTCAAGTGGATCCCAAGAAAATTGAGGCTGTGACTGATTGGCTTAGGCCTACAACAGTCACTGAGGTGCGAAGTTTTCTAGGTCTAGCTGGCTACTATAGGCGTTTTGTGCAGGATTTTTCCAGGATAGCAGCTCCCCTAACTAAGTTAACTCGGAAGAATGTTCCATTCATTTGGACAGATGATTATGAGGAGAGTTTCCAAAAGCTTAAGGAGTGTCTAACCACCGCCCCTGTGTTGACACTACCTATGAGTGGTGAAGGATACACCGTGTAGTATGACGCCTCCAGAGTTGGCTTAGGGTGTGTTTTGATGCAGAATGGAAAAGTAGTGGCTTATGCTTCAAGATAGTTGAAGAGGCATGAGCAGAACTACCCCACTCATGATTTGAAAATGGCGACTGTAGTCTTTACACTAAAGATCTGGAGACACTACCTGTATGGTAAAGTGTGCGAGATATATACCGACCACAAGAGTTTGAGGTACATCTTCCAACAGAGGGATTTAAACTTGAAACAGAGGAGATGGATGGAGCTTCTAAAGGACTATGATTGCACCATCCAGTACCACCCTGGGAAGGCCAATGTAGTAGCAGATGCTTTGAGCAGAAAATCTTTTGGCAGCTTAGCGCACATATCAGCAGATAAGAGACCATTGATTCAGGAAGTACATGAGTTGATGGATGAAGGTCTAATCCTAGATCTTTCAGATGAGGGGGTATTATTGGCCCATTTTTCAGTGAGGCCAGAGTTACGAGACAGAGTTAGAGTTTCCCAGCACAGAGACCAACAATTGATGAAGATCATAAAAAGAGTACAACAGGGTGAAGGTGATGAGTTTGGATTTATCAATGATGACGCCTTTATGCAAGGTTCTAGGATATGTGTGCCCGATGTGGACAATCTCAGAAATGAAGTCATGCGAGAGGCACACTATACACTGTACAATGTCCACCCAGGCTCTACCAAGATGTACCATGATGTGAAAGATAGCTATTGGTGGAATGGCATGAAGAGAGACATAGCAGACTTTGTGTCCAAGTGCTTGACTTGTCAGAAGGTGAAGTTTGAACACCAGAGGCCGTCAGGGAAGTTGCAGGAGCTCCCTATCTTAGAATGGAAGTGGGAAATGATTACTATGGATTTTGTGACTGGGTTGCCTCGTACCACGCGAGGATATGATTCGATATGGGTAATTGTAAACCGCCTAACTAAATCAGCTCATTTCTTGCCTGTGAAAACCACATATTCTGTTGCACAATATGCTTGGCTTTATATTCGAGAAACAGTCAGATTGCATGGAGTTCCGGCTTTCATAATATCTGACAGAGGGCCTCAATTCACTTCTCGGTTTTATAGGAAGTTGCAGGAGGCACTTTGCACATAGTTAAACTTTAGTATTTCTTTCCACCCTCAGACAAACGGACAGTCCGAAAGGACAATCCAAACATTGGAAGACATGCTTCGCATGAGTGTTTTGGATTTTGAAGGTCAATGGGATGATCAACTACCTTTGGTGGAGTTTGCCTACAACAACAGTTATCATTCCAGCATAGGGATGGCACCCTATAAGGCACTATATGGAAGAAAGTGCAGGTCTCCTCTGTGTTGGACGAAAATGGGAGAAGCGAAGGTACATGATGTAGACCTAGTGCAGTACACTTTAGAGATAGTTCCTTTAATCAGGGAACGATTGAAAACAGCTTTCAATAGGCAGAAGAGTTATGCAGACCCTAGACGGAAGGATGTAGAGTTTGCAGTAGGCGACTATGTATTCCTGAAGGTTTCTCCAATGAAGGGAGTCATGAGATTTGGAAAGAAGGGCAAGTTGGCACCTCGGTATATTGGACCTTTTGAGGTTACTGATAGAGTTGGAGCAGTTGCCTACCGGTTGGAGCTACCACCTAACCTTTCTCACGTTCATTCTGTATTTCACATCTCCATGCTCAGGAAATACATTCCTGATCCTTCTCATGTGTTACAGCTAGATGTAATAGAGTTGAAAGAAAACTTGACGTTTGAGGAGCAACCTGTAGCCATAGTGGACTACCAAGTGAGGCAGTTAAGATCAAAATAGATCCCTATGATTAAGGTTTTGTGGAGGAGCCAGTCAGTGAAAGAGTGCACCTGGGAGTCAGAGCGAGACATGCGTAACAAGTACCCTTATCTATTCAATGTGTAATTCTGTACTTTATTCTACCTTGTGTAAAATTCGAGGACGAATTTTCTGTAAAGGGGGAAGAATGTAACACCACTAATTTTAAAATTTATTATTTTTGAGTAAAATATTAATTTTAATTGTAATTTCGATATTATTATATGTTCAAGCATGCCCATGCATCACTTATATGTATATGTCTATGTAGTTAAACTCTAGGCACGATTTATGTTGCATTCACAATTGTTAAAGTGCCATGGATGTGTTTGTGGTAATTTGGAGCAGTGTGCGTGCGTTGGCGTGCGTGTGGTATAGTGTTGGATATGGACAGGACGGGTAGACACGGCTTGAGATCTTCGCTGGGACCCGGTCCTTCGGGGTAGACACGGCTTGAGTTCTTCGCTGGGACCCCGATTTGGTTTATTAAGCGAAAGTCCGGCTTGAGTTCTTCGCTGGCACAGGTTGGATTAAAGAGAGCTGTATAGGGGATCAGCTCCCATATATTTATGATTTGACATTACTGGGTGTGTGAGTGCTCCAAATTACCTTTTTGCTGTTATGATGTGAAAATATTGCCAATGTTGCATTTCACTCTACAGGGTGCATTAGCTTTAGATAGTTATAGAGATTATGGTTAAAATTGATATTTTACTCTCTGAGTCGAACGCTCACTCATATTCATTATTTTTCAGGCTACAGGAGGACTTTTGTTGTGATTAACCTGCTTTTCTCCTTCACAGGTTGTTTATTAATGTTTGTGTAATTCTATTAACTCCTAAAATTTTTGCATGTGTTAGAAATATTTATTTGATTTGGGTCTGTAATATAATTATCATGTTGGACCTGTAAACTTATTATTATATGCATGTTTGATAGACTAGATGAGGGAGCTCAGCTCCCATTTATTTTCATGACATTTGAGTATGTGGAGGGTGAGCTGAGCTCCCCAGTTGATTATATATTATGTTTACAGGTCGAGTGAGTCAAAAACTCTCCGTTGAAAGGTCCACTTTATGGTCGGACTTTGTCCGGTTGAATTCTTGAAATTGGGCCCAAATGGGCCTTAGAGTTGGATTAAGGAATAGTTAGGCTTACTACGGGCCTCGGGGGCTTTAGGCTGGCCCAGGTTCTAGTGCCGGTCCGGCCTATAGGTTGGGTCGTGACACATGGCACTTCAAAATATATTTTAACCAATGACCATATAATCTAAGGTGACACTTTATAGACTTGATGCTATATATATATATATATATTAGTTACTTATTATATAAATTATTTTTTTTATTAAATTATATTATATTAATATGTAACAATTAATAATTATTAAGCTTCACCCACTTATAATTTAAATAATTAATAATATCATTTATTTTACTAATATGTTAAATTAAATTATTAAATTATTGTTCTATTTTATTATCTTTTAAATAGTAAAAGTATATAAAATTTTTATAATTATTGTGTTATATAATTTTAATATATTAATATTTATATTTCATTAATATGAATAAATTTATTATTATAAAAAAGTTTACAAATAATTAAATAATATTATTTTAAATTTTATTTATTTTCTACAAAATATTTAAATATTTAAAATTTAACTAAATTTATTTAATAATTATTTATAAAATATATAAAATTATTAATTGTAATATAAACATTATTATTAATCATATAATATTTATTTATTAATATACCGGTTCGACCTTGGTTGAATTTTAAACTCTTAACTCTCTACCTTTACTAGTTCAATGACCGGACCGAGTTTAAAAATCTTGTTTAACACATGCTAGAAATTGGTTTATAGACCATATCACCTTAACAATATATACTTTTAAATATATATAATACACAATATATAAGGGTATAATAAATTTATTATTTAAGTATAATTTTAATATAAAACTTTGAAATTGTAAATCATATTCACAAACACAATTAGATTATGCTTAAGCTATACCATATGTAATCGTATTGCTATAGCTCCTAATTCATTTCTTCACTTATAATTTTTAGGAAAAAGTACATTTTAGTACCATGTGGTTTGCGCGTTTTATTAATAGGGGCCTGAAGTTTATTTTTTTTTGCACTTAAGGGCCTGTGTTATTACATTGTTAACACTTAAGGACAAATTGCTAAACAATATCAATATATGCTAACATGGCAAGTTTCCCTATACTTTTAAGTTAGTATAGCAAGTGAGCTCAACCTATTTAGATATACATACTAGTTGCCTACTGGTTTCCTCACAATAGAGGGATAAATATCAGCATATTTTGTTTTCTCTCATTCTTCCTAACTTGGTATTGGATGGATGACATTATTATATACAGCTAAATAAGTGAAATCCACTTGCCATGCTAGCTTAAAAGTACATGGAGACTTGCCAAGTTAGCATATATTGACATCGTTTAGCAATTTTTCTTTAAGTACTAACAGCGTAATAACACAGGCCTTAAGTGCAAAAAAATAAACCTCAAGCCCTTATTAATAAAATACGTAAACCACAGGGTACTAAAGTATACTTTTTCCTAATTTTTATATATATCAACTAAGGTATCTTATCTCTCTCTTCTTAGATTTTATGGTATAGACTTCAAATTAAATTCTATTTATTTAAAATATAATTATATATAAAAATTCATAAATATTATTATAAAAAATCTATTTTATATTTAATTAATTATTCATATAAATTAGTTTGAGTAATGGATATCTAACATACAAAACTCAAAACTCGACTCGAACACTCAGTATGCTTGGTGTTATTGATGGAGGAAAAGGAAGAGAAGAGAAATAGGATTCTACAAATAAGGAAATGAACGTTATGGTCAAATGAGTTCAATATAAGTTAATATTAAGGTTTTCAAATAAGATTCAATCATTGAATTGGTAGAAAAAAAGAGTTAAGGATTTAAAATTCAACAATGGTTAAATCGATACTTAATCAGTGTATTATTAGATAAATATTAATATATGAATTAATAATATTTTAAAAACAATAATAGGTTGATATATTTTATAAATAATTATTATCTTATAATAAAAGAAATATTTAGAGTAAAAATTAAAATAATCATTTTAATATCAATAAAGATAAATTTTAATATATTAAAATTTTATACATTAAAAAATTGAATAAGAAACTAATTCAATAATTGAAAATAGCATTAAATTAAATTATCTATACCTTAAGTGTCAAAAGAAACATATTTACTAAGTAAAAATGTTCTTTTATTTTTCCCCACAAGTTAAGGGTTCGACACCTGCTAAAAAAAATGCCACTTTTTTTCTCAAATAAAAAAAACTCGTGATTTTTAACCAAATGAAATTGGCTAGTGGTTCGAATTTTGGTTAATCTGGCTCAACTGGCCAATTTGGTGAATATTGAAATTAATCAAGATTTTCAAATCTAACCTGATCATTGAATCGATAGAGGAAGAGGATTAAGGATTTAAGGATCAACAGAAGCTGAATCAGAATTTTATCAGCATACTATTAAATAAATATTATAAAATTAATAATAATATTAAAAAATAATTCAAGTTAATATATTAATATATCATATTATTAACATCATTAATTATTTAAATTATAAATGGATAAAATTAAGAATTTTCAATTTTCTTTGTAATAGTTATAGGTTAATAATTTTTAATTATTTTAATTTAATATAAATAATTTAAATAATAGAAAAAGTTTTTATTTTATAAATAAAATAAAAGTAAAATATTAAAGATAAGCATAAATTGCATTCACTATATATTAGTAATTGGTCAGTAATGTAGACATTATTAGAGAACAACATTAATATTAATATTATATAAGAAATAAAAAAAGGATAAAGAAAAAAGAAAAAGTCTAGATCATAAAAAATTAAATGCAATTTAAAAATAATTTCTTAATTTTCAAAGTCAGCATGATATATGTACATGTAAAAGATTAACTAAAAGTTGTTGTGGTTTAGATGGTTCCTAGCTGGGTTTTCAATTATTAATTAAAACGAATCGAATTAAATTTTAATTTTCGATTAAATCAGTCTAATAGGTTGATTCAATTTAATTTTAAAATAATAAAATTAATTGTTTGTTAAAATTAAACCAGGTTAAATTCTAAATTTCGATTAAATCAGTTTGATCGGCTGATTCAATTCAATTTTAAAATAATGAAATTAATTGTTTGTTCAAATTAAATGAAAATTAAATGAAAAAGGATGATGAAATTGAAATTTTAAAAAGTAAATAGTTAAATGATTTATAAGATTCGAAAGATGACTTAAATGGCTCATAAGCCATTTAAATAGCTAATAAGGTTAAAAGTGTAAAAAAAAAAAATAAAACACTTAGAACATTTAATACACTTTTGATTCAAATTACTTTTTTAGGGATGTTTGATTCAATTATTAAATACAACTAATAACTGTTGGACATCCAAACAGTTAAATCAATATATTTAGTAAACTCATTAGAAAGGTAACCGATAGCTGATAAAATACCTATCAACTGTATTTTGTATCAGCGTTGTTCATTAATTATTGTGTAATTTTTTTATTATTTGACAAGAATACCCTTAATCTTAATCATAATTCAACCAATTCTTACATCTTTAATAATAGCACTAATTTTTTTTCTTTTTTTTTATTTTATAACATCATCATTTATAATGTCAGGTTTTAAATTTTTTATTTTTATTAATGATATAATTTATTATGAAAATACAAATTTTTTACATGTAAAATATAATATTATAAGATTTTTTTCTAATATAATTAATGTATTGTTTCAAGAAAAAATATAATTACTATATTATTTTATAATTACATTTTTAAAAATTATTTAATTTATATATATATAGAAAGAGAGAGACACCAACAGCTATACATAATTTTACCAAATTCTTTACATAAATACATCATCAGCTATCGGCTACAGTTATCCGTTAACAGTAACTACTATTAACTGACTCAAAAAAATCAATAATTTCATTCTACATTTTTATTTTGTTAAACAAAACATTAATCCACACAATAAATAAATCTATTAAGTCGATGGACAGAACCACCAAGCTTCGTAATCTGGTGGTTAACTTAGTAAGATGGCATTGTCTCACTTCAGTTCTACTTTCCGCGCTAACATAATAACTAAATATTATCTCTATTTAATAGTACAATGGGAGAAAGCGACGGGTTATTCAATGATTTATGTGACACTTCGGGTTCAGCGGGTTCAGTGATAAGTTCCTTTTTATGAAACTGAGTTACACCGAGAATGTCAACTGATGATATGGCTACGACCATTGTATTCGAAAGGGCCCTTATTTTTTTTTATAGAAAAAAAAAGTCAATGGAGAGAGGCTTTCAAAGTAAAGAGTATAGAATTTATTCCAAAAATATCCTTAAGCCCTAACTTTATTCCCTTTCACTCCTCTCTCCATGAAAGAACCACCAACCTCCCTTGAGCCTCTTTTGTGCATCTCACATCTTGGCACCAACGGCCACTGGCCTTGCAACACCTTTTGTGCGATTTTCTTTCTGACATCTCTTCCCACCACCATGTTGAATGCACAATCCTGATTTCCCTCTTGCCGCCCGAGTGCAACCCTCATGACTGCATCTTCGACCACCACCATGGGAAATATGATCCATACAAATATATTACATTGAAACAAATTTTCTCTCTGCAAATCTTAGGCGTCCAAGACATGGTTCTAGTGGTCGAACTACTGTTGCACTCCATGATAGATTCGCAATTCAACCAAGAAAATCAAAGAACTGGGCAGAAAATAAAAGAGAAGAAAAAAACTTAGTTTTTTAATTGATGAAACACTCCACTCTCATCTCCAACTCAAGCTCTTACTAAAACATCCCCAAGTATCCAGACCAAACCCATTGTAAAAACAGGATCCCACTGTTTATGATCAACACATCAACAAAGCATTGGCAAAGGCTCTAAACAAACATCCATATGATTGTTGACAACATCTAAATCAAAAACAAATTGGAAACCCATTTGAATTCTCACTTGCCACCAAATTACCCTGTCAAGAACCGAAGCCAAAAACGAAAAATGGGGAAAGAAAATATCACCCAGAAACTAGAGAATAACTAATTCAATTTTCACATCCAACCATTAGAAACCAAAGCCATTGGATACAATGAAGCAGATTAAAAGCATTGGGTGCGTATTTACGAATGATGTGGTTTGGAACCATTACCAAGATCAAAAGAAAAGTTGAATACCTTCGAAGTTCCATACCAAATGAACCAATCAACCAAGATGAAAAAGAAGTTCATGCCTCAAACCTTGATATGTTCTCTTCACCTCTCTTCTCACAGCCTTAGGTGGTGGCAATTGTGCAGAAAATGGTGGAGGTGGCAACGACCGCGATTAAGGATGAGGTTGATAACATTCCCATGGAAGATTTGAGAGATGGGCGGAGAGAATAATGTGTAATGGGTTTGAGAGAGGATGGGGAGAGTGAGGAAGGGCAATCACGTCATTTTACACATAATTAACGGCAGTTATTGACGGAAGGACTTTCGTTATGACGGAATAAAAATGTAGAGATAAATTTTTTTACGAGAGTAAAGATAAAATTGTTGACTTCAAAGTAGAGGGACACAAATTTAAGGGGTGGGGCTCCAAAGTCCTTGTTTTAAGACAGCTCTTTCTCCTCCATTTGCAATCTCGGCGACCAGTAATCGGGAAGATTGCTAGAAATGAGTTATCAGAAACCTCCGCACGAGCACTATCCTCCTCCAGGTAAAACCCTAATCTTTTCCCCTTTTTTTCGGGTTTTTTTCTTAGATTCTGAATTGGGATGTTGAATTTTCTAAAGGATACACGCCACCTTATCCACCACCGGGATACCCTCCATCAGCGCCGCCCCCGCCACCGCCACCCTACGAAGGGTACCCACCACCGCCTCCGTCTGGTTATCCAGGGTACCCACCACCAGGGCCACGACCACCGTATCAAGGGTATCAAGGGTATTTCAACGAAGGGTGCCCACCACCACCTCCGCCTCCCGGCCACCCGCCACCATATCAGCATTATCACTACGAGCATCACCATTACCAAGACAATTCCGATGGCTGTACCTCATTTTTGAAAGGATGGTATGTTTTGTTTCTGTCTAGTTGACACTGAATATATTTATCTAGCCTTCTGCTCCTATTCCTGTATTTTTGTGTTCTATGAATGGAGATTTATGTAAATCATATAATATGCCTATGCTATGATCTGAAAATTTTCTTCACTATGGAAATGATTCTGAAATTGGTTTAATCAGTTTATGTAGAGATTTTTCAAGTTTATCTTTCTCCATGTGTTATCAGAAATTTTTGCTTTATGACATAAGTTTCATTTCTGCTTAGTGACTGCTCTCTTTTGGTTTTTGTGTTGGTCTTGTTCTATAGAAGTAGATATCGTCAAAATAACTACTGGTGGCCTTGCCCGTTTGGTATTGGGAATTGTTCCGTCATCCCATTCAGGGATACTGTTTGGTTTATTCAAATATATTGGGGTTCTTGGCCTTTTTTGCTTCTTGTTTCGTACAATCTCTGAATGATGCAAATAATGCTTTTGCTATGTTAATTTGAAAGAATACAGTCTGAGTGGAACAATATGATGATGATTCTTACGTAAATGAACTTATTTCTTGGCTAGCAATTTGTAGTGTGCTTTTCAGTTGTTTACCTTTTGTGGTGTCATGAGCATAAAATTGGGAGTGCAATAAAATGTATGTTTTCTTTCAACTTGGTAGTCGCTTGGGTTTGCACGCTTGCATTCTTGCAACAAGAAAGGATGCAATTAAAGCAATGCACAGACATGGTCTCACATGCACAGACATGGTCTCACATGCTCAGCCACACTCTAAAACAAGAAAAATGTACTAGAAATGAACATCGCTACTGCAATTGAGCTTCTTGGGATTGGCTTGAGCATAGTTGTTTGACAAATTAGCCAAATACATCATAATGGAAGGTCAAGTATATGCAAGTTATAAGACTGAAGAGGACAAGATGTAGAACTAGGATGACTGAGCCCGAAACTGAATAGAATGAAGAAAAAGGGTCCATATAACTTTTTCAAACTAGATTAGCATTAAGGTTCAGCTGAGCTGAGTGGTAGGAGTTTTTGAAGCCTGAACATTTGACATTATTGGTGGGAAGTGTTAAATTGTCATCATTTACCAAATTAGAAGTACATATCATTAGTGAAGGATAACCAATGCTGCTAAAAGTGTAGACACAGTTGCAGGCCTAAGTGAAGTAAGACACGGACACATTTATTAAAAAATAAATTCTGAGAATTTATAAAAGAAACAAATTAACAAATTATAGTAATTAATAAGAAAGAGCTGAAACATTTTTCATAGTATATATACAACTAATTAGCTCAATGATGAGTTTTTTGTGATCATACAAGAATTTCTGGTCCAAGTTTTTTCTTAATAGTTTTATCTAATAATGTGAAATATATAATCACATAAAAAAATATGAAATATATAATTTCTGGTCCTAAGTGAAATAAGACATGGATACATTTATTAAAAAAATAAATTCTGAGAATTTATAAAAGAAACAAATTAACAAATTATAGTAATTAATAAGAAAGAGCTGAAACATTTTTCATAGTATATATATAACTAATTAGCTCAATGGAGAGTTTTTTGTGATCATGCAAGAATTTCTGGTTTTTTCTTAATAGTTTTATCTAATAATGTGAAATATATAATCACATAAAAAAATATGAAATATATAATTTCTGGTCCTGTAGAAAGAGATGATTCTCATTGATATCAATTAATCTGTACATGGGTATATATATACAATTGATTCCTATAATTGTGTTCTACTAATTAGGAAGAAATCCTAAATAAGAAATCCTAAATAGGAATACATAATACAAAATATACAGAGAAATAATATAGTGATTGACTTTCCATAACATAGTGATTGACTTTCCATAACACTCCCCCTCAAGTTGGAGCATAGATGTTAATCATGCCCAACTTGTTACAAATGTAGTCAATCCTAGCTCCATTCAGAGCTTTTGTGAAAATATCTCTACTGCGCTCTCCGTTTTGATGTGTCCTGTTGAGATGATCATTTGTTGAATCTTTTCACGAATAAAGTGACAATCAATCTCAATATGTTTGGTCCGCTCATGAAACAGATTAGAAGCAATATGAAGAGCTTGATTATCACACCACAATTTCACGAGGTCTTAAAACTGTCTCATCTAGTAATTGAAGTATCCACATTACCTCACATCATGGCTCTGTATTCGGATTCTAGAACGAAACTACACTCGCTTCTTGCTTCTCCAAGATACCAAATTTCCTCCAATAAAAACGCAATATCCGTTGACTTCCAACCTTAGATCCACCAATAAAACATTCAACATTCAAATGTCCATGATTACCATATAGCAAACCTCTTCTGGAGCGCCATAACACAAGATTTGTTCCAAGGCTTCCCAATGAGCAAGGAAGACATAAACCGACTTACCACACTAACGGTATAAGCAATGTCAAGAGGTAGTTCAATTTTCCTACCAATCTCTGTATCTCTCTGGATCTTCAAACAACTCACTATCCCTGCAAACAGTTGTAAAGTTGGAGTCATTGGTACGCTACAAGGCTTAGCACCTAATTTTTCTGTCCCTGTTAATAGATCGAGGACATATTTTCTTTGAGACAAGAAAATACCCTTCTTACTTCTCATAACCCGATACCCAAGAAATACTTTAATAATCCCAAGTCTTTGGGTTTGGAGGAAGGTTTTAAGAGATGAAATACTGCAGAGTCACTCCCGGATGACAATGTCATCCACATAGACTACCAAGAGAATTAGACCTATAAAATGTGATCATACTTACTCTTTTGCATACCAAATTCTGTCTTCTTGAATCTCCCAAACAATGCCCTAGGACTTTGTTTCAAGCCATAAATAGACTTGCCTACAAACTTTACCCAACTCCCCGAGCAACAAACCCGGTGGTTGCTCCATATACACCTCCTCCGAAGATCACCATGAAGGAAAGCATTCTTGATATCCAATTGATGCAGGGCCAATCATATGTAGTGCTAAAGAGATAAACAAGCGAATAGAAGTAAGTTTAGCTACAGGAGAAAAAGTATCGAGTAATCAACCCCATATGTCCGAGCATATCCTTTTGCTACAAGGCGTGCTTTTAACCTAACCATCAGATTTACCTTTGATATACCCATTCGCAACCAATAGCTTTCTTACCGGCAAAGGCAATAGTTCCCATGTACCATTAGCATCTAAAGCCTCCATTTCCTCTTTCATAGCATCACACGATGAGACAAAGGCCTCATCAACGATTAGGGATAGGAACAGTCTAAAGAAGTAACAAAACACCGAGAACAAGAAGACAATTGATTATAATAAACAAAAGAAGAGATGGGGTAAGTACATGAACGTTTACCTTTACGAAGAGCAATGGGTAAGTCTAGATCAGAATCATGATTAGTATGAGGTATAGGATCTCCGTGGAGGATCGAATCTCCAATCTCTGGAATAAACATGAACAACGGGAGGTCGAGTAGGTCTAGAGACAGAAGAGGACGGAGAGGACTAGACATTGGTTGGACAAGATATATTAAGAGATCATCCTCCTCCCCGATTCTCATACAGATGATGGAGGAAAAATGGAGTGGACTTAAAAATGTGACATCTAAATAAGATAACGATTAAGAGTAGGAGAGAAACAACGGTACCCTTTTTGAAGCCGAGTACCCAAGGAAGACACATTTTAGAGATTTTGGATCCAATTTAGTAACACATCACGCACAAAACAGTACAACCAAAAATACGGGTTCAATAGGAACAAAGATTTTGTAGGAAACAAAGTAGTATAAGGAATATCCCCATTAAGTAAGACGGCATACGATTGATCAAAAACATGCCGTATAAAAAAGTGTTTAGGTACTTTCATCCGAAAAGAAGAGCACGAGTTACCTCAAGAAGATGACGATTTTTCTTTCGCCACGCCATTTTGGGATGGGGTATCCACACAGAAGATGATGAAGAATGCCATTTTGTGTCATATAAGGTGAAATTGTCTCAAAAGTATTCTTTGGCATTGTCACTTCTTAATATGCAAATATTAAATTGAGTTTTGATTTCAATACAAAAGGCACAAAAGATAGAAAACAACGATTCTTCATTAAATATAACTGTGTAAACTACGAAGTAATCATCAACAAAAGTAACAAAATAACGAAATCCTTTAGATGTAACAAGGACCCCAAACATCGAATGAACTAACTCGAAAGGAGATGAAGCCGTTTATTGACTCTAGACACGAGGCAAACGATGATGTTTTGCAAACGACTCACATTCTAGTATAAAGAATTGAGGACACTTCTCCATGGTAGACAAAGAAGGATGACCCAATCTACAAAGAGTTTCAAGAGGTGTTAAGGTACTGAGCAAACAAGCGACGGTACATGATTTTCGAATGTAGAGACCACCTCTACCAATAATGTAAGATCCTAAACAAACAAAAAGGAAACAGAACAATTTAAGGTACGAGTAAGTTTACTAGAAAGTAGATTAAAAGAGAATTTTGGTAGACACAAAACAGAAGACAAAGAAATTGAGGGTTCGCATTTCGAACCCATGACACAAGAAGTAGAACCAAGGAAGTGAGATTAGAGATAGAAGACTAGAATTACATGTGATCAATCAATAACCCATTTGGATGAAGAAGACACAAGGCATGTAGTGAATTTAAAGCTTTAGAGATGCAATTGTGCAAAATCCTCTGCAGATACCAAAATAGTTTTCTCGGAGGAAGATGAATTCTCTGCTGCCATATTTGCCATCTGTGATCGTTTTTCTCGACAATTATATTTTGTATGGCCGTGCTCATGGCAATAATAACAAATGACTCCTCTTGAGTCTGATTAGAACTAGCCTCTCCATTACATTTTTGTAATTCCTCCTCTACTTCCTCTTCTATTACCCCGTTGTCCATTTGGATTACGACTAATAAGAGCACTAAGATTGAGTACTCAAGAACCCGTGTGAACGTTTCATGCAAAGAGGAAATCTCATAACTGGAGAGAATCTGAGATTTAGCAGTCTCATACTCTGAAGGAAGGCTTGCAAGAAAACTCTTAACAGCCAGTTGCTCTGAACTTTCACATCAGGACTAAAAGGCAACAATACATTAAGTTCCTCATATACCCATTTAAAATCCATAAAATAAGCCGTGAGAGACTTATCCTCTTTCTTAGCACGGTAGAATGCCTTACAAACATCATAAATACGGGAGATATTCCCTTTAAAATCTAAGTAATCCATCAATTCCTTAACAAATTGATTAATTAAACTAATTACCTCACTATGAATCGAGTTCAAACAACCGAGCATCCTCCCTTAGCCAAGTTTGTCGTGTATCATCAGTGGGTGGATCTTTAGTAAGGTGATCATCCTTATCAATGCTACGCAAATAGACCCTAACAGTTTTACTCCACTCCAGGTAATTCGAACCATTAAATTTGTGTTCCGTGATCTTAGTCATCACCGGAATCACATCAGAAATAACATTCTTATTGTCTGTCATTTGTTGAGACGAAACGCTAATCCAAAGTGCTTATAGCAGCAAAATAACCCAAAATCACAAATCAAGCAAATACCGAAATAGGATCTGAGAGCCAAACCTCAGAAGTCCTTTAATGGTTAGGATCGGGTGGAATGAGGGGGTTGAGATGACGCCGGCGATGTTGATTGGGGTTGAAACGGCCGGTCGGCAGCCAAGGTCTCTCATGAGCTGGGTAGTGAGAACAAATAGTCACTCTAGATTGATGACCTGCTCTGATACCATGTAGAAAGAGATGATTCTCATTGATATCAATTAATCTGTACATGGGTATATATATACAATTGATTCCTATAATTGTGTTCTACTAATTAGGAAGAAATCCTAAATAAGAAATCCTAAATAGGAATACATAATACAAAATATACAGAGAAATAATATAGTGATTGACTTTCCATAACATAGTGATTGACTTTCCATAACAGGTCCTAAGTGAAATAAGACATGGACACATTTATTAAAAAAATAAATTCTGAGAATTTATAAAAGAAACAAATTAACAAATTATAGTAATTAATAAGAAAGAGCTGAAACATTTTTCATAGTACATATATATAACTAATTAGCTCAATGGAGAGTTTTTTGTGATCATACAAGAATTTCAGGTCCAAGTTTTTTCTTAATATTTTTATCTAATAATATGAAATATATAATCACATAAAATAGAAAGGTAGCATTGTATATTATTTTCTTGTGCTTGCCAAATATGCTCAATCATGTTAACAACAGTAAGAACATGGATTTAGCAATGACGTCTACTGCAGTTTCTGGCTATCTAGACTTTTTCCCCCTCGTTTTTGTTTATTTTTCCTCTTTTTTTTCTTTTGTAAGTAATGTTCTAAGACTAGGAATGCGCCTTCTCAGATGCACATAGCTGGATCTTGCTTAGGGGCTTAGAAGTGTTTTTTAGCCTCGGAATGTGTGCCACATGCTGAAGACACACTGTAACTAACCACATGGATGAGGATGTGGTATTCTTTTTTGTCTCCATCCTCCTATGGAGTCTCCATTTTTGAGAGATGAAATTTTGTGCAAAATGAAAAGGCATTTTTGATTGCTAGCTAAGAGGAAATGGTAATTTAAGACAAACTTATGGGAGTCACAAGATTTGGTCAATTCTTGTGACTAGACACTCCATTCTTCCAATCTCTTAGTTGTTGGGCATTTAGGATCTCCTGAATCCTCCTAGTTTTTCATGAGTCAATGTTGAAGATAGAATTATTCACATGGTTATTGGATCTGCACATGGAATTTTTTGTGATGACTTGTGTTAAATGCTTGCTTAGTGGGCATATAGTAAGAAAATAAGGTACTTATGTATATATATTTGGTAGATCTTAATCGAGTTACATAACAGGGAGCAGCTCTTTGCCTTCCCACCTACCCCACCCAATAGGATTTGAACCTAAAGCCTTCTAATGAAGATTCTAGACCTTTATTGTTGGGCTATTCCCTTGGGGACAGAAAAGAATATACTTAAAAATATAGATTTGTTGCGTCATTTTTTTTTTCTCAAATATTGATGGACGGTTGCCTTATTCTTTTTTTTGCAGTTTAGCAGCACTTTGTTGCTGCTGTGTGTTGGAGGAATGCTGCTTCTAAAATTTAAACTGCCTTGACGAGTTTCTCAAGATGTTATTGGGTATGGCGATTCTTGTTTTTCATTCCCGTTGTCTACTTGTCAAAGTTATTCTACACTACAGTGTTCTTGAATTTCCTTAAAACTTGTACACAGTATAAATATGCAACAATGTGATTGTTTGGCGTGTAAATCTCAAGACTATGTTGCTTCTCAACTACCAAGTAGATGTTGACTGGCGAAGCTTGTTCCTATTTACTGCAATGCTGAAAGAATATAATTATATAGCAAAAGCAAGTCCATGGGCCTGTCTATGACCAGTTTTAGTTATTATCAACAATCATATTATCATCTTAAAAAAAGAACATTGTCATCATTGGCACTACTATCATCATAGCCATGTACATTACCACAATTAGCACCAATATCCCAACAGTAATCATACAACAATTAGCACTAGCCATGATCACTATCTGTATTAATATCACCTCCCATTATTGCTACCCTACTCTGATGTCGTTAGCGTTTATTGTTTTGATTAATCCAAATATTTTCTCACTTGGGCTCTTTTTTTGAAAAATATTTTTTATATTTTCTGACATTTGAGGCACCAAGAAAAATTGGTCTGTTTAAAGGGAAAATAAATCATTTTTAAAAAAAATGACTTTCTTTTTTTAAAAGAGAGTTATTTTTTATTTTTTAAATTTTAATAATCTTATTAAAATGTGAATGTACATATACGTACATGAAATAAATATATTTTCACTAATTTAACATTACAATATATACAAGTTATTTTTCATTAAACAAACAGAGTTTTAATTATTATAGGTTAGCTACTGGTAGAAAACAAAAATAGTTATAACTGAATAATTAAACTGTGGGGAAAATAGAAACTGAAAATGAAAAGGAGGCGCGTTTTGTAACTTCATATGATCCTTGAGTTTTGTAACTTCCACTACCAAGTTACAAATGAAGGTACCAGCGAGTTTGGTTGGCAAAGTCCCTTAACACTTTGCAGAAACTTGAAATAGAATTGCCTGTTTTTATTGCAGTGAAGACACCCTTTTAGTTTCTTCTCAAGGCCATTCTTAACTGCACTATAATAAGCCTGTTGTTCTAGCTAAGGAGTTGAAAACTCTGGCTCTTGATCATCTCCTTCCATTCTTTCAGCAATGTCAATTACCACTAAATATCTGTTTGGTATTGCGTTTAGAGGATGAAAATTACTTTTATAAAAAAAATAATAATTTAAAAAAAATTATTTTATTATTTTAATATTTTTATTATTAAAATTTATTAAATTTAATTTTAAATTATTTTTTAATATCTTATAATTAATATATTTAAAAAATTAATTTTCTCAATAATAATTTCGAGAAATAATAATGTCAAGCAGCCCTAACAATAATATGCATCTAATGGATAAGCGCTTGATCCGCTACCAGTAAGGCTCAACAAAATCTTTCCTTTGGGTGTTTGGGCTGTAAAGCACAGCCTTAGATGAAAATTATCGTTTGTAATCTCCTACACTGGGTATGGGTGGACTTGAAAACTGAATGGAACAAGCAACTCTTCCGTTAAGACCACGTCAGGGATTTTTATGCTTAAGGTTTGTTTGTATTCCTATCCAGCCAGATTTCAACTTCAAATAATGCAATCAAAAGTTTTTCTCGACTCCTGCCAGTGCCAGGGAGCATCATGATGATTTTTCAGAGCCAAAATATGCAAAATGCAGACCTGTCACTGTGTTCCTTGCAACCAGATTTACCTTCGACTTGTGCTAATTGAAAAATATCTGAAACTGGCAGATTTTTGCCAATACTAACAAAGTTCTATTTATAATAACAAAAGATTACAAATACCAAATCTCTGATAAATTAAACAGTAGCATGCCTCTAGAAAATAAACAGGCTAAAAATCCGTAAACTCAGCTGTCCTAAACAAACTACTACTTAATAACAAAGAAAATAATATTCAGCAGAGCCATAAAGATACACCCCGGATTCACCTACAATGTGCACACATACTCTGGTGCATCTTTCCGCCGCCCTACCAAAGTCCGATATAGGTACATTTTGTTCACTTTTGGTGTATGATCAGCACTAAAATCTGCCAGCTCATTTTCATTCATAATCTCCACATTGAGCCGTGGCATCAGCTTTGCAAGGGTCTTGCAGCCTCCAAGAGTAACTTCACAGGACGACATCCAAAGGGATCGCATTGTTTCATACTTTCCCACGTCCATAAGAAGTGCTCCATTGCCAAAAGGGCAGTCCATGATCTCTAATTTGCGAAGTTTTTTGCAACCATTCAACACATACTGCATCCCCTTGTCACTATCCCCAGCAAATGCAATTGAAAGCATTTCGAGTTGCTCAGCATACATCCCAATGTAAAGGAAAACTTGGTCAGTCAGAAGACCAGAAAGTGACAGCCGCCTGAGACCCCTACATGAATGAACAATGGCCCCAAAACCTTCATCTAATGGCTGCATAGTCACAGCATCCGGTTTTGTGGGATCCAGGATGCACAACCTGAAACGGGTAAAATTTGGGCAGTTCTTGGCTACTGTTATGAGGGCTGCATTTGTCATCTGCTGACAAAAGTATAAAATTGAATTAAGCTTAGGACAACCACTGGAAATAGCAACCAAGCCTTCTTCTGTCACTGCTGCATTTCCCACATAGGGATCTGAAGGGAAAACCCTCAATTCCTGCAAATCCTTACAAGTGGATGCCACAACTTCTAGTCCTTTATCTCCAATACAGTCTAGTATCTGCAATGATTGCAAAATCTATTGTCAACTCACTGATGAGAAATAAGCAAAACCTTGAATTTCTTAAAAGTTAATAGGCCATACCCATAAACGCTGGAGTTTTCTACAGTGGTGAATTAGCTTTGTCAGCTCACTGCCATGAATTCCTGGAGCATAGCTTAGATTCAAAGAGGTCAGGTTTGGGCAAATCGAGTGAAAAGCAGGTAGGCAGTGAGGAGCAACGTCCAAAAACCCAGACAAACTCCTGACTGATTCACACTTTTGAATGGCAGTCACTAATTTACTGTAGATCTCAGAATCCGGATCATTTACATAGGATCCTACACCCAAGTCCAATAACTGAGGCGATTGCATCAATATTTTTTGAAGCGTATCTAGTGGAACTGCTCGGTTTAACCTCAAACTTCTGAGATTTGGAGATCTTGCTACAAGTCTCTCAAGAACTCCTAAATTAATATCTCCTTTGAGGCAAGCAAAATTAAGTGATGTGAGAGATGTACAGCTGTCAGGGAAACAACCAAGCCAGTGGCCTCTATGATCCTCAACTTCATTTTCTTGCAGGTCCAGCTCTCTAAGAAACCTGGGTGAAGATTAAGGGTAGGCATAGAAAGTTAGAACACAACTTATGTCAGTCAGAACTCTAAACAAACACCATTCATATTAACCACCCACATCACATTCTCTTAATGTAGTAGGTGAACCAGGTGACAGTTGCTGTTTTACAAATGCTTTATAATTTTCAGAAGCTTTTAATTTCATTAAATTGGATAACTACTCCTATATGAAGGTAAAAAAGCACAGCCTCAAAAGGGAACTAACAATCAAGACTATCAATGAACACTGATAACAAACTTAAAAGAGAGAGAGAGAGAGAGAAGGCAACCCAGTGCATGAAGCATACCACTTGTGAGCTCAGGGGAGAGTTGATACACAGCCTTACCCTTGCTTTGCAAAGAGGGTGTTACCATCGCTCCAACCCATGACCTCTAGGTCACAAATGGAGCAACTTTACCGTTACACCATGCAGATGAGAAATTTATCTTCTGTTAATAAAATTCAATTAAGAGCATCCATTGCATTCTTTGGCATGCCGCACGCCAACAATATTGACTGAACAGATAAAAAAGCCTATCAAATAATCCAAAATGTTTGATTTGTCAAGGAACTTTCATAGTAGATCCACAAGGAGAGCTATTTCTTCCTGAATTTTACCAAGGATTCCAGTGCAATATGACACGTATTAACTAATAAACTTGACAAACAAAACCCAAATTGCAACATAAACCCTTGAAAGTAATACTAGTCCTAACAATCATACTCCTCAAAGCATTTAACCAAAATTGCAATCGACTTTTCTACTTCTAAAAGCAATTCTACAAAGTCAAGGTAAAAGAAACCTCATGAGACAGTCAAAAAAAAAAAAAAAAGAACATTCTTTTAAAGCAACCCAAATAATCAACGCCACATTAGAACAAAACAAAAGCTAAATAGATAAAGCCAGACCATCAAAAAGCTCAAAAAAATATAGTGGAAAACTAAGAAAAGAAGGAAAGAAAAAGATCACAAGAACATTTTTCTTACCTACAATTAGCAGCAATAGCAGCAAGCCCATCAGTAGTGAACCCTTCACAACTAACAAGAACTAAAGACTTAAAATTCGGAAAACACCTCGAGAGTAGCTCCAAGCTCTCATCGGAAACCACCATCCTCTTCAGCTGGAGCTCCTCCAAGCCGACCCTGTTCCGGGCGAAAGCTTCGATCCAGGGGTAAACGAAGCCTCCCCAATCATTCGGGACAAGATTGAAGTCAGCAAAATGAGGCTTTCCCTTCAAAGTAATCGACTTTAAACCAGGAAACCTCTCGATCACTCTCTCTGGACTGATCGCATAACAATTTCCTATAAACACCTTCTGCCTGCTAGAGCTTTCGATCCTGTACCATGATTTACATACTTGAGACAACGAGTTGCGGTCTCTGTGTGATGTTACAAAATCGAACACATGCTCTAATACCTCGTCTGGGAAATAATTCATTCTTTTTTCTCCCTCCACTAAAAATGGACAATACACATTCAATCTAGAAAAGAAAAAATTAGAGAGATTTTGATACAGAACGCGACCAGATCTAAAGCCGTAAAATTTTAGCTAGATCCTGAATAAGAAGCACAAAGCCAAGAGAGTAGATCTGAAGGTGCAAAAATAACTCATGGGTATTAATAGAAATGAGAGAAGAGAGAGAAAGTAATCCAATTTTCCCGAGAAAGTGCAGGAAAATGCTCTATTGGGTTATGAGTGATCATGTTTAAATCAAAAAGTGATGATTACAGAAATCGAAAGAAAAAAGGAAAAAAACGTTGAAAAAAAACAGATCAAATAACAGAGATCTAAGAATCCATAAATGGAAATTGCTAAGCAAATCAAAATCCAATGACAATAATACCCAATAATAGGAAATGAAGCTACAGAGAGAGACCATGTACAGATTCTATCCTCATCTGTCCTCTCTCTCTCTCTCTTACAGAAACACATACGCACCTGAGCTTTGAGTTTAACTCAGGCTGAGCTTACCATGGTCAAGTTGCATAACCTAAGTCTTTTAACCATGGTTATCCAGGGGTTTTAGATCTAACGGTGCGTATGATCTGATGAAAAAGTTCAGACAATCTATGCCGTTGATCGGAGTGTCATGCATGTGTCCTTATCTCTGGTTTCGAAGTGAGCCTCTCTCACTGCCAAACTCTTGTTAAAGAGACCAGTAATGCCACTGTCAGAGAAATGGCATTGCCTTTTCAAAATATTACGAGAATGCCATCATAGATAAGGTTGTCGCTTCTGTACTCGCGCGTTTGTTCTGTACTCGCTCTCTCTAACGTAGACACCACCATGTGGGGGGCATTTCAACGTCCTAGTTTACCATGATTGGATAAAAAGAAGCGATTGCATTAGATTTCTATTCTCGAGAATGGGTTTTATTATACAAGAAATAAATCCTAAAAATAATAAAAAAAAATCATATCGTTTTCTATGTGGATAAATGAAAAGAGATTTGTTGAGCTTTTTCAAAGCAAAGCAAAGAAAATTTCATATTTATTATTTTTATATAATTTTATTTTATTGGTATTTTTATTTTTATTTTATTTTTAAAAAAATAATTTATAATTTATCAATTTATTGAATAAATCTATTTTATAACAAATAAAATTATGATGAAACTATTTATCTTATTCATTTTAAAAAATATATTTTCTTACTAATTCTTTGACAAAATCTTTATTTTTTATTACTCAATTAAATTTTAAAAATTTAAATTTTCAATTTCTTAAAATTAAATTTGATTAAAATTTTACAATTTTGGATATTATTATAAAATGGCTGAGCTTTCATTGGTATAAAATTTCAAATTTTGTTATCATTGTCTTATTAAATCATTGTTTAATAACAGGCATGCATTACTTTCATTATAAGTTTATTAAAGACCTTCGTAATTGGTCGAATATCTATTTTATAATAAATATTAAAATTTTTGAATTTTGATAATGACTTTTTCAATTTTTTAAGAAAATAAAGAAAATAACACGCATGAAAAATAAAATATATAATTTGAAGCTATATTTGGTGGTTGGTTTGGGATTTGTTAATATGAGAAATTGAATCAAAAGTCAAAACCCCATGAACTAAAAGTTGTTGGATGGTGTAGAAGCCAAGGATCGGTTCTGATTTGGGTGATTCTGGTTTTGGGGTTGATGGCAATTTCGATTTTAATTTTGGAATTATGGGTGTTAGTTTAATCTAACTTTGAAATTTATTTTAAAAAAATTGACAAAATATTTTAAAATAAATTCTATATTTACAACTTCAATATATACATATATGGAATCATTAGAAACTTTTAAAACATCACAAATTTTTTCACAAATAATTCAATAATTAAAGTCACAAGTTTTTTTTTTTTAATTATCGTCAGAAAGTGTATTCCAGCTGTTAATTAATCAGACTAATCACCTTCTGAAATCCCGCAATAGCCTGAAAATCATGAGAGTCAGATAGCAAACTGTAAAACCCTGAATCAAACGGTACACTTATAACTCCCAAACACAAACCTGAAATCTCTCTTAAACTCACCTCGTCATTAACCACTAGGCCAATATAACACTATCATATATTTATGAAATAATGAATTTGTATTAGTTTATTATTGAGATTCGCCTCAATCAGATATTTATTTTTATTTTTGTTATACCACCTAAAAGTTTCATAACTAATTTATTCCTTAAATTTGAAAATCTGATCACAATGATTTTATTTTACTTAAATTTCAATATTTAAATGAATATTAGTAAAATAATTTTGAAAATATTAGATTTTAGGGATTTTTCTTCTTTGTTCGGTTGAGTTTGAGTGGATTTTCAATTTTCATCTTCATCATTATCCAAGGGAATGTGCTTTACTTTTCTGAAAATTGCCTATCAAATAATTCATCAAGAATATCTATTAACACCCAAAGGCGTGAAAGTAATTAGAATCAAATGAATATTGAATTTCTCCAATTTTTCATTTTTAATATTTAAGTTGAATTGTTATTGTATTCTTAACTCGATCCATTTCATAATTTAAACTATCAATTAAATAAATTTTAGCTCATCAGATTAATACCTTTAACAATTTAAAAGTTCAAAATATCAATGCTTAACTTTTTTTTCAACTATTATCTCTTTTTTTTTCATTTTATTTGATAATTAAATTAATAATTTCATTTATAGGATTTTTATTAAACTTTGATATTTAAAATTATTGATCAATTTCAAATATAATTTTGATAAAATTGTATATTAAACCCCAGTTAGATCTACATATGGGGCTTGGTTAGTTGGATTTCTGTCCTTAATTTAAGAAGGTGTTATTATTATTATTATTATTATTATTATTATTATTATTATTATTATTATTGTAACACCCCTGATTTTTATATATTATTATTGGGCTTCGTGTAGGTATCCTCAATTCGCGGAAATTCGACAGTTGTCCGGATCTGTGAATTTCCGGCCAGACAGACCAGCTATCGGAAAAGTCTCCGAATTGGATCGAGGTTTTGGCTACCCCACCATTGTCAGGCATCCCGAGCGCGTTCCCGAAGTCGGAATCGGCAAAGGTAAACCCGAACCTTGCTTTTTCGTAATTTTCTAGTGCTTAAATAGGATTAAAAATCCATAAAATATTCGTGATAGCTTAGAAAATTACGATTCTTTTTGCAATAGCTTAGTAATATTTCTAAGGACCGTGGGGCAGAGTTTTATAATTTTTAGAGCTTATTTGAGTAGTTTTTGCAAAAATGATCAATTATAAGGACTAAATTGAAATTTTACATATTGTGATGAATGATTGATTTGATGGGCCCACGAGGGGCTGTGTGATGTGATTGAGTTGTGGATATATGGATTGTGGATATAGAAGTGTGTTTTGAGCCCTTTGCAGTTGGGTAGGTCCTAGGTATAGGAAGATTCTCACGGATTTTCGACGACTTAGGACGTATTGGTCTTTTCTTTGTTTGTATTGAGTCGATTTATTAAATGATTGTAATAAAATTGTCGTGTGGAATGACCTTCTTCCTCCGCCCACCGCCACAGTGATTGTCGTCAAGTCTGTGAGTAGAATATTAATTTTAATTGTAATTTCGATATTATTATATGTTCAAGCATGCCCATGCATCACTTATATGCATATATTTATGTAGTTAAACTCTAGGCACGATTTATGTTGCATTCATAACTGTTGATGTGCCATGGATGTTGTTGTGGTAATTTGGAGCAAAGCAGCGTTGGCGTGCGTGTGATGTGGTGTGGACTATGGATAGGACGGGGTAGTCACGGCTGAGTAATTCGGGACCCGATCCTTCGAGGGGTAGTCACGCTTGAGTAATTCGGGACCCTTGATTTGGTTATTAAGTGGAAGTCCGAGCTTGAGTAATTCGGCACCAAAGTTGGATTTAAGAGAGTCGTATAGGATCGGCCCCATATGTTATGATTGATACTACAGGTGTGTGAGTGCTCCAAATTACCTTTCTCGATGCTATGATGTGAATTTATTGCGATGTTGCACTTCATTCCACAAAGTTGCATTAGTTTTAGATAGTTATAGAGATTATGGTTAAAATTGATATTTTACTCTCGAGTCGAACGCTCACTCTGTTCAAAAATTTTTATAGCCGCAGGAGGATATTTTATTCTGGGTTAACCTGCTTTTATACTTCGCAGGTTGTTTATAGATATTTGTGTAATTTTATTTACTCCTAGAATTTCCGCATGTGTTAGCAGTAATTATTTGAATTTGGTCTGTAATATTATTATCATGTTGGACCTGTAAACTTAATATTGTAAGTCGGTTTTGATGGAGTGGATGAGGAGCCGAGCTCCCATTTATTATTATGTTGATGAGTATGTGGAGGGTGAGCCGAGCTCCCAATGGATTGTTTATTGTGTTTACAGTGTCGGGTGAGTCAAAACTCCCGTTGGTAAGTCCATTTTATGGCCTGACTGTCCGCTTGTTTTCTTGAAATTGGGCCCAAATGGGCCTCGGATTGGGTAAATGAACAGTTAGGCTTACTACGGGCCCTGGGGCTTTAGGTCGCCTGTGTCCTAGTCTTGTCCGGCCCATAGGTGGGGTCGTGACAAATGTGGTATCGAGCTTAGGCTCCATTCATAGGGAAAAATTATCTAAGTGTTGGGAAGAGTCTACTAGGAGTCACATGCGGAGTATAGGATTTTGTTTCGTCTTTTCCTGTAATTCTTTGTTTCTAGATTCTATGTTATACCTCGGAAAATATAAGATTACCTCAGTTAGTGTCTTGATTTTCATGGAGTACACAGAAATGTGAAATAGAGTTAGTAGACATGTGAGGTCTATCATGAGGATACGTACTCCAAGAAATGTTATATTTTTGTCAGTATGGGTTTAAATGGTGTGCCCATTTCGTGTAAGGCACGAGTACATAAAAGTGAGTCTTAAAAGTACAGTTGCCCTGGATAAGGATGAGGATACCACTACTGGCAGTCATCAGTAGATGACCCAGTCATAATAAGTTTGTGATAATAGAAGATTCAGGAGAGATAAGAAATTAGGAGACCTAGTCTGTCAGGACGTATCGTAGTAACTATACAATGTTCTCGATGTCTGCTCTGTAAGCTGCATATTATAGTACCGATATGAGATTATTGTGTAGAGCTGCGTACTTCCTTGTAGTGCTTATGATGAGGATGTTTGCAGGCAGTCTCTGTTTTGGTACAGTTATGCCAGAACAGAGTTCTATATTTGCAGAGGAGTTGGGAACTCCTGGTTAAGAGTCTAGAGTTAGAATATTGAAAGGTCACAGTTGGGTGATAACTAGAGTCATGACTCGATTACTGAGATGAGCTAGAGTTACATCAAGAGTTGCCATCAGACCAGAGGTTTCGGACTAGTTGCAAAGTAAATGTGACACTTATAGAGTGAGAATAGTATCCCTTGTGTGTATCAGTATGGAATAAAGTACAACTCTACTACCTAGAGAAGGTCGAAACTATGAATTGATGATTCACAGAGCTATAATATGATAGGAGAGTCATTAATTTGACATGGTTTTGGGCAAGGTGGTAAATGTAGTATCTTTGTTGCATGAAGTTAGGTATAGTCCTATCTTTTAGAAGGGATCGAAAGTTATTACTAATAATGGTGACCAACAAAATAGTGCCCAAGATAGGACTGTAGAGTGTGGTAGAGAATAGTTGGCTCGGGTATCCTGCAGAGGATGCAAGTTCTATTATAGGAATCATATATAATCAGATCACGATGGATGTAAATCCTTTGAATTGGATGACGGGTTTGGGTGCCCGGAACCTTAAGTTTTGGCTAATTGAGTAAACATGGATAATAATAATAATGACAAATAAATAAAATTACTACAGAATCAGTTCTCGAGGTGGTAAGGGTATTATGTAAGCTAAAGGATAAGAATAGAGATCATACAATAAAAGTATGACAGTAATTTCTTTGAGTTCCTTTCTAATTTCAAATTATTCAAAACAATAGTATAATCTAATTATAATAGTGTTAAGAGTAATAAATTAGTGAAGATAAATCACGTAAGGCCAATGGATAAAGAAAGTGCGAATGAAAGTTTGGACAATTGATTGCAGATGCAATATAATCTAAATTCTAGTGGAAGTACTAGCTAGAGTGGTCAAAGGACCAAATCTGAGTAGCACAGACATATGATAACGCGATAGAAACTCTGAAAGATATAGTTAGCAAGTACAATTTATTATGTTAGGAAGAAGAATGGAACCAGGATAGAATAGTCAAGTTCTATTTTGGGTAAGACAAAGGAAATAAATGAAAGAACAACCTAAAGAGTGTATAATAAAAGGAACAAAGTTAAGATATAGGATAGGCTAAGTGTTATTCTTGGCAAGGAGAATGACAAGGATGGAAAACCCAAAATGGGACCACATTAGTGAGAAAAGTGATGGGGGTATGGAATACAATAATAATGAGTAATTGTTAGAAGGTGTGCGATGGTATTGCGGACTACCTAAATAGGTAGAGAAAGAGAAGTTAGTAAGTAAGTTGAATAAAAGCCACTAAGGGATCAAATAGGTATGATGAGAGGAAAAGAATGATAGATAATGACACATAGGTTTTAGGTTAGACTTTTGAGATAGTGAGAAGGTAGTTAGAGGTTCGTTATGAATGTCAGCAAACATTTTTAGTGTGATCAACGTAATCACTTTGTAGTGAAGCAATAACGACAGGACAATAGTAGGGGTAGAAAAAAGTGACAAGTCCGGATGGTTATAAATCACTAGAAAGTTCAAGGATCAAATTAATGACCCTAGATAAGGGTGGAATTAGTGTTGGAAGAATTTATTAGTGAGAGAAATCTTTCAGGAATCAACAAAAGTTAAGGGCACAATAAAAACGATGATAGATATGAATCATAGGTCGAGTATAAGTAAAGTTAATAAATTATAAAATATTATGTCAAGAAGGAAAATGGTACTGCAGAAAGGGTTCATGCAGATGATACCTTATAGGTAGAGCATAATTGTGCTAGGAGATGATGAAATTTGGAGAGAAAGACCAAGAAACTTAAGTGAAACGTTATAATATGACAATCGGGTGTAGTTGAATATAAGAGGATATTTTCTTTCTTTTCAAGTTTAGCTTGTGCTTTTGGTTCTAGAAGGTTATATAAGGAAATGTAAACCGAGTCAAGGAGACCTAGTTATTGAGAGTTTGGTAGGCACAAATTCATACATAATTTCTGATATGAGAATGACAGTAAGTGCATACCTAGTATTAAGTATGAAAGGACGAACAGAGTAATGACAGGAGTCAAAACGAGTTAGCTACCAAGGCTTGCCACTGTTTTAAACTATGAGCTAGAGGAAGTACTATTTATGGATGAGTTTCAATAGATGAAATTGTTGCTGGTGGATAATTTGAGGTTGAAGTTTAGAAAGCTATATGTAGTATATGTGATTATATTAAGGAGAATAACACGTGAAGTATCTTGTTTGGAATTAAGGCATGACACATATTTCCTACAGTAGTGTTAGTTCGGATGGAACTTATAGTTTATGGGGCTCATATTCATCCAGATAATCAATTTCCTACTAAGGCTGGTAGGGAATGATAATGTTCGATAGTTAAGTTGGAAAAAGGAGGTACAAAAAAATTCTCTATGAGTAATTATAAGTGTTACATAAGGTGAAGAATGTCTTTGGTAGGAGTAAATCATAGGGTTAGAATTCTCAAGTAATGAAACTAGTAATCAAGATAAGACTAAGAAATAAAAAGAAAGTTAAAGTTGATGATGGGATAGACATCTTTGAAGGAAAAGGTATAAGGATGAGATAGGACTAAAATTAAGGAATAAGTACAAAGAGTTGAAAAGATACCAACAATACCAAAAATAGGAAAAGGGAAGTGGATAAGATCCAAAGGATGTGAAGAGAGCTCGATAGAGTCGCTTATAATGATGAGGATAAGGAGTGTCTAACCACGCCCCGTGTTAACACTACCTATGAGCGGTGAAGGATACACCGTGTAATCGTGGACGCCTTGAGTTGGCCTAGGGTGTGTTTTGATGCGGAATGGAAAAGTAGTGGCTTATGCTTCAAGGCACCAAGAGGCATGAGCGTAACTATCCCACCCATGATTTGGAAATAGCTATGTAGTCTTTGCACTAAAAACTGGAGACACTACCGTATGGTGAAGTGTGCGGGATATACACCGACTATAAGAGTTTGAAGTACATCTTCCAAATGTAGGATTTAAACTTGAGACAGAGGAGATGGATGGAGCTCGAAGACTATGATTGCACCATCCAGCACCACCACAGGAAGGCCAATGTAGTAGTAGATGCTTTAAGCGTAAAATCTTCCGCGCTTTGGCGCACATTTCACAGAGAAGAGACCGTTGATTCGTAAAGTACATGAGTTGATGGATCAAGGTTTAATCCTAGATCTTTCGATGAGGGGGTCTTGTTGGCTCATTTTTCGGTGAGGCGGACTTGCGAGATAGAGTTAGAGTTTCCCAACACAGAGACCAACAATTAATGAAGATCATAGAAAGAGTACAAGCAGGTGAAGGTGGTGAGTTTGGATTTGCCAATGATGGCGCCTAGTGCAAGGTTCTAGGATATGTGTGCCCAATGTGGACAACCTCAGAATGAAATCATGCGAGAGGCACACTATACACTGCATGCTGTCCACCTGTGTTCCACCAAGATGTACCATGATGTGAGAGATAGCTATTGGTGGAATGGCATGAAGAGAGGCATAGCAGACTTTGTGTCCAAGTGCTTGACTTGTCGAAGGTGAAGTTTGAACACCGAGACCGCCGTGAAGTTGCAAGAGCTCCCTATCCCGTAATGGAAGTGGGAAATGATTTCTATGGATTTTGTGGATCAGGTTACCTCGTACCACGCGAGGATATGATTCGATATGGGTAATTGTAGACCGCCTAACCAAATCACTCACTTCTTGCCTGTGAAGACTACATATTCTCAGGCACAAGACGCCCCGCTCTACATTCGAGAAATAGTCGATTGCATAGAGTTCCGCCCATAATATCCGACAGAGGGCCCCGCTCACTTCTCGATTTTGGAGAAAATTGCAGAGGCACTTGGCACACGCTGAACTTCAAGACGGCTTTCCACCCTCGATGCACGGGACAAATTGAAAGGACAATCCAAACATCGAAGACATGCTTCGCATGAGTGTTTTGGATTTTGGAGGTCAATGGGATGAGCAAATAGCTTTGGTGGAGTTTGCCTACAACAACAGCTTATCACTCCAAAGATAGGGATGCCACCCTATGAGGCACTATATGGAAGAAAGTATAGGTCTCCTCTGTTTGGACTGAAATGGGGAAAGCGTATGTGCATGATGTAGACCTAGTGCAGTACACTTCAGAGATTGTTCCTTTAATCAGTGGAACGATCAAAACAGCTTTCGAGGCGTAAGAGTTATGCGCACCCAGACGGAGGGATGTGGAGTTTGCGATGGTGACTATGTATTCCTGAAGATTTCTCCAATGAAGGGAGTCAGACGATTTGGAAAGAAGGGCAAGTTGGCAACTCGGTATATTGGACCTTTTGAGGTTACTGATAGAGTTGGAGCAGCTTGCTCACCGGCTGGAGCTACCACCCAACCTTTCTCACGTTCATCCCGTGTTTCACATCTCTATGCTCAGGAAATACATTCCCGATCCTTCTCATGTACTACAGTCAGATGTAATAGAACTAAAGGAGAACTTGACATTTGAGGAGCAACCTATAGCCATAGTGGACTACCAAGTGAGACAGCTAAAATCAAAACAGATCCCTATGGTTAAGGTTTTGTGGAGGAGCCATCTGGAAGAGTGCACTGGAGTCGAACGGACATGCGTAGCAAGTACCTTTATCTGCTCAATGTGTAATCATGTACTTTATTCTCGCTTGTGTAAAATTTGAGGACGAATTTTCTGTAAGGGGGGAAGAATGTAACACCCTTGATTTTTTATATATTATTATTGGGCTTCGTGTAGGTATCCTCAATTCGCGGAATTCGACAGTTGTCTGGATCTATGAATTTCCGGCCAATGCACTACCACTGGAAAAGTCTCCGAATTGGATCGAGGTTTTGGCTACCCCACCATTGTCGTGCATCCCAGCGCTGTTCAAGTCGGAATCGCAAAGGTAAACCCAAACTTGCTTTTTCGTAATTTTCTAGTGCTTAAATAGGATTAAAAATCCATAAAATATTTGGTAGCTTAGAAAATTACGATTCTTTTGCAATAGCTTAGTAATATTTCTAAGGACCGTGGGCGAGTAGTTTTATAATTTTAGAGCTTATTTGAGTAGTTTTTGCAAAAATGATCAATTATAAGGACTAAATTGAAATTTTACATATTGTGATGAATGATTGATTTGATGGGCCCACGAGTGTGTGATGTGATTGAGTTGTGGATATATGGATTGTGGATATAGAAGTGTGTTTTGAGCCCTTTGCGAGTTGGGTAGGTCCTAGGTATAGGAAGATTCTCACGATTTTCGACGACTTAGGACGTATTGGTCTTTTTCTTTGTTTGTATTGAGTCGATTTATTAAATGATTGTAATAAAATTGTCGTGAGCCGATGACCTTCTTCCTCCGCCCACCGCCCACGGTGATTGTCGTCAAGTCGTGAGTAGAATATTAATTTTAATTGTAATTTCGATATTATTATATGTTCAAGCATGCCCATGCATCACTTATATGCATATATTTATGTAGTTAAACTCTAGGCACGATTTATGTTGCATTCATAATCATGATGTGCCATGGATGTTGTTGTGGTAATTTGGAGGCGGTGTGCGTGCGTTGGCATGCGTGTGATGTGGTGTGGACTATGGATAGGGCGGGGTAGTCACGGCTTGAGTAATTACTGGGACGATCCTTCGAGGGTAGTCACGGCTTGAGTAATTACTGGGACCCTCGATTTGGTTATTAAGTGGAAGTCCGAGCTTGAGTAATTACGGCACCGTGTTGGATTTAAGAGAGTCAGTATAGGATCGGCTCCCATATGTTATGATTGATACTACAGGTGTGTGAGTGCTCCAAATTACCTTTACGATGCTATGATGTGAATTTATTCGATGTTGCACTTCATTCCACAGTTGCATTAGTTTTAGATAGTTATAGAGATTATGGTTAAAATTGATATTTTACTCTCGAGTCGAACGCTCACTCTGTTCAAAAATTTTTACAGCGAGGAGGATATTTTATTCAGGTTAACTCGCTTTTATACTTCGCAGGTTGTTTATCGATATTTGTGTAATTTTATTTACTCCTAGAATTTCTGCATGTGTTAGCAGTAATTATTTGAATTTGGTCTGTAATATTATTATCATGTTGGACCTGTAAACTTAATATTTTAAGTCTGTTTTGATGGATTGGATGAGGGAGCTGAGCTCCCATTTATTATTATGTTGATGAGTATGTGGAGGGTGAGCTGAGCTCCCCAATGGATTGTTTATTGTGTTTACAGGTCGGGTGAGTCAAAAACTCCCCGTTGGTAAGTCCATTTTATGGCCGGACTCTGTCCGTTTGTTTTCTTGAAATTGGGCCCAAATGGGCCTCAGCATTGGGTAAATGAACAGTTAGGCTTACTACGGGCCTCGGGGGCTTTAGGCTGGCCCAGGTCCTAGTGCCGGTCCGGCCCATAGGTGGGGTCGTGACAATTATTATTATTATTATTATAGTGTTGCTAGTTAAAATGATATTTTAATCAATTATAACTCTCTTTATTTTGGGAAAAAGTCGATTAATGTTAAATAATTTTAAAATTAAGTTTTAGATAAAATAAGACATAATTTCTAATTAAGGTCAAATAAATTCTCATTTAATAAATTATTATTTTTCTTAATTTTAAATATTAGAAATTATTCAGTATTTTTAATTAAAATAAAATTAAAAAAAAGAAATTATAATAAAATTATTTAATATTAAAATTATTATTTTAATAATTAATTATTAAAAAAGAAAAAAATAATATTTTATTATTAACAAATAGTATTTTTTTATATTATGATTTATTTAGCCTTAATTATAATATATAAGGCTTATTTAACTCAAAATTTGATTTTAAACTTATTTAGTTTTAGACTGAATGTACATGAAATTATTTAATTTTTTTTCTTATTATTTTAAATTATTTCACTTTTAATGTCTTCTTCAAATGTGGGGAGTTGTATCCATCTTAAGAATTTTATATATTTATTGTGTTCTAATCAATTGAAAACTAGATGCTCATATGGTAGAGTAAAGAAATGTAACAACTTATTATTATTATTATTATTATTATTATTATTATTATTATTATTATTATTATCATTGTATGATAGAGTCAAAAGTTTGAAGAGCACGACTTAAATAATGAAGAACCTAATTATATAAGGCTCTAAATGGGATTTGAAGAGTGTGATGGTTAGAAATCATGGACCAGCTTTTCATTTCTCCTCTTCTATGTTTGGACTTGTTAGGCTACCCACCACCCTCCTTTCTTAAGCTTTGTGTCTTGGTGATATATTATAGTGGATTTTTAAAATTGTAAACTATTGCACAAATTTAAATTTTTAATTAAAATTAAATAAAAATTAATAATTTTGTCTAAAAATAAAATTGTAAAAGCTTTTGTGAATCATAAAATCACGTGAGGTTTAACCAAAAAAAAAAAAAACATGCCACCGGAAAAGCCTGGAGCTAAAGCTTAAAACTTATTGCTATGCTTCGTTTTTCTAGCATAAAAAATAAAAATTTAAATTTTAAATTTTAGAGAAGTTATTCAAAGAAATACTATTAAAACTTTTTTCTTTTCTTTTTTAATTTTCATTAATTAAAAATATAATAAAAAATACAAATTAATATATTATATTTTTATATAACTTAAATTAATCACTTATAAAAAAATTTAGATTATTCAATAGTGTTGGCAAGTAGATTAAACAATAAACATATTACACGCTTAATTTTTTTACTGATCTTTTTACAAGCTTCATTAGATATTCTTTAAATTTAAACATATTGAAGGAACTATTTACACTCATAGAACACTCTTTTAAGAAAAAAATCTTATTAACAAAAATATATAATAATTTTATTAAATAAGAGAAAATATTATAAAAACTTAAAAACATATCTGATAATTTATTCACTTAAAATTTATTAATAATAACAGATATGAAGAGATATACCTAAAATATATTCTAAACGGATATGAATATGAGACTTATTAAAAAAATAAAACAATAAAAAAGAAAAGAGAGGGAGGAATCGTTGCTGATGAAATGACCACCTTAAAAAGGGATAAAAGGAATGAAAGAAGAAAAAAATAGGAAAAAATTTAAAAAAAATTAAAAAATAAGAGGTTTATAGAGAAAGCATAGTCCCTCTAGATTAAATTTTGATTTTTTTTTCAATTTCTATTTATTGTTATTTTTCTATTTTAGTTTGTTTTCTTCATGGTTCTATGCAAGATATTTGATAATAAATACATACTGTTAGTTTTATTTATTCGTTGTCTATTTTCTTCAAAAATAGGATACATATGTGTGCATTATTCAATCATACCTACATATCAGAATCATCAAATTTTGACTATTTTGATATGAAAATATTGTTCTTTAGTAATTGACATCATTATCATTTATTAAAATCTGATGTTTTATTATATATATAAAAATTATTAATTTCTTATATGATCATTAGATTACTTCAAAATGGTAATATATAGAAATGGCTAGAATAATTGATATATAAATTATATAATAGTTTTTATTAATAATATAATTTTTAATTTTTTTTATAAATTGTAATATTTATTAATATCTAAATGAGAATATATATATTTAATTTAAATGTTACTTAAAATGGTTGGATTCAATTTAATTAATGGAGGAACTATTGAGTGGATTTGATACTCATCAAAGTTCATAATAACAACAACAATTTTCCACCAACATATAGCATAAGAGCTCCATGGTAATTAAAATAACTAATGTTAAAATTATGAAGATACTTGATTAGTAGCTAAAAAGAGCTATTAATTAACCAAGTTTAAATCCCTTAATGGTGTTGTTCCCAATCATTTGTCACATTGACTAACAACCATAGGCTCAAATATGATCTCCCTTTTGTTCCAATAGTTATTTGTGGGCTTAAAAGCTGCCTCTATCTTAGTCAAATTGTCAAAGAATGAACACCAACTTTAGGGTTTTTTTCTTGGTGGAAATCATAACATTAATGGCTCTCCCAAAAGAAACAAAGCTTTGGTTCAAAATATTTGCTTATATAGTACATAACTATTGTGATCATTGCAAAATTATTTCACCTAAAATTTTCTTCAACTTTATATCATCAAGCATGGAGGAACCAAAATTATTATAACCAATTTCAATGGTTCTCAATTGATAAGAATTATAAAAAAAATAAAAATTCAAGAATTTTCTGTTCACGCAACTTATATGTACATATTTCTTCTATTTAGACCTAGCTCAAGGTCAATTTAGAATTGAAATGACACTAGAATTGATCAAATCCATATCTGACTTAAATCGTAAATAAATCAGACTAAAATTTGAATTAAAATCAAAATATATGATTTCGGCCGAACAGCTTTTTTTCATTTAAATTTAAAAAAAAAAAAATTAGACCGTTCAATTTGAATTTAGATTAAACTAGAATCAGAACTAGACTAAAAGCTAAATCATAAGAATTCATAATTCTAATTCTGATTCCAATTCACCCTTTTAGATGAATTAGAACCGATAATTCTGAATTGATTCAAAACATGCCTTTATAACAAAGGATATAGTTGTCTGCCTATTTCTTACCCTAAAATTGTGGTTTTGTTTTTTCAATAGATGGATGCTTTTTTTTCTGAAGAATTTTTTCAGAAAAACTCTTGTCCCATTAATATGCTACTAATTTCATTAAATATGTATTTTTAGTTATTATCATATGTGAAGATTTATTTATTTATTTATATATTAGTGTCTTGATTTTTTTTTTTCAATACTCATGAAATCTAAAATTTGTCTTCAATTTATGCACTTTAATAATGTGGTTCTTGAACAACAAATTTATGATAAATTTTCACTCTTTCATCATCTAAATTTATCTTAAGTGCTAAGTTAATTAATTTTATTTTATTTTTTTTAATAAGCAAGTGCTAAGTTAAAGTTAAGGTGAAATTATTTTCAGCATCAGTCTATTAGAAAGTCTACTAACATAGCATGGCCATGTGATTTCCCATTTAGCAACTCCTAAAGAAATGAATGTAGTAAATCTTAATTACCTGTTTAGCCAGTACTTGTAAAAAAACAAAAAAAAATTATAATATCATAATTGTCGACACCATATTTTGGCCGATCCCCAAAATCAACAAGACTTTGAAACCGATCCCCAGCACTAGGTCTCCCTGGGCCAGCCAATGACATTTCCGATTTCTCTTCATTTTTCTTTACCAGATGACCATATTTCCGAACTCTCCTTAAAAGGAATTGAATCAATGCTAAGACCTAACATTCGTTAAAGCCCTGCCGATCTCTCAAATCATTTACCGATCTCTCAAACCCGCTGCCGAATTTCCGGACCCGTCGGGTATATCCCTGATCTCTGTTGATAAATGAAGTGAACTAGCATTAGATTTTTTTACCAGTTTTATTGCCGATCTCTCGGAAGATTAAGAGCTAAGGTTTTGGTTCGGTTTAACGAGGGTTCCGATCTTAAGTTTTCAAGTTAAATTTTCAATTTTAATCAAGTCCACCGATCTCATGCTTATGGTGCTTTCCGATCTCTTATACTTAGATTAATAATTGCATTTAAGTTCTTGTCTTGCTGTGCTCACACAATCAAATACTCAGACAAACAATGGTTTAAAATTTTCCGATCACAACCATTCATTGAACAAAGAGGCATTCCATTTCATTTCATAATTTGTACAAGATTATGCTCACTCTCTCTCTCACCCTCGGCTTCCTCCTCACTGTCCTCATCGTCGCCCTCAGGAGCCAGGTCGGCCATCCAGGAGAAGTCCTCTTCAGGGTAGCGCTTCTGGAGTTCGGCCAAGAGGTCCTTGTGAGCATTCACATAGGCTCCGGCTATCCCTGTCACCATCTCTTCGTCTTTCTCCTTAAGCTCCTCATCCTTCGCCTTAAGCTCCTCGTCTTTCTCCTTAAGCTCCTCGATGAGTTGGGCGACTGGCGCTCGTTGGCACTGGCGCTGGACTTCTCCGAGAGCCCGATCCCTTTCAGCCAGGACACGAGTCTGTTCGGCCAGCTTGTCTTCATAGTACTTTGCCCGTCCCTCAACTTGAGATATATAATCCCGAGCGGATGAGAGTTGGGATCGGAGGGAAGCCAAGTCCTGATTTTTCTTCCCGATCTCCTTACCCAGACGCTGGACCTTTTCCCAAACCATGGTCTGATTCACCAGGCACTCCACATTCAGACTCATGGAGTGAGTCAAGATATCATCAAGGCTGCTCGAAAATAGCCTGTCCCAATCCTCCCGAAGAAAGATGGAAGACCCCAAGACTTGGGCAAAACCGGGGTTCTCCCGAACAGTCCGGTTATTCTTCAGAGACTCCATTAACTTTTGGGTTCCACGAGAGGAGGTCCTCCCAGAAGCTTGAGTAGGCCCCCTTTCTGTGCTTGGAACAATTGGGAGAGGTGGAGGCTGCTCTTCCGTTCTAGGAGGAGATCGGACAGCTTCTGAGGTCGGCGGACCCGAAGGTTGAGGCGGGTCTCTTTGTATCTCCCCAGGCTCATGACCGGGTGTTCGAAGCATTTCCGAACGCTTCATCTCCTTTACTTTCCGAGAGATCTCTCTTTCCTTCTTCCGCTTCCTAGAACCCTCACCACCCGCCATACCTGCACAAAGAAAAGGTTAGTGAGATCGCTAAGGTCGTGAGAACTGAGATATAGAAAATACCAATGCCGAGGTCAGAGAGCGGAAGTTCGCGGTCTTGGCCGGTGAGCAATTGAATAGTCCAATGGTGCAGCTCGGCAGTCACCGCATCCAAACAAGAATACTTTTGAGTGGCGGCCTGACTCTTCAGATCCATCACTATTAAGCTTTCCTCCTGACTCAGGGTAATGTGATTCGGAAGCAAGGGCCCCTGGTACCACCAGCTGCGGGGGAAGTCCTCAAAGCGGCTCGGATCTTTGCTCCTCAGGATGAAGAAACGGTTCTTCCAATTCTTGAGAGACGAGGGCAGATCGGAAAAGAGCCCGCAATGAGGCTTCACGCTGAAAGAACCAGATGGTCATCGTCCTTTCGCGAAGTTAGCCTGTGCAACTCGGCGAACACCTTAGCCGTAGGTGTTATTCCCTTAGCTCGGCATAGACCTCGGAAGGCTACCAAGATCCGCCATGAGTTGGGGTGAATTTGAGCAATGCACGCTCGGTGAAGTTTTAAGACCTCCTTGTAGAAGTCGTCTAGAGGGAACCTCAGACCGGCCTTTAACTGTTCCTCGTACACCATAACCATGTCATTCTCTTCAAAGGAGTGATCGACACGAAGATCGCCGTGGCACTTGATTAGCTCGCATTTAATCAGCCGAATGTTATATTCTAGGCTAACGATTGCGGTCGGATTCTCAAGAACCGACGGTAGCTCGTCTATAGGAGAGTCTCTCTCCGAAGAAGGTGCGAGCCTTGATGGTATGACCGCCCCGAGTTGGAGTGGAGGCCCTGGGAGGTTCTTGTTGAACGCTTGGCCCGACTGCCTCTTCTTCATCAGACGATGACCACGAGAACTGAATGGAAGGAGGGCTCGCCGCTCTCCGACCTTCGGCACCGCTCATTTTCAAAAGAAATAAAGAATTTAAACTAAAAAGAGGATCAAAGCCCTTACCGGAGTCTGATCGGCGTCGGAAGAACTTGAGAAAACGAGAGAACTTCGAAGTTGTGAGTAGGGGATTGAAAATGGAATGAGAAAACAACTAGCTAACCCTCCCACCCCTATTTATACTAGTCCGAGCATTTAATGCTCGCGAGGTTCTAGGCAGCGCATCGATTGGTGGGACTCGGCAATTTGTTGACACTTCTCTCAAATATCCGAATGTTCAGAGATCGGTTAATTGGAGATCGGCATAATAAGTTAAATATTTTGAATAAAGGATCAGTTAAGTGTCATTCAGGTAAAGAACCAGATCGGATAACCACATTAGAGATCGGAAAATAATCAATGCAAAAATAATAAGATGATAACCGACAAAATAAAGTCTTTATTTTCAAAAGATCGGATTACATCATTTGGGCGACCTCTAGGGATCGGATTACACTAAAATTGGATCACATCATTTCTGTGATCTCTAGAGATCGGATTGCATTGAAAATAAAATACATCATTTGGGCGATCTCTAGGGATCGGACTACAATAAAGGTCTAACTACATCATTTGGGCGATCTCTAGAGATCTGATTACATTTTAGGATTACATCATTTGGGCGATCTCTAGAGACCGGTGGAACATCCTATCTAAAAGGCCTATGTCAAAGCCTAGTCTCGTGGCTGAATCAAAAGACGTGTTTGACCAGGAGACCGGCTGTTGACATCGGATAGATGTGCAGCTCAGATGGGGTGACTATGACTCCCATGAAGATGAGAGACATCGTCACCGATGTTACCACCCGAAACCGACCCGCTGTCGGAACACCCAATGTGGAGGAAAACCGCTGTCGGAACACTCAATGTGATGAGAAACCGAATGAACTCAGTTGAGCGACTCGAGATCGGTACAACCAAGGTCCGCAATATAGATCGGTCAAATCCAGTCCTCTCACCATCGTCAGTTAAGGTCATTCGATCACCGGGATCATAAATTTTCAATCGGTGAGTAAAGAAGTCCATCGGAAAAAGATCAAAGCCACAGTTATAGCCAGAACTTCCACCGGAGCAGCTAGAACAGGGAAAGTAAGAAAGGAAGAGAGGAAAATCAAATGAAAGAAATGTCTCTCACGGCAGGAGTATATATAGGGGAAAATGAGCATTTATTGTTGAGCGAAAACGGCTTAACGCCGGGAATCGAGGACAATTAATACTTTGACCGGACTGACCAAGAAGGGAAAAGATCGAAATAGTAGATCGGAAGGTGGGAGACCAGCATGAAAGGTCGGAAAGAACATGTGAAAGAGATCAGAAATAGGAGGGATCGGTAGGCAAAAAGAATAAGACAAATTCCAATAACCGTCGAATCGTGAGCCGAGGTAGTTAAGGCGTTGCACGAGATCTACACCTCACGCATAAGAATCACCCGCAATGCTGACAGGTGCCAGGGTATTTCATGACAGTCGTGTACATCCCAATCTCCACCGTTGAACCCACTTGTAAGGACAAACCCGGAACCCGTAGAACAAGAGAGAAGACGACAATACCCGCGTCTATTGCTCTTAGCCCTCCGATCGTTCCGCACACCGACATTAGGGACCCGCAGATGGAAAGAAGAAAAGGACAAATATTATGAAGAGTGATCTCAACCATTCATTTTGATTCTCTTTAATTCTGAACCTTCGATCATGTCCTTCAAATCTCGACCCTCCATCTCCCTCAAATAAATCGACCCTTCACGAAGAGCACCCGATTCCTATAAATACCGCATAAAAACTGCTCAAGGGACTGCAAAAATAGACAAGAGAGGTCATTATTATAGCAGAGGAACTCAAATTTCATTTAGTTTGCTACTCGCTACTTAGAAGTGTCAATCAAAAGACTTTTGAAACTAGTTTTCAAGTGTTTTTCTTGAAAAGATTCTAAATACTTGAACTCTACATTTCCAGTTTGTTCATTATCTGGTCACACTCTCACTTTCTGCCTTTTACCATCTCTGTTTTCATTGTCCAAGCTCAACTTCATTCCACTCGGTTCTTTTCATCTTGATCTGATCGCATTTTAGCTAAGCACCCTCCAGTTCACGAGGAACACCACCCCTCAGGCCAATCAATCCGTTGCCTTATCACTATTTGACACCCCATAGTTATTTTAGTAGATTTGGCTCCTTACAGGTAAGAGCTCATACTACTGTTTTATTAAGTGTTTACATTTACTTTCCGCATTTTCTTTGTTCTTCTCACATCTGTGACTTTCTACTTTTGCACAAACAATCCCCAAAGAATGTTCTTGTAAGAGCTCATACCACTGTTTTATCGAGTGTCTGCATTTACTTTCCGCATTTTCCTGTGTTCTTCTTACATCTGCAACTTTCTTCAAGACTATTTTTGCACAAACGATCCCCAAAGAATGACACTCCCAAATCATCTATTTAGTGATCAGTTCATTTTTATTAATCTTCATCTTTTTTTGAAAGCAAGTTTTCTAACTCCTAGTAGTATGTAAGTGGTTGGGTAAACGTAGGTAACTGCAACTTAGGGGTCTCTTTTAAAAGAGAGAACATGAATAACACGTCAGGAAGATAGCCAAACTATTAGGCCGACGTGAAACAGCAATTCGACAAAGATGTCATAAAGTGGAATAAGACCAAAGTAAACGAAACAGAGTAGATCGGTCATTAATAGATATCGGTAAAATGAACGCATGGAAGGTCGGTAAATCAAGTCTAGTTTTCCCTATCTAGTCAAAAGGTATCGAAGCCTTATCCCCAAAGATCTTAGAGCCGTAATCCTTAGCTTTAGGTTCTTATGTCATGTAGTTGAAATTAAAAATCCGAGATCGGAGAAATCCCTTCCGTGCTCTGTTAACTGAAAGAGATCGGAAGAGAGTTCTTATCCTGTCTCAATCCAAAATTTTAATAAACGTAAAAGAGATCGGAGGAGAGTTCTTATCCTGTCTCCCTTCAAAATTTTAATAAACATTAAATAGGGATCGGAGGAGAGTTCTTATCCTGGTCTCAATTCAAAACATTAATAAATAACTCTAAAGGAGATCGGAGGAGGGTTCTTATCCGTCTCCTCAAAATTTTAATAAATAACTTAAAAGAGATCGGAGGAGGGTTCTTATCCGGTCTCCCCTCAAAATTTTAATAAACAACTTAAAAGAGATCGGAGGAGAGTTCTTATCCGATTCTCACACCCGTTCACTAAGGTTGTCTCATTTACTTATGTATCTGGGTGATCCAAATTTAGTGAAAAATCAAATATTCCTTTTACCAAAAGGATTAACATTGCCGTCTAAGCCCTCCTAACTAATTTATAAAGGACGCAGAATTAAATCTACTTACCCTTGTTGAGGGACGAGGTGGGGTGCCTAACACCTTCCCCACCCGTTTACGGACCCCGAACTTAGAATCTCTGTTTTGAAGTGGTTTCATTTTTAATTTAACTTCTCAAATGGTTTTCTTTAGTTTCCCTCAAAACTAAGGTGGCGACTCCTCACTTTTTCCCACTTCGGTGAGTGATCGTCCAGGCGACCGCAAAATCTATTGCGACAATAATTAATTAAAAAAATAAAATCAAATGTATACCAAGAAAATAATAAAAATAAAAAGAAAAATCAAATGCTAAATAAGCATTATGAATTTGGGACAAGTTATTTCTTGTTGATTTTTTTTTCTTTTTTAATTTGAGATAAGTTATTTTAGTTTCAAATCGGTTTTTAATTCTAATTAGAAATTAATTTTTAATGTTTTGAAACTGATTTTTTTATTTTTAATTTTGTTTTTTTCTTATAGTATTTGCAGTTCCTTGATGAAGACGGCCAAAAGATAAAGAAAGAACAAATTAAAAACAGACATATATTCTGCACAATATATATATATATATATATATATATATATATATATATATATATATATATATATATATATATATATATATTATTTACTTAGATTTTATATATTTATATATTTAGTTCTCTGTAAATCATGTTTAAATAATAATAATAATAATAATAATAATAATAATAAATGCCATTCATATTGTGTAAGTTGTAGGGTAAAATGGCTACTGGCTACTGCCTACTGTCTTCGTGCTTTGGACATTTTCTATCACAAGCAAGAAACAAAGCTTAGATAGTGAAATATGAGATTGAAGTTGACGAGAGGGTTTGTTTTTAGCCCAAGCATGAAGCATCTATCTGGGATTCCCTTTTCTTGGCTCACAAATAAAAGAAAAATAAATAATAATTAATTAAAAAAAATAATTGCTAATTAAAAGCCTAATTAATTTTTTTTATATATATTTAAAGTGAAGAGAGTTAAGAGATCTCAAGTTTTAATCTTCCCGTCTGTATCCTAAGATTATTCATCTTTATGTTTAGACTGAAAAATGATTACTTTCTGTTGTATAGCCTATAATTGTCATTCGGATCCATTATGTTTTCATTAAATCAAAACCAATTGAATAAAACATACTAAATATTTATGTCAATTTATATTTATAATAATATCTTTTAATCTTGTGTGAAATAGCAAAACCTTTAAATTTGTTACGATTATATTATATCCAAAGGAGTGAAATTAAATTTGAAAAGTTAATGATAAATTATAATATAGTATTTGAAGTTTTACTTGATTAATAAATAAAAGTTATTAAATTTTATATTTAAAAATAAAATATATTTTATTTTTTATTTTTAATCGAAATTTTATAATAAAAATTATTTTTATTAATTTTAATTAATGTAATTATCTTTTGAATCAAGCCAAATAATTTATGTATCCAAATATAAAATGTAAAAATATATCCATACCGTTTTACAAAGTAATTTTAAAAAGAGTATATAATGAAAAGAACACATCTCATGTAACATCTATTAAATAAAATGTATATTTTATATATAATTTATTTTAGTGAATATGTGTATTTTATTTGGTGCATGATGTTTACGGATGATATTGTTCTGATAGATGAGACACGAGAAGGAGTCAATAGAAAGCTAGAACTTTGGAAAAGTACTCTAGAGTCAAAGGGTTTTAAGTTAAGTAGAACGAAAATAGAATACATGCATTGCAAGTTCAGTGAAGGCCAAACTAGTGATAGAGAAGGAGTTAGTTTGAATGGAGTGATACTACCCCAAAGTAATCACTTTAAATATCTAGGCTCAGTCTTTCAAGTAGATGGGGGATGTGAGGAGGATGTTAATCATAGGATTAAAGCCGAATTTTTGAAGTGGAGACATGCCACGGGAGTTTTATGCGATCGTAAGATTTCCAATAAATTGAAAAGAAAATTTTACTGTATAACCATACGACCGGCTATGTTATATGGCAGTGAGTGTTGGGCACTGAAAGAGTCGTACGCATCTAAGATAAGAGTTGCAGAGATGAGAATGTTAAGGTGGATGAGTGGCCATACTAGAGTAGATAAAGTCCGTAATGAGAGTATTAGAGAAAAGGTAGGAGTGGTGCCAATTGAAGATAAGTTGAGAGAAGGGAGATTGAGGTGGTTTGATCATGTAAAGCGTAGACATATGGAGGCTCCAGTTAGACAAGTAGAGCACATTAGGTTAGAGGATAGAAAAAAAAAGGGGGTAGACCTAAATTGACTTGGAGGAGAGTAGTACAACATGACCTAGAAGCATTACACATTTCTGAGAATTTAACCCAAAATCGTTCAGAGTGGAGAAAGCGAATACATATAGCCGACTCCAAATTTTTGAGATAAAGACTTAGTTGAGTTGTGTATTTTATTTAATTGATATTATAATTCATAATAAATTAGATTTAAATATAAAATTTTTCACTTATTTTTTTTCTTTTTCTTTATTTTTTCCTTGTAAAAAGTAGCGTAGAACCATGAAAATTATTACATTAAGTTTTTTTATATGTAAATTCGATTAATCATGTGGATCAAAGTATATGATATATAATATTAAAACATTTAAATTTTATATAATTTATGTAAGTAATGAAAATGTAAAATATACGAGTTTTCACAAATTTTCATAGAATTTTTTTTCTTTGTGAAGAGAATGACAGAATTATAGAATCATGTACATTTTTGTATTGAGTTTTTTTTTTTAATTTCTCTTTAATTAAAATTTTAACTCATTAATGGATTTTTTAAAAATTTAGTAAAAAAATAAACAAAAAACACCTTAAATTAAAAAAAATTTAAAGATGTTTTTCAATAAAAAGAAAACTAGAAAAAAAAAAACCTCCAAAACTAAATAGGGCCTAATTAAGAAAATAAGAGCATGAACAGCAGCAATTAATTAGGAAAGAATTTGAAGCAGAAAAGCAAGCGAATAAGTTAGGCAATAGTCAAACTCCTCTTGATATGAAAATCTTTGGAGTCCAAATATCAAACTCCATCCACACATTGCTATTTATTTCTTCTAAATGAAAATGATCTACATAATCAACCCCAGCTAATCAAACCCATATTTTCAACACACGTCCTTTTCTAAACTTGCTTTACAGAGATGTCTTCACATATAGTAGTTCTTTTTTCTTTTTCTTTTTTTAAATATTCTTTCAAGAGATAACTTCTTTCCATTATTTTCTATCAATTATAGATTGAGTTGAACATTATTATATAATTAATATTTGATTATTTTTTTATCAAATAAGCTATTCGAGTCTCTTTCTATCTTAATTTAGTGAACTAAGTTCTATTCAAGTCTCTTTCGATCTTAATTTAGTGAACTAAGTTCATCTAATTAATATGAGTTTTGTAAACTTCTCTTTCGAATCATATTTTTTTTAATAGAAAATTGAGAGAGTGATAATTTAAATATAACTCTATCAGATAAATAATATGTCTTTAATAATAGATTAAACAATAATTACAGTCGAAAGTTAAATATTTAACGGTGGATTGTTAGTAATTAAATAACTAAAAATTAATAATTAAAATTAAAAGCAGAATTTGTAATGGGTGAATCCAAATTGAAATGACCCATGGAAAACTGTGCTTGTTTGCATCTGATTCAAATAGAAAGTCCACTTTGAAGCCATTTTCATGACTCAAGAGGCAAACTGGTGTGTGTCCACACTGGATAACCAATTTGACAATGAAAATTTTGTCCTTTCTATTGAATTTTTGATATGAAATGGATTCTTTCTTAGCGAGAGAAGAGAGATAAAGTTTTGATAAGGCAAATCCTGTCACCAATCACAACCAATGTCTATTTTTCTTCACACCTTTACCCTATAGAATTAGAAGCCTACCTAGATCATTGCCTAAAGGCTTCCTTGCTTAAAAGTCCCTCCACCTTCCACGGTGGCCGGTGGGTGGTGTTGACTGCTGTCTGATATGTTCTTTAATGTGGGCCACTTCCGAAGTAGCATGAATATTTAGTAGCCATGTGATGTGGGCCATCCTTTTTCATTTTGTTCATCTTCTTCGCTAGATGGCCTAACATGCCTAACAACTTGGAACAACTCGGACCATATCAGAACCTCTGATTGTCAATTGTTTGCATTAGAGATGGGGGGTAAAATATATATCATCATATTAATTATAATGATTTTTTAAGTACATTAATCAGGATATTCTCTTCATATTCATTTTTCGAGCGCTAACATGCAAAGTAAGATCTTTCTTAAACGATTGACTCTACAAATCGAATACTTAATTAATCAATTCACAAGGTATAGTATATATTTATCACTACATTAAACGCACATAGGCGTATCAATTATAATTAAAATTATAAAATAAATAAAAATTAATCAAATCACAAAAATCGTAAAACTTGATTTCAAAGTGTCAATCTTATTTAGTTCTATTATTAAATTAAGATCTCATTAGTGTTAGATTATCACATAGTTTTAATTTAAAATTGATATTTTCTTACATTTAGGTAATCAAACAAACATTTCTTAACTCATTAGTTCTCCACTCCATTTACAACTGTTTTTATTAGAAAAGAAAAAGATTGTTATCACGGGAAAATTTATAAGCAACAATATTGTTATAAAATTGCAGAAAATCCCAACTGTAATGCAACATATGCCAACTAATTTTTATTTTTTCCTTGTCTTTGATGAGAGGTGGTTGCCGATGATTGGGTGTTGTTGACTCATTATAATCATATTACACCATCACCATATAAAGATTGGGTTTGGTGCAAAATCACAAATCTTCAAGATTCCATGGAGACTTTAAAAGAAATGAAAACCCATCTCACACACAAGCAGGTACAGAGTAGAGAATCAAAGGAAAGCTTAACGTGAACTTTCATTTTCCTTTCAGCTTGGCTGTATGAGTCATGAATATATTATAGAGGTGATTGGGGAAATAAAATATGAGAGAGGCTGGCTGTTGAAGTTGAATGGAATTAAAGTAAAAGTAGGAAAAAGGATTAGAGAAAGAGGAGTGGAGGCTGGCAAAATTTGTCTGGCATTAGGCAGCTGCACAAATCAACTAAACAAAACAAGTAAGCAATGACGTTAATGGGAGCACCACAAGATAAATCATGTCCAATAAGGGGACTGAATTTTGGATTTGAAGAGGGAGTGGTTAGCCTAAAATCTATTTTAATTGTAGCCCCACTTGCATATAATTACAACCAGAAGAACATAATTGAAAGTGAAAGGGAGGAATTAATAAATAAATAAATAATCTTTCTTTAAATAATAATAATAATATTATTATAAAAAAAATACTTTATTTGCCTCTTTCCCATCATTTACTAGAATTGCTTCCATGTGAAGTGCATCAAAGTTGAATATTTATTTTGAAGTACAAGATCCATCTGCTCAGTCCGAATTGGATCCAATCACTAACTTAACGAGCCAGGTTTAAATCTCCACTTTCCCGACCTCCTCGTTATAAGATCCATCTATAAGAAGTGGAGTTGGTGCATGATTAATACAGTAAATGCTTTTCAAGAGGAGAAGCATAAAGCATATGCAGATGTGGGTATGATTCAATCCATGGGCATGAAAAATATTGGAAAATGAATGGGCATGCGAGATGATAACGCATGGAAGTGCACGGCGGTCCATAGCAATGACACGTATTACTGAGAGTAAAAGGATGACTTTATTGAAAGGGAGATGAAATATAAGATGTTTCCTTTATGGATTCAAATGGTCCAAAAAGTTTTGTCCCACTAACAACTTTTGCAAGTAATCCGAGAGCAACAAGGACAAGGAGTCTTAGTCCCCCATATACAACAAAGAGGCAAACGAAAAATGAAGAGTGGGGTAGGGTGAAGCCAAGGACCACATCCATGATACCTTTTGAAAGAACCTAATACATGCACATTTGGTGACTATAGTATAGTATTCAGCTTAAGTCAGCTGGTCCAGTCCAGAGGGAGATTTTTAAAACCAAGGAAGAACACATTAAATAAACATATGAAATTGTATTTCACTCGACTCTTCTACCTAAATGCAAACAAGTTACAAGTCTACAAACATATGAATATGATATTTACAATTTGTTTAACAAAATGGGTTGATTCCTTTTATATACAGGAGTTGGGAACAATTAAAGGATTAAATAGAACATACCTTCAATTAGATGGATGAATAACAAAAACTAGAAAAAGTAAAGGTTTCATAGTGAATTTTGCCTAAAACTAAAAATGCAGATGCATAGTGTGAGGGCTTATATTAAGTATCACTTCTCATCAACACATAGGAGGGGCAAAACCAATCGACCCAGTTGGATAATGGACTCCAGGCCTGATCAACTATGGACCCTAGCCTAACTTTGAGAGTAATATACATCCAATACTAGAACATGGACCATGAGATAAAGCATACATCCAGGCAGCTAACATGCATTCCCAACCAGAAACACAACACCAGAACCAGATGACACGTTGCATGCCTAAATTCTGCTACTCAACAAGACCAAGTGTGATGTTATTCTGAGTACTGTTGAATTAAAGATAACTAGCTAGAAAATTGGAATCTAATATCTCTAAATCACATTGTAATTTCACAACATAAGAAATCATGTTTACAGTTGCTTTATATGATGTAAACTTTCTTGACCTTCCAGGATACGCATCCACTAAGTTGCTATAAAGGCAGCGAAATCTGCAAAGAATATAAGCAATGCTTAGAACAAATGCTAAAACTGGACCTTGAAAATCACATAGGACCTCAAGCACCAGCACATGTATGACCTAAAAAACAATGGTAAGTTCATTTGAGTATTCTAACATAACCAACCATGGAAAGAAAACTTGCATCTTCAGATTACACAGAATTATAGACCCATCAATAGGGAATCCTGAGATCACCAGAAAATAATATGAAGTTCTGAAATTCAATTATGAACATTCAATTGCAACACCCAAGCCCTGACCATGTACACAAATGTGCTCACTAACAAAAGTTTCAGACACTACAATAACCAATTAGACTGGACCAAAAGATTATATTTCTTAGCAGACATAGCATTAATAAAAGAATAACAGCATAGCATAAAGGCTTGAGGCAAATAACTATAATTTTGGGCTTGAGACAATTAGGAAAAGACATGAAAATTTTGGACAGATTTGAAGAACTCAATATCCACCAAACAATATGGATTCAAATTTGTATATTAAGGAAATAATTATGTTCTCTAGTCTTCAGAAGATCCAGCCACAAAATATAAACTCACCAAAAACAGTTTCTTCAAATGTGACACCATTATGTAAGGATCAAATTCTAGTAGCCCTCAATTCAACAGGATTACCTAGATTAAAAGAATATTTTATCTGCTCTGCTACTCAGTCCTTAACTGTCCCTGTACCAGTCTACCAAAGATCATAGCACAAGTAATTCAGTACATTGCTAAGCATACAACTCTTAAAGGACAATACCAATCCTACACCAATATACTTGGACAGCTAATCCTATTGCAACAAATTGATGTGGGATGAATTTTCTTGGGACAGTCGTTTAATCTGCTTAAGAACTAAATGATGGTTACAAAAGGATAACATGATTGTAAAGGCAGGCCCAACCAGCACACAAGAATCACCAAGGGCTAACTCCACTGCAACCCTGAATTAAAAAATCCAGAAACCCAGACAAATAACCAGCACAAACATGCATGCAGGATGCAGCATGGTTCATCCAAGAGGTAACTCTAGCGCCACCAAATGCAGAAACATATTAAAGTCTAAATATACAAAACAACTAGCTAGGGGCAAAAAAAACCAGCTAGAGATACGGTTTGCATTTGTTACTTTTCTTCTAATGCATATGGAACTCAACAAAGACTACAATAACAAAAAGCAGATAGCAGTGGGTTTTCTCTCTCTTCTTAAGGTGCTTGAAACATAATCCGCTTCCCCTAATAATCTGAGACCAGAAGAGAAAGGAACAGGAAAAACAAAAGGTACTAATGCTTTTATCAAGGAAAATCAGATGTCTGAATAGAACGCGGCTGAATAGTTTAGCCAAACATGTTGGACCAAGAAGTGGGGCAGGATTTTCAACATTAATATTCACCGAGTTGACTTCCATATGTTAGCAACCATTTCTAGTAGTTTAGTAATTACGCTCAGGTTTACCATAAAATGGAAACAACACCCCCAACCTCCCCAACCCAAAAAAAAAAAAAAAAAAGCAAATTGTGTTCTGGAATGAAATAAACCATATGAAGGGAGAAGAAGAAAATCAACTAGGGAATAAAAAACAGAATTAAATATGAACAATGACCAAGAAAAAGAGCCCAGAAATTGAATTACTTGCTTATTGATAGCTAGGGATGGACGATGGTTAACAACAATAAGAGATGAAATCCAATTCTTCTATATTATGATTTATAATCAATTACTCGGCATTCCTGAAATCTTTATTTTTCCTAGTTCTTGTCGGCATCCATTGATGGTGTTCATTGCTTTCTTTCATAAGTACCAAGAAAGGATACAAAGAAGAATTGAAATTTTGGGGAAGACGAACAAGATGAGAGAGGAGAGAAGCGAGTCGTGAGATTTGGGGTCAAGTTTATGTAAAATTAGAGTTACTATTGTGTATAAATACACACACAGAATGTTATATATAAACTTCCTATCAATAACTACCACATAATTAATTCTTTTAAATATTTTCTTTATTTAATTTGATTATAAAAAGTATGTCTCTAACTGTAAGCTACGCCACACTAATATTTTAAACACTTAACTACATTTATTTTATTTTGTTTCACTCCACGTACCAGAGCGATCCACACCCCAGGTAACCTTGATTACACCATGAATGGCCTAATAAAGATGCAAGCATCCTTGACTATATGACTACAGACAGTGTGGGCAGGAGGTTCCAAAACAAAAGACTGTTTTCAACTACATAAATTGAGTAACATATTCAGAGATAAAAGTTTAAAAATTCTCATCTCAATTACTTGGCACATGCATGATTTAGCTAATGATCAATAAAAACCCAGCCCAACCTTGAGACAAGGCTGCTGCCAAAAGGAACCAGGGCCCTAGAAACCAAAAAGATAGGCTAGTTAGTTTCTTAACATTGATAACCTATGATAAAAATCAATGATAATTATTCAAAAGGAAGCTCAGGAAAAAACAGAGAGATCTTTGTATTGATATATACAAGAGACAAATGCGCAAGCGACAAACATTGTAAATCAACTTTATTTTTGAAAAGTGGACTGCCATACCTATCAAACCCATTAGCCTCTTTCTCAAAGTCTAAATTATATGCCTGTAAAGAGTTGTAATCACTAATCTCCTCACATCATTTACCAATGCAATGATAACACTGCACGAAACTTAGGGCACATTAGAAACCCAAAATTTTTACTTCTTAGCACATATTGGATCCTCAAAATTTTGTATAGTGTTAAGTACCATATGGAAAGGAAGATCTCTCCTAGAAACACACTTCACATAAAGGGTTACATAATCTCTCTCTCTCTCTCTCTCTCTCTCTCTCTCTCTCTCTCACACACACACACACACACACACACACACACACACACACACGGGCGCACGCACACGCACACACACACACACACACACACACAGCTCTTTAGTCAACCTTTTACAAGAACAAACTAATACCATTATTTCCCTCTCTTTAATAGGGTAATTGCACACTCAACATGCATCTCAATAAAAGCATAATCTAACGGTACCATGGTAGCAAATTGCACTCCTCACTAGATATTTGCCAGAGATAAAATCATATCCTAAGCACACCCCAGCAGAGTTTAGGGTGGGGAATAAGAGAAGTATGCGAAACTCAATTTCTCATGAAGATACAGAACAAAGCTGGACTTGTCAGCGTAGAAACACGTGTATCAATGGTGGATTCTACAATACATAGGGGATGGCCACTTCTAAATGCATTACTCAATTTCCGCATCATGAATTGATAGACTTTCTATATCTCTATGTTTTAACTTTTCCTATACGTCAGTTTTGACTAAGCTGGAGAACAAGGCTTATATGTGGTAATAATAATCCACTAAAGGCAGCTAATCTAGTGTAACTTGCATCCAAGTGTTTGTTTGTCTCCAAACATACATCAATTGCCTAAGGATCGTTTCTTTCTTTCAAGAAATTACAGAGTTTTGATAAAGCAAAAGAAAACTCCCAAGGGAACATCACCAATTAGTAGAATAAACTCCGAATGGTTGAAACTTCTTTGTTGGTCTATCTTCCCTATGCTGTTTATTCAATACAATTCAAAAGGAGAAACAAAATAACAAATCGAAAATTCTACAATTTTCGATAAATTGTGATGGGATATTACTCTAAATGCAAAGAAGAAGAAGAAGAAGAAGAAAAAGAGAAGATAAAAACTAATCAAAGTTACAACATTTGTCCAATAATCTTCCTGCATTGAATCTAAGAAATGTGAAATAGATATAGTCTCACCAAAATCACTAACACTAATTAGTAAACCCCAAATTCAGTAACCAATAACCTCAATTTTCAACTGACCTGCCTTGAATCAGGCATCACTATCATCGCTATCATCGTCATCGTTACCATGGTCGTTAGCAACATAAACCCCAGGCTGCGCAGCCCGTCGCCGCGTCCTCGACGGTAGAATGTTATCCAGATCAACCTCAGCCAAAGGATCATCCTCTAGCTCACTGCCATCACCGTCCAATTCACTTCCACCATCACTCGAATCAATGTCGTCATCATCACTATCATCATCTTCCTCCTCTTCTACCATTATCCCCTTACCTTTCCTATCCACCACAGCCGCCTCTCCGTTGTCTTCCTCCTCCTCTTCCTCATCCTCATAATCTCCATCATCATCTTCTTCTTCTTCTTCTCCTTCTCTGGTGTCGTCATCTTCTGCCACAGCTTTACTGCTGCTTTTCTCTTGGGGAATGGAAGAATTGGCGCAGGAATTGTCATTAGAAGGTAGTAGCGGTTGGTTTCCGGTGATTTTCTCCTCGATGACCAGTGAATTGCCGTTGTGGGTGAGAGATTGGAGCTTTTGAGTTTTGTTAGGTTGATCTTCTGGGACTGCTTCTTTGCCATCTGAAACTGGAAGTGAATCGAGTTTACGCTTGGAAGGCAATGTGGATTCGTCTTTATTTTCAGTTTCTGGCATTGATCCTTCTTCTTTGTGCAATACAGAGTCAGCCATTTTGATGGGGTTTACTAGAGAAATGCAGATTTTTAGGGTTTTTGATGATCTTCTGCACCCATCAATTTATTTATTTATTTATTTTTGGTTGCCAAGGAGGGGCTTTTATTGGCTTTCTTGGCGAGCTCGAGTTTGGCAAGTCACTTGTCCACGAACGACATGTCGTTTTTCGGTTGCCACAGCAAAACCTTTATTATTATTATTTTTTTAATTTTTTGTCAATAAATTATTATATTTTTTTAGATAAAAGGGATTTCTTTAATATAAGGAGAATTATGAAATAAAACCAGAAAGATAAAGAAAATTAATCTATTTATATTTCTATATCCATTTATATTTAAAATTTTTTAAAAAATCTAAAGAAAGATCGGCAATAACCCTTTATAAGCAACTAAGAGAAAGAGAGAGAGAGCTTGGAAAGAGAGGAGAAAGAGGAGTTTATTTCCTCTCTAAATAAAAATAAAAATGGTCTAATAAAAATAAAAATAAAAATAATTTATAATTACTAAAATATTATAATTTAATTTTTTTTAAGTTAAATTAAATATTTTTAAATATTATTATAAATTTTTTGAATAAAATCAAAATAGATATATTAATTTTTATTTATATAATAAAATAAATATTTAAATATTACACAATAAAAATATTGATAGAGGGGATTCAACCTGAATCAAAGAGGTATTTTAAGTTTTTTACTATCAACCCACCGTAAACGATCCTTTCATCTAATTATTACCTTGTTTGCGTATTTGCATGGGCAGCACGTGTCTTCATCCGCAGCTTATAATCCACATTTTGCTGCTCATAAAAGAAGAGAAACACACACTTTACAGAATCTCACAGGCAGGCACACAGAGGTTTTGGGTATGAAAACAACACTTGAGACGCATATGTGATGATAGTGTATGTATATTTAAAGAGTGGAATTCAAAAACCAGTCGTCTCTTGGAGGGAGAGTGGTATTTCCACATGGAAAGACGGAGAGTTCAATATAAACCCAAAACGCCATTGATTTCTGTAGACAGGAATCAGAACTTTTTCAACACCTGTTTATTCATCACCTTCAATTCGTCACCCTTTTCTTGGCCACTATCTAACCACCCCCTTATCACCATTTTTATTTTTCTCTCTTCTCTCCCACATCCGCTACTCTTTCTTCACCTTTCTCAATGCTAACCCTAGTTACGTATGTCTGGTCTAGTTTGTCACCGAACTAAAAGATCTCAACTTGTAACCCCAACCACATGAATCCACATTGCACTTTTTACTTAACCAAACCCTAACCCAGAAACCCTACCTTGTTCTCTTTCTACCTAGCAAGATTTTTCTTCATACCCATCACCCAAAGCCATTGTTGTCACTTTGTGAGATGATCATTAGGGTAATGTGAGTGCTAATATAGTAACATTAATATGGGTACAAAAGATCAAACAAGAAGAAGGAATGGAAGAAGAACAAATGTCAAATGAACCAGGTAGTGTGAAGTATGATCATCAAATGCCCTTGCTAAAAATAGAAAAATAGAAAAGCCCACTTCAAAGAAAAGAATCACCCCATTATTCACCCACCCACCTCTCTGCTTCCAGCTTTCTCTCTAAACCCCTCCATTTCGTGATTGCCCAGCGTCGATCACCGGTAGTGTTTCGATCTGAGCAGGGCAGAGAGAGACACGGAAATCCAAACACACTCACTGTCTGAGACTTTATCTTTTTCTTTTCTTTTATATAAGGAAAGTACACAGAGAGAAGAAAAAAAAAGAAAAAGGAAAGAAAACGAAGGTTGTGGTAAGGCTAATGATGATGGAACAAGGGGCGGGTCATGAGAAACCCGAGGCGTGTGCTTGGATGGCAGGTGGAGAGGGTGTTACTGCGGAGGGGGACAAGGCCCGTGAATGGTCGGATCGGGGCGGGATGACCCGTAGTCATGACCTTGTTGCTGTGGTTGGTTTTGGTGTCATAAGGAAGAAAAGGATGCCCAGACAGAGGAGACCATCTTCTTCCATCAACCACCTTTTCTCTTTTTCTACTGCTACTGCTGCTGCTTCCTCTTCCTCTTCCTCTTCCACCACCACTTCGCACGTGCCTTCCCCCTCGCCTCTGCACCACCTTCCCTCTTTCCCCGCACGTGTGAGAATTTTTTTTTTTTAATTTTCGTATCGTAGCTCTTATTTTAATTATATGTCCTTATTTTTGTTGGGTTATTTACTACATTTTTTTTGGTGCTAATTCATGGGCAAGTGTTTTGTTACTCGGGTGAGCTTATTAATTAGTATCTGTCATTAATTAATTAATTAATTAATTTCTTTCTTCCCATTCATCTGTGTTGTCTATTAATTTTCTTTTCAAAGCTTAATTTTCCAGTAATTAAAAAGAATTTCCTTACATTTGACTATTTTTATATTGTTTAGATAAACGGCTTCATATATAATAGATGTTTATGGAAGGGTTTGTGAATTTTGGAAGAATTTATGTCGAATTCATTCCAAGATTGTTACAGGCAACTTAAAGAAAAATCTATACCTTCACATAGGAATCTGAAATTAGAATTAATCCAAGATCTAGTGTCTGTCTGTGGATTCATAAGAAAATAAATTAAGAAAAGAAAATACAATTGCAGGCATTTCTAGTTAAAATAATAGAAATTTAAAGAGTTATCACTGAAAAATTGTGAGTTTTGCAACCTGCAGGCAGGTATATGTAATATATATACTTTATTCAGATGTTTAACAATTAACTAAATTAGTCACTAATAAGTTGCCTTCTTAATTTTAGATTATAGCCATCGCATTGAAACAATAATGAAATAAAACTAAAAATTAATGCATAGAGAGTATCTAATATATAATTCAGTCAGATTTTAAGCATTTAAACTTAATATATTTTTACTGGCGCATGCGCTTACGGTTGTCCTTTGCTTTTATTCTAAATATAGTAGAGATCTAATCGCCGAGTTTCATGATTATTTTGAGGATATTCCTATGTTCTTGCCATTTGTGAGATGTACTCCAAGATCCTAGGTATGCTGAAGTATTGAGACACCATTGATTTACTGCTGTGTTGGAGACGTTATGTATCATTGTTGTATGCTTGTTGATGGTTTGAAATCAACTACTTTTTCTTTCTCATTTACATTTAGATTTATATATCTATTTCACAAAAATCTTCGTGATGATGACTTCCAAGTGATCCTATGCCATAGGTAATTGATCAAAGGAGATTGAGTTTCCTCTTTCAAAAGGAACTTAAGAACAGTGATGTAAGCTCCCTGAAGAGGATGATACTCCCAAAGGTCTAATTAGTATCTGTATTTCTCCTCTGTTAAAGATTTTGTAGCTGTAACTTCTCTTTCTCTTCATAATCAACTCTAATTATAGCTCCTATAAATGTGTATGCTCTCCGCGGCAGTCACAATTTCTTCATGGAACGTTAATTATATGTTTTGCTATATATGGCACCGTGTTTCAGAAAGCAGCTGAGGCACATCTCCCTCTCCTGGAGTCGAAAGAAGGAATTTTTATCACCATGGATGACTTGGATGGTCTGCATGTTTGGAGCTTCAAATACAGGTACAAGCTCCTTTCTTCCTATCTCTTCAACCAGAAATCTTTCAATTAACTTAATGTCAAATGGAAATTAAATTTCTGCATATGTATGGATCAAACATCATCTATGTGATCCACTTATAATTAAGTTGTATATATTGTCATCAGGTACTGGCCTAATAACAATAGCAGAATGTATGTACTTGAAAATACCGGTATAGCCTTTTATTGCCTCTCAAAATTCTCTGCTTTTTCTTCTTTTCAACAATTAACAAATCACTGTTCTTGTATTGAATTTTGTCAGGGGACTTTGTTAACACGCATGGATTACAACTTGGAGACTTTATTATGGTATATAAGGACAATCAAAACCAGAATTATGTAAGTTACTCTTCTACATTCTTAGACTATGTGAAGACTTCTCTTAATAATTTGTTTCGGTAAATCTTAAATACTAATCGCAGCATATTTATGATGTTTACTCAGGTCATTCAGGCTAAGAAGGCCTCCGATCAAGATGTATATGCTAATATAACTAGCACTGCTGTTAATGATATCTTTCTTCACGATTATGAGTTTAACAAATCCAGTTTCTTTTACATGAATTATCCAATGGTGGACAATACCGGCTTGTCATTTATCTATGACACCACCAACTTCTCCGACGACTCACCACTTGATTTTTTGGGTGGATCGTTGACTAACTATTCAAGAATCGGACATATGGAAAGCTTTGGATCCGTGGAGAGCTTGTCGCTAGATGAGTTCAGTTAGGCTAATTATTAATAATGTTTGTCAAGGTAAGTGCATTTTGTTAAACGAACATGGTATGCACTACCTGAAAGTATAAGATCGAATGGAGGGTATGATGAGAGACTTCATACTTCACTAAGGAGTGTAGTTTTTCAAGTGCCCTATAATTGTAATAAAAGGTAGCTTGTGTTACAACTTGTGGCATGGATTTTATAATGTCCTACACTGCGTGCTTCTCTTTGACTCATCTCATGATTTTTATGCTATTTACCTACCTTTTCACGAATTAAAAGATCTTATTGTTATAAACATCTTGCATCATCTTGAATAGTGCAAGGGAACTTACCAAGAAGAGAAATGTCGGAATTGCTTTGTAGTAAAACCATGAGTTTTTCATTTGCTGGGACTTTGCTATAGTACTCCCTCAATTGATCCCACTAATGCAGGTAAGCACTATTGATTTTTCATTTATCATAAATTTTTGGAACAATACAATAAATGTGCATGCCAACTTATGAATGTCATGAAGCTGACTCCAGCAAATGAGCAGCTGGAGATGATTAGCACACTGCAACAAAAGGGGTCTATTCGTTTTTTTTTTTTTCTGAAATTAATAAGAACATCGATATAATAAAAAAGCATTTGCATATTAGATATATATTCAACATTAAATATGAAAGTACTAGTATTGGCACATAAGATATGTTCTCAACATTAATAAAAAAATATCGATATATGTATTCGATGTTAATAAAAAGTATCGGTATATTAAAAATATTTTTAACATTGATATAAAAATGTTAGTCAACATTTAACATCTCTAAATTAAATTATTACTATTTGTAATAGGGATGTCCTAATTAGAGAGTCTAAGAGGGGGTGAATTGGACTAATTTCGATTTTTCGCTTGCTTGAAGCTTTTGGAAGAATGGAAGCCTAGCACACTAGCAACGGTATGACAACTCTAATATATCAACGTCCAAGCTAACAAACAAATGCAATAAACAAGTTCTCAAGCAATCACACATGTGATACACTTAAAACTATGAAAAAAAGCATGTAAAGAGTTGACCACATGAAGAGATAATAAAGAATCCAGGCCATTCAAATAACTTCAATAATTTTAGCCCAAGTAAAACAAGCAAATTCTCATATATAAACTGAAATTAAATGAGGATAAAGGAAGAATAGCTTAAACACATCAATTTATAGTGGTTTGGTGTTCATGGCTTATGTCCACTTCCTCAAGAATCACATTTTGAGATCCTCTCCACTACTGGACTCTTTTCATAGGCAAGAACAAGTCAAATACACCCACAAGCTTTTCTTTGGAGCTTGGTAACCATCCACAAAAGAACTCCATACCTAATCTCTCAACTCCCATTCAACACCTTGAATATTCTCTCAAAGCCACAATAAATATGATTGAAGTGGTGTTTAAATCTCTCTCAATCACAATAAACATACAACAATAAATCTATGAAGAATGAAGAGAAGTTACGCCAATTTAGCTCAAGATAATTAATTGAGGGGTTGAAAGCTTTTAAAGAGAAATTTCAACTTTAATGCATTAGAGAAATGACTTTCATGCCCAACAAATAGTACAATAGTGTTTTATATAGGTAGGGTTGAAAAGCTAGCTGTTAGATACATTTTAAAAAGTCAAAGTCCATTAAAAAGTGAAAATATAGTCCTTATTTTATCTTCTAGCAAACTTAGTTAGAAAAACACTGTCAGGTTAAAAAATAACGCATTACTTTTGAAAGTAATAGATTACTGTCTCATGGAGGATTTTGCTCAAAAGAAAAATAACATGATATACTTTCGTTACTATCTCAAAAATTTACGCTTTCAAAAGATGGCTTCAAAAATTTTTTCGACATTTTAAAGCATCATATTTCATGTGTCTAAAAATGTGTAAACATTTAAAATAGGTCATCTGTCATGACCCAACATATGTGCCGGACCGGCACTAGGACCTGGGCCAGCATAAAGCCCTCGAGGCTTATAGTAAGCCTTACTATTCCCAAATCCATAACCAAGATCCAAAAACTTAGGCCCAATATGTAAATAAAATTAAATAAAATAAAATATTTTTATTTGGATCAACCCAACCAGATAACCTTCAAAAAACTGAAGTCAGGGGAGCCCCGCTCAACCCTGATACCATCACTTACAAATTGTTTATATATTATACAAATCTTCATTTATTAATTTCAAGAATTTAAATTAACACAATTTCTAATAAGGTACATACTACTACTAACACATGCGGAGTTCTAGATTTCAAATTTTGAAAAAATAATAAAATAATTAAATAATCGACGTTAAACCTGCAAGGAAGAAAGTAGGTTGCTCTGTAAAATAACTCCTCCTATAGCCTGAAAAATAGGTGAACAGGAGAGAGCGTTCGACTCAGAGAGTAAAATACCAATTTTAACTATAATTTCTATAGCTATTTAGAGCTAATGCATCCTAAGGAACGGAATGCAACACCATCAAAATTTTCATACAAACCACATCATAACAGTAAAAAGGTAATTTGGAGTACTCACACACCCAATAATATTCAAATATTATATATATGGGAGCTGATCCCCTAAACAACTCTCTTAATCCAATCTCTGCCAGTGAGTGTCTGTCAAACCGGACTTTTGCTTAATAAATCAAATGCGGGGGCCAGCTAGATCATCTTGATCTGTGCCTATCCTGACTTATTCATAAAGGACCGGTCCCAACGAGTGTCTCTCAAGCAACGTCTACCCATCCTATCCATATCTAATACCACACACCATACGCATGCCAACGCACGCACACTGTTCCAAATTACCATAAACAACTTCTATGGCACTTCATCAATTAAGAATGCAATATAAAATGTGCCTAGTATTTAACTACATAGATACATATTTATAAGTGATGCATGGACATGCCTGAATATATAATAATATTGAAATTATAATTAAAATTAATATTTTACTCACAGACTTGAACCAAGGTCATTATGGCGGCTGGGCGGAGTATGAAGGCTGTCCCGGCTCATCTAATAATTTCATTACAATTATTTAATATATTTGACTCAATATAAATTTAAAAATGATCAAAGACACTCTAAGTCGTGCTGAAAATCCGGCTGAGTCTTTCCCTATACCTAGAATCTACCTAGCCTGCAAAAATATTCAAATAATACTTCTAAATTCTCAATTTCCACGATCATATCTCATCAACATCATATGGCCCATCCTGGGCCCTCCAAATCAAATAATAGTCATAAACTTGAAAAATTATGTTTTAATCCCTATAATTGACATTTTGTAAAAATCTACTCAAATAAGTTCTAAAAATTCTAAAATTTTACCTCGCTGTCCTTAATAGAGTTATAAGACTATTTCAAAAAGAATTATGATTTTATAATCACCCACGAATATTTTTGAATTTTTATTCTAAATCGGTATTAGCCGGAAATGAGCAACTTGGAGTTCGGGTGAAGGAAAAAGAAGAAGAAAAAAAAAAGAGAGTTGTTGGCAGGGATGAACCTAGACATAGTGGTGTCTAGGTTCATTCTACACATGCATAAATCTATGTAAAATTTTATTTTAAATCCTAAACTTTTAAGGACCTTTCATGTAAACCCAAAACTTTTTCAAATTAGTCCAAATTCATTTTAACTTATTATTATTATTATTTCACCAAATCCATTAAAACAAACAATTAAATAACTTTTGATTAAATTCCCTTAAAATGCACTAATTAATAATTTAAATACTGTAACCAAATATTTATGTTATTTCATTTAACTAAGTATAAATGAAAATATAAGTATAATTAAAAAGCATGATAATATTAATACTTTAAAACAAATTTATATATATTTTATTTAAAATTGAATCCTTAAAATGATTTTGCAAAATATGTTTAAGAATAACATTAAAATTTATGCATAAATGAATATATTACAAAAATTATAATTTAGCTAGATAGCATTAAAATAATATTTGAATAATGTAGAAAATACGAAATTTATATTTTAAAAGAAATTCAGGTTATTACATCATCATTTGAAAAAATAAATTAAAATTGGCATATAATTCTCTCATTCTTTTTACAAAGAACCTAAACCTAAGGTGCTAAGGCTTTTAACCTAGCTTGGACTACCTCCGTGACTTTTGATTAATTTTCTTTGGAATCCATCATTCCTTGATGTATCCCTTTAGCTTCCTTGAGGTTTGGAGACCTTAATTAGTTAATTTTCCTTGCTTACTTTCTTGAATACCTGAAATTTGCTTAATAAAATAATTAGATGTACCCAAGAGTTTTGTATTATTAAAATTTATGCTCCTTTAAAATATGGGGCTAACAAAAAATGCATTTTTTTTTTTAAGATATGTCAAAATCCACCACCATCTAATAGAGTATTTTCTTTATTTATATATATATATATATATATATATATATATATATATATATATATATATAATTCTTTATACATAACTGAATCATTTAAAATCAATGCTGAATCAAAATTTAGGTAAAATTTACACATCTTTAATTTTAATTTAGAATAGTATTATATAGTATCCTCGTTTAATAAAAAATAAATAATAATTATATTATAATAACTAAAAATAATAAGTTAATTATAAATTGGAAAAAATAATTATATTTATTAATTTTTTTAAAAAAATATTTAATAATTATAATTTTTTAAAATTTAATAAAAACCACAGTTAGAAAAATAATATAAAAACACAGGAAGGTGAAATTTTCATTTCCTCCATAACTGCAAGTACAAGCCCCTCTGTGTAAGCTCCAAAATCAAAAAGAAGCTCAGAAGAAGAAGAAAAATGGCGACAAGATACTGGGTGGTGTCTCTGCCGGTTCAAAACTCTGCTTCCACTCTATGGAATCGTCTGCAAGACCAAATCTCCAAGCATTCCTTTGATACTCCTCTCTACAGGGTTGCTTTTACTACACTCTCATCTCTTATCTTTTCCTTCTCCACTTTACTTGATCTGATTTTTTATTTCTCAATTTCAATTATCTCTCTCTTGATTTTTTTTTTTTTGTTTTTGGTTTTTTTTCCCTTTCAGTTCAATATTCCTAATCTCCGTGTTGGAACCCTGGATTCTCTGCTCTCTCTCAGCGATGATCTTTTGAAGGTAGTCAAATGCTGATTTTATTCGATTATAATCTTTAATTCGTATGATCAAAATTTTGCAAATTTCATGCTATTTTGTTTGTTTTCCCAATGGAATTTCGGAATGTCAGATCATATTGTGCGATTTTGCAATTATTTGGTTTCATTAGTTTTGTTTGATTCAATTGAATATGCAGTCAAATAGCTTTATAGAAGGAGTGTCTCACAAGATCAGGAGACAGATCGAGGAATTGGAGAGGGTGTCTGGTGTGGAGAGCAGTGCTTTGACTGTTGATGGTGTGCCTGTGGATTCGTATCTCACCAGGTAATATACTATGATTCGATGAAGTATCGATGTGAATACGATCTTGAGTTTGTTTCCTTTTTGTAAAAAGACAAAAAAATCAATGATTTTGTCTATTGTTATGATAGGTTTGTTTGGGATGAAGCTAAGTATCCAACTATGTCGCCTCTAAGGGAGATTGTGGACAGCATTCATACCCAAGTGGCGAAGATTGAAGATGATCTCAAGGTGATGATTATTTTAGATAATATTTACTTTTAAATGCAAGTTCCAAAGTATCATGCAATGAGAAAATTCTATGTAGAAAGAGACACGGGTTTTGCTGGTTGATTTATTTTTAATGTGGCATCTAGGGAGAGAAAAATTGCTAGACTTGTTTTGTTTGGTTTCTTTTCCCTTTATTTACTGAAGCAACAGCATGGTTTCATGAACTTTTAGAAAACTTTTGACATTTATGAATTATGAGTCATTGTTAGCAACCATTATGTGATTTTTTTTTCTTCATTTTCAGCCTAATTGAAACAAATACTGAGATTGTTGAGCTCATCTGCATATGCATTTTCTGGCGTGGCAATTTCCTACTAATATGCTATGATGTTGTTAGATGTAATTATTATTTGTACATGATTGTGAGTGGCTATGAGCCTTAGTTTTGCATTCTCCTCTGCAGTCACTGGTGAAAGGCACAAGTATTTTATTGATTATTTCGCCAAGAATAATCTGGTGACAGCTGTACAAGGTGTAAATGTGGTCTATGTTATGACTCATGTATGGGATTGGAAGTTTGGGCCTTTAAGCTTTGTGTTTTCTGTTAGGTTCGTGTTGCTGAGTATAACAATGTGCGCAGTCAACTCAATGCCATTAATCGAAAGCAAAGTGGAAGGTATGAGTATCCATTTGATAATCATGGATTCATGTAACATATGAGTACTTTATTCTTATTCTTTGTATGACTGGTGTTGGTGTATTTCAGCTTAGCTGTTCGTGATCTTTCCAATTTGGTGAAACCAGAGGATATTATTACCTCTGAACATCTTGTGACACTGCTTGCAATTGTCCCCAAGTATTCACAGAAGGACTGGTTGGCAAGCTATGAAACATTGACTAGCTATGTGGTAAGATTTGTTTCCTTTGGCTTGTAAATTTGTAGTCCATTAATTGCTGCAATGAGGGTTGTTATCCATAGTATTATAGTTACTTCAATTCTTCATTTTACGCTAATGTACCACTATTGTATGAAGATACTTGGACATGGGTATGAAACTTTTATTGTTTGACTTCAAATTAGTAGGAAGTCTGGTGAAATTTAGAAAATAGAAAAACCCAACACCTGGGAACATACCTTTACCTGAGGCCATGTATCACAATTCACAACTTATAACGGTAATGTCAGTATGTTGGAGATCAATACAATTAGGTTTACTTAAATGTATAACTTTTAGCTTAACTGTTTCTTCAAATTTCTTCATTTTATTTTACTATTAAAGCTTCTCTACTTCAGCTTGACTTGTCTGGCTTGGCTCTTACAGGTTCCCAGGTCCTCCAAGAAGTTACATGAGGATAATGAATATACTCTTTACACGGTGACTCTATTTCGCCGTGTTGCAGACAACTTTAGAACAAGTGCACGTGAAAAAGGGTTCCAAGTGAGTATATTTAGCTTTGCTCTTTTCCTTTAGCTGTTACTTAAATGCTTAAAAGAATAGTGCCATCTCATGTTTGATACCATATGCACTATGCTACTATCTGGCATCTTCATTTGAAAAGTCAGCATGAGTAAATGCTTTATGCTAAATAATTGGGTTGCTGGGAAACGTCTAATTTATGATTGTGTCTGTTTGTACATGATTCAGATTCGTGATTTTGAATATAGTCCAGAAGCACAAGAGAGTAGGAAGCAAGAGTTGGAAAGATTAATGCAAGACCAAGAAAGCTTTAGAAGTTCGCTTTTGCAATGGAGCTATACTAGTTATGGAGAGGTAATTTCCTTTGCTTTCCTTTTTCATTTTCTTTTTCTTTTAATAGAGTAAGATTAAGGCTTTATGAATCTAAGGATTTTAAGATTTATACTTATGGGGAAACATGTTGAGGAATTGTAAATTGAATTGGGGTTGATTACGTTGATGTTTGAAGGAAATAAAATGGCAATACATGGTATTAACCAAGGTACCAGAGTTTAGAGTTTACTGAGTATCATAGATGATCCATTGGAACTATGGGTCATATCCATTCTACACCCTCAGCCTAGCAGAAAAAGTACCATAGTATCATGTTTGATCAGTCTCCTGATCTTTTAATTGTTTTTTGTATTGTCAGTAGATGTTCACCTCCCCAACCTGCTTGTACTCAGTACCCACAGATCTTCAAGAATGAGATTATTCTGTTTATGTGCTGGTAACATCAAGTCTTGGCTGCCTCTTTGGACTTCAGAATTTGACATTTTCCTCTGCTGGCACTTTTGTGTATTTTCATGTGACTGGGACCAATGGCTTTAAAGAGCCAGATCAATTTATCCAACTAAAAAGGAAAATAAGCCATGAGACCTATATGGTGGTATCTAGAGTTACTCATATCTTCGTCGCTGCTTTTATGACTCATCTTAGCATTCTTGTTATTTCTGTTAATTTTCCGTATCTACAATTGTTAATTTATTGCTGTCATTGCATTTCTCATTTAAACAGATCAAGTTTATCTCATGCAGGTTTTCAGCTCCTGGATGCACTTTTGTGCAGTACGTGTTTTTTCGGAGAGCATTCTAAGATATGGATTGCCACCCTCTTTCTTGGTAAATGCTCTCTATATTATAATTTTCCATGATTTTCCTATTCAGCATTTGTTCTTTACCAAGCATTGGTTACTGGCATAATTTCAGGCTTGTGTTTTAGCTCCTTCTGTGAAAGGTGAGAAGAAAGTGCGTTCTATCCTTGAAGGATTGTGTGACGGTGCAAACAGGCAAGTTTTTATATACTCTTAAAATGTTTTATATCACATGTATCGGAAGAACTTTCAAATAATTGCAAAAAACCACTGCTTGAGGTTTGACTGATTGTTCCTGGTACTCAATGCACTTATTTTATGGACAAAGGAGTTTCAGAATATTTGCCCGGCTTTTCAAAATCTTATTCGAGGCAAACATTTGTGATCTTGTTTGGAATCAAATTATACTATTCCACGTGGTGAATAAAGGTTTGGAGGACTTCACTGTGAGCACTCTTCATCGTATATTGAGGGAGGTGTTCAAAAGTCTGATTTATATCTTTTCTGAAATTCTACTTGCTCTTTCTTACAAGAGATTCCCATATTAAGATTCTGCATCTCTGAGGAGATTAAGTAAACAAAATCTTCAAATTCAAGAACAATCTGGTTTTCAAAATTGATAAGGTGACGCTAAATCCACAGCTCAAAATGGCCAGGAATATGTCCTGAGATAGAAAAAAAAAAATTGTTATTCTCTGGCTGTATTAACTGTGGAAATAGCAATCTTCAAATGTTTGTCTTTCTCCTTGTTTCCTAATATTTGTCATTTGATAGAGCTTGCATTTTTCCTTGATGTGGTTTTTCTGGTTCCATAAGTCCATATGTCTTTTCTTTTGTGTTAATGATGAATTTGATTTTTTGCATCTGACATATTTCCTCATCTTTCTTCTATGCTAATGCAGCGCATACTGGAAATCTGAAGATGAAGTTGGGGGAGGGATGGCAGCTTTGGGAGGCGATGCCGATGGTCATCCTTATGTGTCGTTCACAATTAACCTTGCTTGAACAATCAACAGTCCTACTCCCATATATGTGCCAAATTCTAAGTCCAAGGAGTCCTTTAGAGATCAATAAATGGACAGGAATGATGATACTGTATATTAGCATTTGATAGATTAATTCTTTGGTTTATTTACAATTGGAGCATGTGAATTTAAGTGCTTGGTTTATGAGCAATGGAAATATTTTGCGGGGAAGATCTAGTTATTATCAATATGTATTATGTATTCTAACACTTAATTTTGAGGTTCCATCTCTGGCAAAACAAGTTTGTGGTACTTTGATTGATGTACTTAATTTATTGTATTTTGATGATTTGCAGGATTTGTTGCATTCTCTTTGCCATTTCCCCTTCGTTTATGAAATATTTAATGTGGATTGCCACGAATCCAAGGCTTGGTTGTTGGCTCACACTAATTTTACTTTGTGAATCTTTTGAATCATTAATCATTCACCATGGACAGCAATTATCATACAATCAATCTACCTAGTCTCAGTTGATTACTACTATTTTTTTTAATGATTTTATTCTTTTAGGGAAAAATACATTTTAATATCCTCTGATTTGCACATTTTATTAATAAGAATATGAGATTTATTTTTTGGCACTTTTAAGTACTTGTGTTATTACACTGATAGCACTTAAGGATAAAATTGCTAAATGTGTCAACATATGTTGAAATGACAAGTCTTTTTGTGCTTTTAAGCTAGTATGACAAGTAGGTCTTACATATTTAGCTATATATACCAGCCTGTCTGTTTCCACAATAAGGGATTAATGTTAGCCTATTTTGTTTTCTCTCATTCTTCCTGTCTATTGATTTTTACAATAAGAGGTAAATGTCAGCTTATTTTGATATATGTGAGACATACTTGCTATACTAGTTTAAAAGTACAAGGAGAATGTCAATATATATTGATATCGTTTAGCAATTTTATCCGTAAATACTAATAATATAATAATACAGACATTTAAAGTGCGTCAAAAAAAATCTCAAATTCCTATTAATAAAGCGCATAAAACCCATGATACTAAAATATACTTTTCCTTTTTATTAAAGTAAATTTCTAATGGATTTCTTCTGCTTGACGGGCCCCTAGGTTTTGTCATAGGTTCGATCTGGTCCGACCCAATTAACTGTTGAGAAGGTGTTAGGACCATTTATTAATAAACAACTTTTGCCGTTGCCAAGATCGCCACCGGATGGACTTTCAGATGGACTTTCAGAGGCAGGGGAGGCCGACTCATGAAGGATGGCCAAGGGGAAGCATGGGCCTTGGAAGTCTCTTCCACTAGCTTGGGTTGGGAGATACATTTTAACATAAGTAGGATTCCAATTTCAAGTCTACTTTAAAACTAAAATCAAACTAAATTTATAATTTTGATTTGATTTGATTCCTTGATATTTTAATTTTGATTCAATTTAATTTTTTAATAATTTAATTTTATTTTTTAAAACAATTTTATATACAAGTTATCATGGAGAGTCGTACTTAGATTACCATTAGAACTTTAAAATTAATTAATAATATATAATATATTATATAATATACATTTTAGTTATATTTTAATATTATATAATATACATTTTAGTTGTATTTTAATTATATGATTTTTAACTAATACATAAATAATTAATTGTTAGAAAGTACATTATATAATATAGGGTCTGTTTAGCATTGCTGTTGAAACTGTTGCTGAGAAAATCACTTTTTTAAATATACTAGTTAGATAGTGTTAAAAAATAATTAAAAATTAAATTTGATCCGTTTTAGTCATAAGAACACTAAAATAACAAAATAGATTTTTTCAAACTGTTTTTCTCAATAGCATCTAAAATGATACTTTTATTCAGAAAAGCAGTTTTAAGCTCTGAAACTCAATGCCAAATAAAGCTATAGTAAATACACTTATAATTAAAGACTATAAGGTGATTTAATGCATTTATAATTAAAATTGTTAACAAAATATAGTGGAATAAGAGATATTATTTGAAATGTATAAGTATATATAATACAAACTTTCCCTGTACCTATCCCACCCACTCTCATCCCTACTACTTGTCAAGGGCTGCTGTTGGCCTTTCTGCAGTGGCCCTTTGTCCTTCTTTCTCTCAGTTTTTCAGTTATTTTCTTAGTTAATAAAGATGATTCTTTCATATCAATAGATTTTTCATGAATTAGATTATTTCTCTCCTCCTTTGGTTAAGATTAAGGCTTTATGCGGCTTTTGTTTCTGTCTCTTGGTGGAATTTCTCACTTGAAAGAAGATTTATCTCTACAATTTCTTAAAGATCATTGTCTTAGCTTACCAGATGAATAATAAGATTTTCAAGTAATTGCATCAATTAAGGTTCTTGAAGATCTTTGCCTCTACCTAGCTAATGGACGAGCTGATTTTCAAACAATCATGAATTATCAAGATTAGCTTGCATGATGCCACAGTTTACAGATGGCAGAAAACCTTTGGTCTGATCTATTTGGAAATCAATGCAATTTCACTTGTCTATAACATCATCTCTCTATGGAAAAGATAGATGAAAAAAAATTGTATTTCTACTCCTCAAATCTTTGTAAGGGGACGTGCCAAAAGGAACATAAAAGATGAAAGACCATTATGGTAGCAAAAATACAATGAAAAAATGGGTCAAGACAAAAAGAAAACTAAACGAGCCATTCTTTTTAGATTTTAATGATAATGAAATAAAAAGGAAAACAAAGAACAATGAAATAAACACGAACAGAGCTAGAACACAACTTGGCTAAGCGAGAACAAACTAAACTAGAATGAAACAATTGAACATAAAAAAGAAACGAACTAGTACACGCAAAAAAAGATGAAATAGTGTGACCTTTTTATGGTTTTTATGTGTTAAATAATGCAATCAAGACAATAGAGAAAGGTAGAAACAAGAATGATAAACTTGCAAATCCCTTTGATGAGTGTTGCCATGCAACAAAAAAAACCAAAAAATTGGTTTATCTTGATAAGTCCTAGACTTCACAAGAATGCTCCAAAGTCCAAGATAGACACTACACCCAAAGAAGATAAGTTAAGATATTTCGCTACAGAATGATAATCAATAATTTTGATAATAATTCTAAAACTCTCAATAAGTTGTTAAGAAACAAATTACATGTAGTGGTGGCCTATTTATAGGCCTAAAGTCTTACAAAATAGGAAGAAATAAACCTTAACCAAGTAGGAAAACAGCTAAAATTAAATAAGAAATTAAGCTATTACAAATCTAGAATTTAATTAATCAAAATATAAGGAAAAATCTTTGGAAAGTTAAGCTTCTTAATTACAATAGCCTTCCAAATTCTTTCCACTTTAGGATTACTTTTAAGATATTCTCCTTGACTTTTCAAACTCCATGCAACTTAAGGATCCTCTTTTGTATGTCACTTTTGTTCCTTATCTAATTGGAGTTGACTTTTCAACTCCTTGCGAGTTTTAACAACTTTAAACACTTTAGTTAAACACTCATTTCTCACTTGAGTTTGACCTTCTTCACTCTAATTAGGCCCAATTTTGCTACTTTAATCAGCTCATACATTTTTACCTGATATGTTGACCCATTTAAGCTAGTCTTCTTAGCTCCAAAACTTAATTATTTTGCTCTAATTAAACTCATACAATCATAATTCAGGAGTTTCTTATGTTTCTTCTACTTCCTAAACTTGATGAAAATTTTTGCCCTCCTCCAGGACTGAACAGAGAATGGTTGTCTCCGTCCATAAGGAAATGTTTGGATTTCTAAAGTTTGGTTAATTTTAGGGTTGAGGTTTTTGTTTGGATATGACGGACTGACCCTTCGGCGGAGTTGAGCAGAAGGCAACACCTTAAGGCATGGTGTATAACTGCACATGTGTTTGGTCTTTCTTTTTTTTTTTTTTTTTTAATTCAAGTGAACTAAAAACTTATTTTCTTTAATATTAATAACAGAACCGATAGAATCAAAAAAACAAATTGAAAAATTGAATTGACTCAGTTGGATTTGAGTTTTCAGTTGTAACTAAAACTACACAGCCTTAGATGTCAATGCCAGAGCTGATTTTCAAGACATGGTTGCGAACAGAATTTAGGCTTTCTTGGTGATCACTATGGTAAGTTTTGGTTTGTTTTTGAACTCGGAGGGTAGCCTTTAGGACGAGCTTTCGCCATTTGGTTTGATTGTTTCAAGAGTTGTATTTGGAGTTTGTAGAGATCCAATTTAATTTTAGGTGATGAATGATGCAGAAATTGTCGGGCTGTGTTTTGAGTTGGTGTGTTTTGAATTTGAATGGTTGCGTCGTTTCTTGGTTGATATACTTGATCTTTTGATTTTTTTTTTTCAATTTTTAATAATTAATACGTATAAAAAATAATATTTTATTTGGCCATAAATGAAAGGATTACTATTAGTTTGGGCCAAAAAATTTAAAATAAACTTATTTGGACATCATGAAAAAATTCAAGTATACTCATCCATAACTAGAAAGTTTCTTCAACATTATGCTCATGGGAGATAAAAATTTTAAAAATTAAAAATGTTAAAATAAAAATAATACTTAATATTATTAGAAATACTCAGAATATATTATATTCATAAATTAGGAACTAGAAACGTACTCATGTAAATGTAAAAACTACACTGATTATTAACCAAGTCGAATTGAAATTAATTCTTGAACTCATCTACGACCGACGAGTATGAAGTTATAAGCCTAATCCCCACACACTTGTACCCACAATCCCTGCTTGAACAAATTGGCAAGCGTTGGAAGAGCTTGCAGAAGCAAAACTTGGATCTCGACCATATGGCATCCAAAAGCTTGGACATGAGAAAGAGATGATGAAGCCTGCATCTCCAACCTAACTAGTAGACATTTAGCGTCACTGGAATGGAGGATGCATTCCTTACTTATTGAGGAGAACAGATTCTGATGCTATGAAAGAAATCACATTAACGAGCTTTACCATTCTTAGTCAATAGAATACCAATGGTTAAAATGACCAGTATTTTGTTTCAGACCGAATGAAGGCAATGATTCAATCAAAAGAACTATTGCACTTGAAATAATCAAAACACCATTCCTGATTCCTCCATGCTGACACAGCTGGAATCGCGATTGTTGTTACCATAAGAGCTACCAATGGGACTCCATAAATATTTCAAACTTTCCATTTCCATAGGGCAGTAAAAACGAAGTTCAGTATATAATATGTGCTAAAAATGAAGAAATAAAACCCTCTACAAAGGCTGAAGATTAATGAATTCACATAGAAAACAAATATATTCTCATATACCAAAATCATCCCAAGGGAAATGGACAGGATAAATTAAATCCCCCCATCTGCCCATTATTTTTGGTTGTCTTGACAGGGGATATTGTGATCCTAACATCAAAAAGAAATTTCATATATGATCTAATTAGTGAACGTATTCATTATAGAAGGATGAAGCCAAAACCATCCCTCCAGAGAGAAAAATTAGTGAAAATAACTTCTGAATGTAAAAGAATAATCTCCACTGGCTTAAGAGTCATCAATCCTGCGTTTATTATCCCTATTGTTTTCTCAGCTTCCACAACACAACACGATAAATCTGCTGATTTCCAAAATTACACCTTTGCAAGCTCAGTTGCAGCAGCAGCGGGGACAGCAGCAGGAGCAGCACCACCAGTGGTTGGCCTGCAAATAACATCAAAGCCCCATAAACATGAAATACAAAATCAAGTATTTGAAAAAGGGCACAACAATCATCAATAGTACTTACAGTCCCACAAAAACTTTGAATGCATCATAGATGCCCCACTGGGCTCCAGTAAGAGTCCCAATCATGACAATACGGAGAGGCAGCCCTCGGGTAAACAGACCCCATAAACCTAGCTTCTTTACAGCCTGTAAAAGAACAAAGAAAGAAAAACACAATAGTAAAGTAAGCAAGGGGACAAACTAGTAAGTTTCCACAGAATCACAATTGAAGAAATGAAAAAAAAGGATACTCACATCACCAACAGTTGCACCTTTGGCGTTGTTAAGGAAAGAGACAAGATTATCAGCAGGATGAGATACAATGGCACAGAAAACACCAGCGATATATCCACCAGCAAAACTAATGCCAAGCTGTAGGGATTTGCTACACTGGTCCTTCGGTGTGGGGATGGCATGCTTGTAGATCAGCTCAACAATGGTCTCAAAAGATGCAAACTTCATCATTGTATCTGCAACAAAGTGTTTGACCTCATAATTACCAGCAACCACTAGTGGTACCGCTGACTTGCAAAGAAAAACAAAACACAGTACAAACAGCAACTTGTAGTTGCAGGCTCACACAGGGGGAGAGAGAGAGAGAGAGAGAGAGAGAGAGAAGAAAAAAAACTCATCTTATTCCAGCACATCAACACCATACCCAACCATCACTTGCACCAAAGTGAGAGTTGAGGCAGCACAAACTGCCACTGGTGTTGAATTGTTCAACATGACTCTTTCCAAACAACCCAACCCACCCACCCCCTCCCCCAAAACCGAAAAAAGAAAAAGAAAAAGAAAACACACACACACAGGGTTCAAAAAGATGAATATCAAACTAGCATATATTTTCCCAGCATAGTTAGCCAGAAAGTGATTCCTGAAGCATGCAACAAAAAAATGACTTGAGTGGATATTTAAGGGAACCAGAAACAGGAAGAAATGGTAAGATCTTTTGAGAATGAAATGGTAATCATTAAACACAAATCTTATCTGTAAAAACCAACATTTCTGTAAGCTAACCTAAGGGTGTAAATGAGCTGAGCTTTGAAGAGCTCAAACTCGGCTCATTAAACTTTTACTGGGCTTGAGCTTGGTTAGAGTTCAGATTTGAGCCTTCAGCTTGGCACGTTCATACTTTCCTCAAGCTTGTGCTTGGCTCGCATTTAACCGGTTTATCGAGCTTATGAACTCAGCTTACATTTAGCTCATTTCTCAAGCTTGCGAGCTCAGCTTATATTTAGCTTGTAAGCTCAAGTTCCACTCATTAAGCTTAATTAGTCAAATTACTAAAAAAATTATAATTTTATTAATTATTATCTAAACATTGTTTAACGATGGATTCAATAAATCATAATAATGCCATAAAGAAAATTAGCTCTATTTAATTATATTTTCAATTTTATAACTATATTTCAAATAATTTAAGTATATTATAATTTTAAATAATAATCAATAATATATTATTTCATAGAATAGTCATAAACAAAAATAATTTATTAACATTATGAAATACAATAATTAACATAAATGATCCATATTTCAATATAACGTGCTAAGCTATAGAACTTGCAAACAGGCTAATAAACAAGTCAATTTAATGAACTAATTCATGAGCTTATTCAATAAGCCGACTCAAGACCCATTCAACAAGCCTACAAGTTAGCCGGCATGCAAGCCTTAACAAGCCAAGTAGTAACGAGATCGAACTTGGCTTGTTTATTAAACAAGTCTAAAAATTAGGCTTAAGCTTGACTCATTAAGAAAATGAATTAGATCGAACTTTTATCAACTGAAACTCGAGCATCATGCAAGCGTGTTCGGCTCATTTACACCCCTAGCCTAAGCTTATACATAAGATATTAATTAAATGCAGTCACACTGTAACACAATCAAATTATTAAAAATTCCTTGTTTCAAAAATAATAATAATTCCTCTTGATCAATACATGAGATCACACCATAATTATTGCAAAGTTTACTAAAAACCAAGTTCACATTGATAGGAAGCTCAAGTTTGGCTGCTCCAGTGTGAAAAGAACAGGACAATGACCTTGAGTACTTTTGCACAGGAGAAAAGCATTAACTTTATTTTTTATTTTTGAAAAAACTGACAAGTTCCAAACTAATCACTGCCTACACATTGCCATCAAATCCAGTAAAGCTATCAATAATTATTAAAAATGAAATGCTAAATAATAATTAATACATCAACCACAGAACAGAAAAAAAAATCAAATATACTGAGGAGGAGAAATAGCAAGATGATGATCCTCAACTTCTTTGAAATAATTATGCAGAAAGAAAAGAAAAAGTGGCATAGATGATGACTTACATGGAATCTGACGACCCCAGAGAGGAACAAGACCTTTGTACAACCTGAAAAAATATGACAAGTTATTTACAGATACAAGTTTACAGACTAAATGAAATAAAATCAATGATGAATTTCATAATCATACCCAAGCGCGCCTTCAGATTTTACAAATTTGGGAAGTCCATCAGCCAGGCCTCTGGCAAAACCAGGCTGAGTTTGAACTCGTACCTTTACTGCCTCAAACGGGCAAAGAGCAACATCTGCAATCACCTCAGCAGATGCAGAACCAGCAAGGTAAATCAAGGTCTTGTACTTGGCTGCATACTCTGGCCCAGCAATGTCAGAGTAGTATTTCTTGAAAAACTCATAGAATCCAAATTTGCAGGCACCCTGAGCACTATAACCAAGGAGGGTTGGCACCCAACCCCTGAAGAACCCTCTCACTCCCTGCTCCTTGAGCAGAACTCCAAAACCAGATGAGATGCTTTTGTACTTTGCAGGATCAATCTGACAAGCCATACCATCTTTAATTTAGTTTATGGCCTTCATTATATAATTTTATATCAAAATTCAAGTTTGATTGACTGCTAAAAAGAAAATGAGATTAAAATAACATTTCAAGAAGCAAACATTCACTTTAATTGCAGCATATCCTGGCAGTTCTACCAAATATTTCTCAGAGTTACATAAGAAACCTGATCCAAAAGTCCAAATATTGAATATTCTAATATTCAAATTCTAAATGCATAAGATAATGAACCATAGATGACACAAAAAAGTACTATTGCCATCGATTCACTAACAACCAGTGCATGGATATAGAACATATTGGCCAGCCTGTAAGATAATTAATATTTTTGAGTTCTCACCCAGGTAATGTATGAGCAAATCAAGGTTAAACAATCCAGAATAAAGTAATTGCAACAAGTCATATTAACAAGGAATCTTGAACATAATTCATTCCTGCTACTGTACTATAAAATGGCAACATGCCTCCTATACAGTAACCGGTTTTGCCTCGTATAAAGTAAACGGTTTTTGCAACAAAGTATGATCCAAAGCAGAAAGTAAAACGTTCAACGACACCCAAATGAATAAAAATTCAGACCTCCTCATGTGCAATGATCAAAACAAATAAATAACTAAAGAAAAAAATGGTACAGAAGAATCTAAAAGTCCTCCTAAGATAATCCGAGTGATATAGTAGCCCACATAAGATTATGGATGTAATTTGGTGAGAGATTGAAAATTACACGGTAGAACCTAAAGGAACAATCTGCACAGACAAACTACTAGAGGAAAACAACTCCATAAAAAACTGTCAATAGCACAAGATAAGTAGAACACTGAAAGAAATAAAAATCATTTCCAAAGCTTTAAAAAAAAAAAAACTACTGACAGATCTCTTGACAAATCTATAATATATATTAAGAAAATAGAAGAGAGATCTAGTAATTCTCCGATTTCTAAACGTACAAAACCACAACAATGAAAATAAAAGGAAAACTACACCATGCAATTCAGGCACAGAAAGAAAGCAATAAAATACCGATCCAACAATAACGCGATCGAATCAAGCAAAAACGATATCTAAATCTCAACAAGGTTCACCAAACACTAAAAATAAACCAACATAGATCAAATGCTAAAACGATCAAAATCAAGCTGCATAGAGCATCAAACCCAAATATAGATCTAATCGACCATAAAAAAACACCAAAACAAAGCAAAAACGAGCACAGATCTAAGGAAATGATACCTGCATATTACATTTGACAAGGTCAAGGGGAGTGACGGCCGTGTGAGTAAGTCCACAGCTGAGAATACCTCCGGCAGTGCAAGCAGCGTAGAAAGCTGGAGAGTACATCGCGATCTTCCCAGGTTCGCTTGGAGCGGGGATCACGAAGCTGCCGGTCTTCCTCATGAGTGATGGCGACGGCGAAGGGGAAGGTTGGGTGGGATTAGAGTGGAGGAGTTTGGAAAGAGAAAGGGTTTTGGGAGAGGCAGAGGAGTAGATGAAGCTAGGGATAAGGGATTGGCGAGAAGAATCGGAGAGAGCCATTGAGGGAATTTGCAAGGGAGCGAGAGAAATGAAGGAAAAGAAATTGGCGTTCTCTGCCAAGTCCCTCGCTGGCAATTGCTGTGGTAGAACTGGAGCTGGCCTTTTCCTATTTTATTGGCGAACCGGCCCTACCCTCGCGTGCTTTATACGAGATGTTCAGCCTCAGCTTATGGCGCTATTGCGTTGAGCTTATTTACAACCGTAACACTCTGAATCTGAATGAGTTTTTTAATTTTTTTCCTACCGGTTGGAGGAGACCATCGTTATTACCATTTGATCCTTAAAATTAATTTAATTTTGTAATTAAAAAATTTTTAAATTTTTGTAATAATATCTAAAATAAATAAATAAATAAATATATATATATATATACGCACTACTATTTAATCAAGTCATTTATATGATTTCCCCTACTTAAACACGTATTAGCTTTTCATTCTCACAAGATAAAATTCCAAAAAGGATACATTTTAGCTCTTTGATTTGTTTTTATTTTTTCTAACAACAAATATTTGATAAACATTTGACTGTTAAAATTTAACTGCTATTATTAAACATTTAAACATTTGATAAAATTTTATTTAATTGATACTACTATAAGTAAAATGATTAATATATATATATATAATATAATTTATTTTATTATTAAAATAAATATATAGTTATTAAATTATTATATCATATTATTTTTTTATAAAATTAAATATAATTATTGATTTATTATATTGTATTATTTATTTTAAATTTAATTCTTATCATTAGTATTTAAAAGATAAATTTGCATATGTATAAATTATGTTTGGAGGATGTATCAACTCATTCCAAAAAAATGAAAAAATTAAAATCAAAGAAAAAATTAGCTTAATTAACACTTAACTGTAACTATTAAAAATTTATATATATATTTTCAACTATCAGTTGCGCCTGTATACTTTTTAAAATTTTTTATTAAAAATGTTAATTAAACTATTTAGATACCCAATAATTGAACTTAATAATCTCAAATAGGTCAATCAAAATATTTGATAAAATTCTAAAAATAGAGTTGATAGTTAATAGTTTTAGTTTATATTAGCTCTATTTTTAAAATTGTTTTTATTAATTAATAGCTAATTTGATTTTTATTTTTTTATTTAAATTAATTTATCATTTAAAAAAAATATTAATTATAAAATTTGTCTTTAAAATAATTTTTTATATCAATAGATTATTTAAAAATATAATAAATATAAAATATTATAAACATAATAATTATAATGTTCATTTTTATATATAGTTGAATATAATTATATTTTTAATATGCTGCTTAATAAATTAATAATTATATATCTATTTAAATAATAAAATAAATAATATGAAATGTACCATACTAATTTCATATAAAGTAGCCAAATCTATATATATTTTTATCAAACATTCAGAGTATATAACTATAATTAGTTATTAATAATCAATCGTGTCTAATAATTAAACTAAACATATCTTTAGTCTTCTATATAAAGCTGAAGATTCAGTACAAGCATTATTAACTTGATAAATCAATTGAAAAAAATATCACAAGCATTATATATGAACAAGTATCTCAAGTAATATAAATAATGTTACTCAAATATATTAAGAATAAGCTACTTCTTTTATTCATGTATCATAATCCATATAAATTTTATTGTTGTTCTTACAACACTTGTAGGCAGGAGCAATGTCACGACCCAACCTATGGGCCGGACCGGCACTAGGACCTGGGCCAGCCTAAAGCCCCCGAGGCCCGTAGTAAGCCTAACTGTTCATTAACCCAACTCTAAGGCCCATTTGGGCCCAATTTCAAGAAAACAAACGGACAGAGTCCGGCAATAAAATGGACTTACCAACGGGGAGTTTTCGACTCACCCGACCTGTAAACACAATATGTAGTCAATTGGGGAGCTCAGCTCACTCTCCACATACTCATCAACATAATAATAAATGGGAGCTCAGCTCCCTCATCCAATCCATCAAACATGCATAGCATATTAAGTTTACAGGTCCCAAAATAATAATTTAGTTTACAGACCCAAATCAAATAAACATTTCTAACACATGCGAAAATTCTAAGATTTAACAAGTTTATACAAATAGTAATAATTGACCTGCGAGGGAGAAAGCAGGTTAACCTCAAAAAATATCCTCCTGTGGCCTGTAAAAATTTTTGAACAGGAGTGAGCGTTCGACTCAGAGAGTAAAATATCAATTTTAACCATAATCTCTATAACTATCTAGAACTAATGCACCCTGTAGAGTGAAATGCAACATCAACAACATTTTCACATCATAACATCAAAAAGGTAATTTGGAGCAATCACGCACCCTGTAACATCAATCATAATATATGGGAGCTGATCCCCTATACAGCTCTCTTAAATCCAACCTGGTGCCAGCGAAGAACTCAGCTCGGACTTCCACTTAATAACCAAATCGAGGGTCCCTGTAACACCCTCCCGATAACCACTCCGTACATCCTACTGTTCCGGTGACCGGTGTCGGTCCGGACAGCTAGAATGTCCGGAAAAATATTTAAACTAAAGTCAGAAACCATAATTAACTCAAATACTAATAAGAAAAATTTAGTAAAAATTTTAGAAATAAAATACAACCAAGTAAAACGAGCCGGTGCCCAAGTAATGGGTAACCGGAGGGAAGTTGCGGTTCTCGCAAGGAGGAGCCCTAGACCCGGGGAAAAAATTATAAAATAATTTTTGGAACTCCAGAGAAGGGTTATTGAGGTTCCTATGGCATTAGAATGCCAAGAAAATACCTAGAAAAATTTTTCAATCGGTACAGACAATTTTGACCTGTTAAGCCAAACGGAGGGCATTTTGGTCATTTCGCCTTCAGAGGTGATTTTTGGCCGACTTGTCCAGTTAAGTAAATAATTAATATGACATAAAATATGAAGAAATATTACTAGAAATTAAACTGAAATTGAGTAGTGATGAAAAGAAAAGAAAAATCAAGAAAAGCTCATTTATGACATCTTGATGATGTCATTTATAAACTATGACCAATCACAATTAATCTACCATTTGACTAAACTATTAAAAGACATAAAAGAAGACCAAAATAAGAAAGAAATTGCAGCAGCCACCCTCCCCAAAAGACCAGCCGAAACTCACCTCCATAGCCACCTCCATTCAAGCTTTTTCAAGCTTTAGATCTCCATCATTTCCACCATATTTCCCTAACCCCTCTTCATTAAAACTTTACCCTACACCTTAAACAAGCTCTTGGCAGCCAACAAGAGGAAGGAAATTGAAGTTTGGGGCTTGGAAAAATTCTGCCACTTGAGGTTAGTGCACCTATATTCATTAAACTCTTTATTTTCATGGTTTGGGACTTGAAACTTAGTGAGAATTGTGATTTAAATGAACATAAACCTATGTGTTTGAGCTTGTGAATTTCGGCTGCCCTAACTATGGAATAGGAGGGAGTGTTTTTATGAGCTTGAAGTGAATTAGAGTTATGTTGGAAGTTTATAAATACAAGAACAATGATTAAAAAGCTAACTAAGACATATTGTATAAAAACATGGATTTGAATTAGGGTTTTGTGAGCAAAATGTAAACTTGGTTTAGGAAATTATTAGAGAGCATTTTAATGGTCAATTAGTGACCATTTTAGATAATTTGACCAACAAATGGACTGAAGAATGGGATTCCAAAGTGAGGTTGCAGGCTGCCCTAGGACAGCAGCATAGGGACTGAAATTTCAGTCCACTTGCACTGCCATAACTTGGGCTGTGTTAGTCCAATTGGTGTTTGGCCAATTGGACATGAAACTAGGCTTATAATGGCACATTTTTGCTGAAGAAACCATGCCCAAAAGACCAAAGCAAGAGGACCAAAACTTGGCCCCAATCCGGATACCCTGCAACTGGTTCTGCAGAATTGACCAAATGAACAGTAACTGTTCATTTGGCCATAACTCACTGTAGATATGGTCAATTGACCTGAAATTTTTACAAAAATAAGTTAAGACATAGACAAACAACTTTCATTAAGGAACCTACCCCAAATTATGGCCAGAACCTAACCTAAATGGCAATGGAAGTTACTGTTCATGTTACTGTAGATATGGTAATTTCTGCAGAATGAGAATCTGGCCAGCTGTGGTTTGTGGACCATATCTGGAGCTACAAAACTCCAAATGGAGTGATTCAAAAAATTAAATTCAAATAGACAAAATAAGGAACAACTTTCATGTTTTACATTTCTTCAAATTCCTACAGCAACAGTGCCCAATGGAACAGTGAAGTTGACTCACCAAAACTGAAAATTCTGCTTGTGTTGGTTTACACTTTGAAATGGTATTAACACTTAATGCCAACAAGTTTTAAACACCAAATGTGGTATGTTGGGAGTGCCAAAGTCAATGTACATATTTTCTATCCAAAAGTCAACATTTTTGTTGACCAATGAGGTGAATAGTAACACCAAAAACATGAAATTCACAAATTGAAGAATTTAAAAGTTTCAAATGCCCTAGTATACCTAACAAGATTGGTTTGGATAGTTTGGCATGCCAATAGGGTTCAGTTAGCAGTACTGCACATGGCAATATGCCATTCCGTGATTTCATGGCTTTTAGCCATTCTGACTTTGTATTGAGATTTGGCCTTGTGCCTGATATTATTCTGACTTGTTAGCATTACATTTGCACACCGGGAGATGCATATGTGACCGATGGTGTGACGGCCCGAGGTACTAGGTACCCAGTGCCAGTTTACCCGTTATCCAGTCCAGTCGTCTAGTATAGGTTACTTGGGGCAACCAAATGGATAAAAGTGAACAACGTTAACGAAATAACGGATATACCAATACCAAACAAAGAAAGCATACACATTCTATACACATTCATTTTCTTGCTATTTTCTTCTATTATATTATTGCACCACTAAGCATTATTACTTAGCGCGTTGCTTTTGCCACCCGTAGGTACTAGAGATCCCGATCGTGAGCCCAGTAGACCACAGACTGGGTGAGTCCATCCGGCAGTTCTGCTCAGTGTCCGTGTCACCTCAACTTCTGCTGTGCATTGGTAGGACATTAGGTGTCATTTTGACATTTTGTAACTTAATTTTGATTTTTCTTCATATGTAATTAAACTTGTGTAATGTATATTGATGTTTATGTAAATTATGAAAATTGTATTTGTTAATGGAAAAGTAAATGTTTACTTGTGATTTATATGTGATCATCACATGTGAATGATGAATGAGAGTTGAAATTGAAATGTTGAGATCTTGATATTGGAGTTGAGAATGAATGAATTTATTTATTGGAAGTGTTTTTAACAGGTCCGAAGAACGGTTTCCTCCATTTTTAGCCGGTATTCCGCCGGATTTTCTATAAATTTTCGGAACCTCAAATAAATAAAAATTTTGCTAAATGGCTTAAATAAAGTATATTTCATAAATGATATGCAAAAGCATGATATAAATTAATTAAGGTATATTAGAGTGTGCCGGTACACCGTGTAGCATTACTTACTCGGGTATACTGTACACGGGTAAGGGGTGTCACATTTAGTGGTATCAGAGCACGGTTTAGGCGTTTTTGGTCCCAGATTGAGTCCATACCATGCATTGCATTTGTAAGAGTCGAGGTGACACTAATGCAGATCTGTTTGTTTTTCTTATTTTGAATAGGATATGGACCCTTCATCTCAGAGGGCAGTTGAGGAGGAAGTGGAGAGTCATGCTCCACCTGCAGCAGCTGAGACTGGGGGTAGGGGAGAACCTACTCCGCCAGCTCAGGCAGAGCCAGCTCAGCCTCCACAGGCCATGTTCCAGCAAATGGCCGACTTCTTTAGACAGATGGCTGGAGTAATGCCAGCACCCCCACCACCACCACCAGCTCCACAGCAGAAATCACACCTGGAAAGGCTAAGAAAGTTTGGGGCGGTGGATTTCTTCGGCAAGATAGAAGATGACTCTGTCGCAGCCGAGAATTGGTTGAACAGAACGGGCAGAGTCCTAAAACAACTTCACTGCACCCCAGAGCAGAACTTAGAAGCTATTGTATCCTTGTTACAAGACGATGCCTACGAATGGTGGGACACTGTGTCCAGTGAAGTGCAGCGTAAGTCAGAATTTAGGACTTTCTTCGTAATTTAAGAAGAAATATGTGGGTACTGTATACCTGGAAGAGAGAAGGAGAGAGTTTATTAACCTGAGGCAGAGGCAGTGGTCAGTGGCCGAATATGAAAAGGAATTTGTTCGATTAAGCCGCTACGGAAGGGAGATAGTCCCTAATGAAGCTGAAAGGTGCAAGAGATTTGAAGAGGGATTGAATGACAATATTAAGATACAGCTCACTGCCTTGGGAATCACAGAATTTAGCAAGCTAGTGGAAGCAGCAATAAGGGTTGAAAAAGTGAGAATCAGTGAGCAGACCAGAAGGGAGAGACAGCAGAAGAGGGGACCCGGTCAGTCTAGCTCAGCTCCTGCATTTGGAAAGAAGTTCAAGGGTCCACCTGCACAGAGTTCAGCTCAGCCACATGGTCAGGGTCAGTCTCAGGGGCCCAGGCCACAGTTCACCCCTAAGAGAGTCACCCACACCATCAAGGCAGCTCTCCAGGGATGGGGTTCAGGGGACCAGCCCCAACATCTTCTGCATGTCCACACTGCCTTAAATGGCACAAGGGGGAGTGTTGGAGAGTAACTGGTGCCTGTTTGAGATGTGGGTCGACAGAACATCAACTGAAGAACTGCCCACGCAGAACTACTACAGCTGCTCCGACACAAGCATGCACCGCCCCGCACTACGTAGAGGTAGAAAATCCGGCAAGTCGAAGTCGTTGGACCATCTCGAGGCTGCATCCGAGCCACAGAGAGGCGGATAATGGACCACCGCCGAAATTATGCCTTGAGAGCTCGGGAGGAGCAAGATGCCGGGCGTCATCGAGTACGTTCTCCCTCTACAATACTCCTGTGCATGCATTGGTGGATCCAGGATCCACTCATTCCTACATTTGCATCAACCTACCCGTAGAAAAGGGGATACTAGTAGGGGAGAGTGACCAAGACATTCTAGTCACTAATCCATTGGGCCACAGTGTGGTAGTGAACAAGGTATACAAGGGTTGCCCGTTAAGGATTCAGGAGTATGAATTCTTGGCAGACCTGATTGAGTTGCCCTTCCACGAGTTTGACGTGATTTTGGGAATGGACTGGCTGTCACGTCATCAGGCAATGGTTGATTGCAAATTGAAGAGGATTTCTCTGCAAACTTCAGAGGGTAATGAGATCACTGTTGTGGGGGAAAGGACAGATTTTCTGTCTAATGTCATCTCAGCCACAGTTGCAAGAAGAATGATGAGAAAAGGCTGTGAAGCCTACCTAGCACATGTGGTGGATACTAGGCAGGCTAAGCCAAACTTGAATGATATACCCACAGTAAGAGACTTCCCAGAAGTATTTCCTGAAGAATTGCCTGGTTTGCCACCAGAAAGGGAAGTCGAGTTTGCTATTGAGACACTGCCGGGTACAGCACCCATTTCTATTGCTCCTTATAGGATGGCACCCACTGAATTAAGGGAGTTGAAAACTCAGTTGCAAGAGTTGTTAGATAAGGGGTTCATACGCCCCAGTGTGTCACCATGGGGAGCTCCAGTGCTGTTTGTGAAAAAGAAGGATGGGACTTTGAGGCTATGTATTGATTACCGGCAGTTGAATAAAGTGACAGTTAAGAACAAATATCCGTTGCCTAGAATTGATGATCTGTTTGATCAGTTGAAGGGAGCAGGAGTATTTTCTAAGATTGATCTCAGATCAGGGTATCATCAGTTGAGGGTGAAAGATGTAGATGTGCCCAAGACTGCGTCAGACCCGTATGGGCATTATGAGTTTCTGGTGATGCCCTTTGGCCTAACAAATGCACCAGCGGCATTCATGGACCTTATGAACCGTATCTTCAATCAATACCTGTATCGGTTCGTAGTGTTCTTTATTGATGATATTCGTGTACTCCAAGACCGAGGAAGAACATGATGAACATTTGAGGATTGTTACGCAAACCTCGCGCAAAGAAGTCAGTATGCTAAGTTGTCCAAGTGTGACTTTTGGTGAATGAAATTGCATTCCTTGGACACATATTGTCAGCTGATGTGATTAGCTAGGATCCCAAGAAAATAGAAGCATTTATGGAATGGAAGCCTCCCAGAATACAACCGAGGTCGAAGCTTCTTAGGGCTAGTGGGTATTCTGGTAAGATTTGTGAAGGGATTTTCCCTAATAGCTGCTCCAATGACCAAGTTATTACACAAGAATGTCAGATTTGACTGGAATGACAAGTGTCATACTAGTTTTGAGAAGTTGAAGGCTATGTTGACAGAGGCACCAGTGTTAACACAGCCAGTGTCAGGAAAGGACTTTGTGGTCTACAGTGATGCCTCTCATAATGGGTTAGGGTGTGTATTGATGCAAGAGGGGAAAGTGATCGCCTATGCTTCCATACAGCTAAGGCCACATGAACAGAACTACCCTACCCATGATCTAGAGCTTGCAGCAATTATCTTCGCACTGAAGATATGGAGGCATTACTTGTATGGGGAAAAGTGCTACATTTACACAGACCACAAAAGCCTGAAATACTTGCCAACCCAGAAGGAGCTCAACCTTAGACAGAGGCGATGGATTGAGTTCCTGAAGGATTATGATTGTGTAATTGACTACCACCCTGGGAAGGCAAATGTAGTTGCTGATGCCTTGAGCAGAAAATCCATGATAGCCTTGAGATCATTGAATGCCCGTCTATCTTTGATTCGAGATGGAGCTATTTTGGCCGAGTTGCAAGTGAGGCCAAACCTGCTACAGCAGATTTTAGATGGGCAAAAGGCAGATGAAAAGTTAATGGCCATTATGAGCAAGATCTCAGAGGGAAAAGCAACTGATTATGGGGTGAAAACAGATGGGTGTCTGTATTATAAAGGAAGACTGTGTGTACCAGATGATGGGGAATTGAAGGTCAGTATTTTAAAAGAGGCACACACCAGTGTATATGCTATGCACCCAGGAAGTACAAAAATGTATCATGATTTGAAGCTTTAGTATTGGTGGCCTGGTATGAAGAAGGACATAGCTGATTACGTGACTAAATGTTTGACATTTCAGCAAGTCAAGGCAGAACATCAAGTTCCATCGGGTTTGCTACAGCCTATACGCATACCTGAATGGAAATGGGATCGGGTCACCATGGATTTTGTAAGTGGTCTACCTCTCACCCGGAAGAAACATGATGCAGCATGGGTGATAGTTGATAGATTGACAAAGTCAGCACACTTTCTGCCAGTTAGGACTGACTACTCACTAGAGAGGTTAGCAGAATTGTATATTAGTGAGATAGTTAGACTGCATGGAATTCCACTTTCCATCATATCTGATCGAGACCCAAGGTTTACATCGAGATTCTGGAAGAAGTTGCATGAATCCTTGGGTACACAACTCCATTTCAAAGACGACTTTCCATCCTCGACGGATGGGCAATCCGAAAAGAGTAATCCTGTAAACAATTGAACCAATTGAATTATTACAATTAATGAATTAAAATTATTACAATAACATGAAATATATGTCGTCCTTGAGGATATCTTTGAGGAGTTGTGTCATTGAGTTTGAGGGAAGTTGGGATAGATACCTCCCACTAGCAGAATTTGCATACAACAATAGCTACCAAGCTAGTATCCAAATGGCTCCGTATGAAGCACTGTATGGGAGAAAATGTAGAACTCCAGTGTGCTGGACTGAATTGGGCGAAGACAAATCGGTAGGGCTGCACTGTGAAACAGTGAGGAGAAGGTAAAATCAATCAAAGCCAATCTCAAAGTTGCCTCGCATGCATGTAAATCTTATGCCGACCTGAAGAGAAAAGAAATAGAATATGGGGTTGGCGACAAAGTGTTCCTCAAGGTGTCACCATGGAAGAAAGTGTTGAGGTTTGGAAGGAAAGGTAAGTTAAGCCCTAGGTTCATTGGCCCATATGAAGTCATTGAACGTGTGGGTCCAGTGGCCTATAGGCTAGCTTTACCACCAGAGCTGGACAAGATCCACGACGTGTTCCACGTGTCTATGCTCAGAAGATACCGCTCAGATCCTTCACATGTCATCTCCAGAGAAGAAATTGAAATACAGCTGGATTTGACATATAAAGAAGAACCTCTACGGATCTTGGCTCGGGAAGTGAAAGAGTTGAGAAACAAGCAAATTCCATTGGTGAAAGTGCTTTGGAGGCACCACAACACCGAGGAGGCAACTTGGGAAAGTGAAGAGTCGATGAGGAAACAGTTCCCTCAACTGTTTGCATCAGGTAAATTTCGGGGACGAAATTTAAATTAGAGGGGAAGAGTTATAACACCCTCCCGATAACCACTCCGTACATCCTACTGTTCCGGTGACCGGTGTCGGTCCGGATAGCTAGAATGTCCGGAAAAATATTTAAACTAAAGTCAGGAACCATAATTAACTCAAATACTAATAAGAAAAATTTAGTAAAAATTTTAGAAATAAAATACAACCAAGTAAAACGAGCCGGTGCCCAAGTAATGGGTAACCGGAGGGAAGTTGCGGTTCTCGCAACGAGGAGCCCTAGACCCAGGAAAAATTATAAAATAATTTTTGGGACTCCAGAGAAGGGTTATTGAGGTTCCTATGGCATTAGAATGCCAAGAAAATACCTAGAAAAATTTTTCAATCGGTACAGACAATTTTGACCCGTTAAGCCAAACGGAGGGCATTTTGGTCATTTCGCCTTCAGAGGTGATTTTTGGCCGACTTGTCCAGTTAAGTAAATAATTAATATGACATAAATATGAAGAAATATTACTAGAAATTAAACTGAAATTGAGTAGTGATGAAAAGAAAAGAAAAATCAAGAAAAGCTCATTTATGACATCTTGATGATGTCATTTATAAACTATGACCAATCACAATTAATCTACCATTTGACTAAACTATTAAAAGACATAAAAGAAGACCAAAATAAGAAAGAAATTGCAGCAGCCACCCTCCCCAAAAGACCAGCCGAAACTCACCTCCATAGCCACCTCCATTCAAGCTTTTTCAAGCTTTAGATCTCCATCATTTCCACCATATTTCCCTAACCCCTCTTCATTAAAACTTTACCCCACACCTTAAACAAGCTCTTGGCAGCCAACAAGAGGAAGGAAATTGAAGTTTGGGGCTTGGAAAAATTCTGCCACTTGAGGTTAGTGCACCTATATTCATTAAACTCTTTATTTTCATGGTTTGGGACTTGAAACTTAGTGAGAATTGTGATTTAAATGAACATAAACCTATGTGTTTGAGCTTGTGAATTTCGGCTGCCCTAGCTATGGAATAGGAGGGAGTGTTTTTATGAGCTTGAAGTGAATTAGAGTTATGTTGGAAGTTTATAAATACAAGAACAATGATTAAAAAGCTAACTAAGACATATTGTATAAAAACATGGATTTGAATTAGGGTTTTGTGAGCAAAATGTAAACTTGGTTTAGGAAATTATTAGAGAGCATTTTAATGGTCAATTAGTAACCATTTTAGGTAATTTGACCAACAAATGGACTGAAGAATGGGATTCCAAAGTGAGGTTGCAGGCTGCCCTAGGACAGCAGCATAGGGACTGAAATTTCAGTCCACTTGCACTGCCATAACTTGGGCTGTGTTAGTCCAATTGGTGTTTGGCCAATTGGACATGAAACTAGGCTTATAATGGCACATTTTTGCTGAAGAAACCATGCCCAAAAGACCAAAGCAAGAGGACCAAAACTTGGCCCCAATCTGGATACCCTGCAACTGGTTCTGCAGAATTGACCAAATGAACAGTAACTGTTCATTTGGCCATAACTCACTGTAGATATGGTCAATTGACCTGAAATTTTTACAGCAATAAGTTAAGACATAGACAAACAACTTTCATGAAGGAATCTACCTCAAATTATGGCCAGAACCTAACCTAAATGGCAGTGGAAGTTACTGTTCATGTTACTGTAGATATGGTAATTTCTGCAGAATGAGAATCCGGCCAGCTGTGGTTTGTGGACCATATCTGGAGCTACAAAACTCCAAATGGAGTGATTCAAAAAAATAAATTCAACTAGACAAAATAAGGAACAACTTTCATGTTTTACATTTCTTCAAATTCCTACAGCAACAGTGTCTAATGGAACAGTGAAGTTGACTCACCAAAACTGAAAATTCTGCTTGTGTTGGTTTACACTTTGAAATGGTATTAACACTTAATGCCAACAAGTTTTAAACACCAAATGTGGTATGTTGGGAGTGCCAAAGTCAATGTACATATTTTCTATCCAAAAGTCAACATTTTTGTTGACCAATGAGGTGAATAGTAACACCAAAAACATGAAATTCACAAATTGAAGAATTTAAAAGTTTCAAATGCCCTAGTATACCTAACAAGATTGGTTTGGATAGTTTGGCATGCCAATAGGGTTCAGTTAGCAGTACTGCACATGGCAATATGCCATTCCGTGATTTCATGGCTTTTAGCCATTCTGACTTTGTATTGAGATTTGGCCTTGTGCCTGATATTATTTACAGCTTGTTAGCTGTTCTGTTGCACACCGGGAGATGCATATGTGACCGATGGTGTGACGGCCCGAGGTACTAGGTACCCAGCGCGGTTACCCGTTATCCAAATCCGATGCGTCTAGTATAGGTTACTTGGGGCAACCAAATGGATAAAAGTGAACAACGTTAACGAAATAACGGATATACCAATACCAAACAAAGAAAGCATACACATTCTATACACATTCATTTTCTTTCTATTTTCTTCTATTATATTATTGCACCACTAAGCATTATTGCTTAGCGCGTTGCTTTTGCCACGCGTAGGTACTGGAGATCCCGATCGTGAGCCCGAGACCACGCATCGGGTGAGTCCATCCGCAGCTTCTGCCGATGTCCGTGTCACCTCAACTTCATTGCATTGGTAGGACACTAGGTGTCATTTTGACATTTTGTAACTTAATTTTGATTTTTCTTCATATGTAATTAAACTTGTGTAATGTATATTGATGTTTATGTAAATTATGATAATTGTATTTGTTAATGGAAAAGTAAATGTTTACTTGTGATTTATATGTGATCATCACATGTGAATGATGAATGAGAGTTGAAATTGAAATGTTGAGATCTTGATATTGGAGTTGAGAATGAATGAATTTATTTATTGGAAGTGTTTTTAACAGGTTCCGAAGAACGGTTTCCTCCATTTTTAGTCGGTATTCCGCCGGATTTTCTATAAATTTTCGGAACCTCAAATAAATAAAAATTTTGCTAAATGGCTTAAATAAAGTATATTTCATAAATGATATGCAAAAGCATGATATAAATTAATTAAGGTATATTAGAGTGTGCCGTGTGGCATTACTTACTCGGTATCTTCATACCTGTAGGGTGTCACGATCAATAAGAACTCAAGCCGTGACTACCCATCCTATCCATAGTCCACACCACATCACACGCACGCCAATGCACGCACACTGCTCCAAATTACCGCAACAACATTCACGGCACTTTAACAGTTATCAATGCAACATAAATCGTGCCTAGAGTTTAACTACATAAATATATGCATATAAGTGATGCATGGGCATGCTGAACATATAATAATATCGAAATTACAATTAAAATTAATATTTTACTCACAGACTTGACGACAATCACCTGGCGGTGGGCGAAGGAAGAAAGGCGTCACTCACGACAATTATATTACAATTATTTAATACAAATGACTCAATACAACAAAGAAAAAGACCAATACGTCCTAAGTCGTGCCGAAAATCCGGCAGAGTCTCCCCTATACCTAGGACCTACCCAACCTGCAAAAGGGTTCAAAACACACTTCTATACTCACAATCCATATATCCACAGCTCAATCATATCGCACAGCCCCTCCTGGGCCCATCAAATCAATCATCCATCACAGTATGTAATATTTCAATTTAGTCCTTATAATTGACAATTTTTGCAAAAACTGCCCAAATAAGCTCTAAAATTTCTAAAACTTTGCCCCGCGGTCCTTAGCAATATTACTAAGCTATTGCAAAAAGAATCATAATTTTCTAAGTTACCACGAATATTTTACGGATTTTTAATCCTATTTAAGCACTAGAAAATTACGTAAAAACAAGGTTCGGGTTTACCTTTACCGATTCCGACTTCGGAAACGCGCTCGGGACGTCTGACAATAGTGGGCTAGCCAAAACCTCGGTCCAATTCGGAGACTTTTCCGTGGTTGGTGCATGCCGGAAATTCATGAATCCGGATAAGCGCCGAATTTCCGCGAATCGAGGATACCTACGAAGTCCATAATAATATATAAAAATCGGGGTGTTACATTCTTCCCCTACAGAAAATTCGTCCTCGAATTTTACACAAGCAGAATAAAGTACATGATTACACATTGAGCAGATAAGGGTACTTACTACGCATGTCCCGTTCGACTCCAGTGCACTCTTCCAGTGGCTCCTCCACAAAATCTTAATCATAGGGATCTGTTTTGATCTTAGTTGTCTCACTTGATAGTCCACTATGGCTACAGTTGCTCCTCAAATGTCAAGTTCTCTTTTAGCTCTATTACATCCGTTTGTAGTACATGAGAAGGATCGGAATGTATTTCTGAGCATGGAGATGTGAAACACGGGATGAACGTGAGAAAGGTTGGGTGGTAGCTCCAACCTGAGCAACTGCTCCAACTCTATCAAGAACCTCAAAAGGTCCAATATACCGAGGTGCCAACTTGCCCTTCTTTCCAAATCTCATGACTCCTTCATTGGAGAAACCTTTAGGAATACATAGTCGCCATCGCAAACTCCACATCCCTCCGTCAGGGTCTGCATAACTCTTACGCCTCAAAAGTTTTCAATCGTTCCACGATTAAAGGAACTATCTCAAGTGTACTACACTAGGTTTACATCATGCACCTTCGCTTCCCCATTTCTGTCCAACACGGAGGAGACCTACACTTTCTTCCATATATTGCCTCATAGGGTGCCATCCCTATCTTTGGAATGATAATCGTTGTTGTAGGCAAACTCCACCAAAGCTAGTGATCATCCCATTGACCTCCAAAATCCAAAACACTCATGCGAAGCATGTCTTTCGATGTTTGGATTGTCTTTCAATTTGTCCGTGCATGCGAGGTGGAAAGCCGTACTAAAGTTCAAGCTATGTGCCAAGTGCCTCCTGCAACTTTCTCCAAAAGCAGAAGTGAATCGGGGCCCTCTGTCGGATATTATGGGCGGAACTCCATGCAATCGACTATTTCTCGAATGTAGAGCGGGCATCTTGTGCCACGAGTATGTAGTCTTCACAGGCAAGAAGTGGTGATTTGGTCAAGCGGTCTACAATTACCCATATCGAATCATATCCTCGCGTGATGCGAGGCAACCCATCACAAAATCCATAGTGATCATTTCCCACTTCCATTGCGGGATAGGGAGCTCTTGCAACTTCACGGCGGTCTCTAGTGTTCAAACTTCACCTTCGACAAGTCAAGCACTTGGACACAAAGTCTGCTATGTCTCTCTTCATGCCATTCCACCAATAGCTATCTTTCACATCATGGTACATCTTGGTGGAACACAGGTGGACAGTATAGTGTGCCTCTCGCATGATTTCATTCTGAGGTTGTCCACATCGGGCACACATATCCTAGAACCTTGCACTAGGCGCCATCATTGGCAAATCCAAACTCACCACCTTCACCTTGTACTCTTTCTATAATCTTCATCAATTGTTGGTCTCGTGTTGGGAAACTCTAACTCTATCCCTCAAGTCCGGCCTCACCGAAAAGTGAGCCAACAATACCCCTCATCTGAAAGATCTAGGATTAAACCTTGATCCATCAACTCATGTACCTCTGAATCAACGGTCTCTTCTCTGTGAAATGTGCGTAAGCGCGGAAGATTTTATGCTTAAAGCATCTGCTACTACATTGGCCTTCCCAGGGTGGTACTGGATGGTTAAATCATAGTCTTCCAGAAGCTCCATCCATCTCCTCTGTCTCAAGTTTAAATCCCGCTGTTGGAATATGTACTTCAAACTCTTATCGTCGGTGTATATCTCGCACACTTCACCATTAGTGTCTCCATTTTTAGTGCAAAGACTACAACCGCCATTTCCAAATCATGGGTGGGATAGTTACGCTCATGCCTCTTGTGCCTTGAAGCATAAGCCACTACTTTTCCATTCGCATCAAAACACACCTAGGCCAACTCTGGGCGTCACGTGTATCCTTCACCGCTCATAGGTAGTGTTAACACAGGGGCAGTGGTTAGACACTCCTTATCCTAATCATTATAACTGACTCTATCGAGCTCTCTTTCTGTCCTTTGCTTCTTATCCACTTCCCGTTTCCTTTTTTTGGTATTGTTGGTATCTTTTCAACCTGCTGTTCTTATTCCTTAATTTTAGTCCTATCTGTTCCTTACACCATTTCCTTCAAAGATGTCTTTCCCATCATCTACTTTAACTTTCTTTTTATTTCTTTGTCTTATATTGATTACTAGTTTCATTACTTCAAGTATTCTTAACATATGATTTTCTCCTACCAAGACATTCTTCACCTTATGTAACACTTATAATTACCCATAGAAATTTTTCTTGTATCCCCTTTTCCAACTTAACTATCAGAACATTATCATTCCCTACCACCTTAGTAGGAAATTGCTTATCTGGATGAATATGAGCCCCATAAACTATAAGTTCCATCTGAACTAACACTTGTAGGAAATATGTGTCATGCCTTAATTCCAAACAAGATACTTCACGTGTTCATTCTCCTTAATATAATCATATATCGCCCATAGCTTTCTAAACTTCAACCTCAAATTACCCATCAACAATTTCATCTATTGAAACTCATCCATAAATAGTACTTCATCTAGCTCATAGTTTAAAACGATGCAAGCCTTAGTAGCTAACTCAATTTAACTCTGTCATTAGATCGTCCTTTCATACTTAACACTAGGTATGCACTTACTGTCATTCTCATATCAGGAAATTGTATATGAATTGGTGCCTATCAAAATCTCAAATAACTAGGTCTCCTTGCCTCAGTCTCTGCTCCTTATATAACGCTCTGGAATCAAAAACACGAGCTAAACTTGAAAAGAAAGAAAAATATCCTCTATATTCAACTACGCCCGATTGTCCATATAATAACGTTTAACCTATGTTTCTTAGTCTCTCTTCAAATTTCATCATCTCCTAGCACAATTGTGCTCTACCTATAAGGTATCATCTGCATGAACCCTTTCTTTGTATCATCGTCCTTCCTGACATAATATTTTATAATTTATTAACTTTACTTATACTCGACCTATGATTCATATCTATCATCGTTTATATTGTGCCCTTAACCTTTGTTGAATCCTGAAAGATTTCTCTCGCTAATAGATTCTTTTAACACTAATTCCACCCTTATCTATGGTCATTAATTTGATCCTTAAACTTTCTAGTGATTTATTACCATCCATACTTGTTACTTTTTATTCTACCCCTAGTGTTGCTATGTTGTTATTGCTTCACCGCAAAGTGATTACATTGATCACACTAAAAATGTTTGCTGACATTCATAACTAACCTCTAACAACCTTCTCACTATCTCAAAAGTCAAACCAAAAACCTATGTGTCATTATCCATCATTCTTTTCCTCTCATCATACCTATTTGATCCCTTAGGTGACTTTTATTCAACTTACGCTTACTAACTTCTCTTTCTCTACCTATTTAGGTAGTCCCAATACCATCGCACACCTTCTAACATTTACTCATTATTATTGTATTCCATACCTCCATCACTTTTCTCACTAATGTGGTCCCATTTTGGGTTTTCCATCCTTGTCATTCTTCTTGCCAAGAATAACACTTAGCCTATCCTATATCTTAACTTTGTTCCTTTTATTATGCGCTCTTTAGGTTGTCCTTTCATTTATTTCCTTTGTCTTACCCAAAATAGAACTTGACTATTCTATCCCTGGTTCCATTCTTTTTCCTAACATAATAACTGTACTTGCTAACTATATCTTTCAGAGTCTCTATCGCGTTATCATATGTCTATGCTACTCAGATTTGGTCCTTTGACCACTCTAGCTAGTACTTCCACTAGCATTTAGATTATATTGCATCTGCAATCAATTGTCCAAACTTTCATTACGCACTTTCTTTATCCATTGGCCGTCTGTGATTTATCTTCGCTAATTTATTACTCTTAACACTATTATAATTAGATTATACTATTGTTTTGAATAATTTGAAATTAGAAAGGAACTCAGCAAATTACAGTCATACTTTTATTGTATGATCTCTATTCTTATCCTTTAGCTTACATAATACCCTTACCACCTCAAGAATGATTACGTAGTAATATTATTTATTTGTTATTATTATTATTATCCATGTTTACTCAATTAGCCAAAACTTAAGGTTCCGGGCATCCAAACCCGTCATCCAATTCAAAGGATTTACATCCATCGTGATCTGATTATATATGATTCCTATAATGGAACTTGTATCCTCTCCAGGATACCTGAGCCAACTACTCTCTACCACACTCTCTACCCCATCTGGACACTATTCCATAAGTCATCATTATTAGTAATAACCTTGATCCATTAAAGATAGGACTATATCTAACTTGCTGCAACAAAGGTACAACATCTACCACCTTGCAAAACCATGTCAAGTTAATGACTCTTTTATCATATCATAGCTCTATAAATCATCAATTCATAGTTTGACCTTCTCTAGGTAGTAGAGTTGTACTTTATTCCACTGATACACACAAGGTATACTATTCTCACTCTATAAGTGTCACCTTTACTTTGCAACTAGTCTGAAACCTCTGGTCTGATGGCAACTCTTGATGTAACTCTAGCTCATGCTGGGGTAACTGAGTCACTGACTCTAGTTATCACCCAACTGTGACCTTTCAATATTTTAACTCTAGACTCTTAACCAGGAGTTCCCAACTCCTCTGCAAATATAGAACTAAAGCGAAGCCATCTCAAACACCCTCATTATGGAGCACCAGAATGCACGCACTCTACACAATAATCTCATGTCGATCACATCGAGAACATTGTATAGTTACTACGATACGTCACTAGGTCTCCTAATTTCTTATCTCTCCGAATCTTCTATTATCACAAACTTATTGGTCATCATGGTATCCTCATCCTTATCTAGGGCAAGTACTTTTAAGACTCACTTTTATGTACTCGTGTCTTACAAAATGGGCACACCATTTAAACCCATACTGACAAAAATATAATATTTCTTGGAGTACGTATCCTCATGATAGATCTCACATGTCTACAAACTCTATTTCACATTTCTATGTACTCCACGAAAATCAAGACACTAATTGAGGTAATCTTATATTTCCGAGGTATAACGTAGAATCTAGAAACAAAGAATTACAGAAAAGAATCATATACTCGCATGTGACTCCTAGTAGACTCTTCCCAACACTTAGATAATTTTTCCCTATGAATCTGGAGCCTAAGCTCGATACCACATTTGTCACGACCCAACCTATGGGGACTAGGACACAGGCCACCTAAAGCCCCCGAGGCGTAGTAAGCCTAACTGTTCATTAACCCAACTCTAAGGCCCATTTGGGCCCAATTTCAAGAAAACAATCCGACCATAAAATGGACTTACCAACGGGAGTTTTCGACTCACCCGACTGTAAACACAATATATAGTCAAGTGGGTAGCTCAGCTCACCCTCCACATACTCATAAACATAATAATAAATTGGAGCTAAGCTCCCTCTTCAATTACATCAAACATTCATATAATATTTAGTTTTCAGGTCCCTATTTAATATTTTAGTTTACTGACACAAATCAAATAACATTTCTAACACATGCGGAAATTCTAAGATTTAATAAGTTTATACAAATATTGATAATTGACTGCGAGGAGAAAGCGAGTTAACCTCAAAAATATCCTCCTGTGGCTGTAAAAATTTTTGAGCAGAGTGAGCGTTCGACTAGTAAAATATCAATTTTAACCATAATCTCTATAACTATCTAAAACAAATGCACCCTGTAGAGTGAAAAGCAACATCCACATCATATTCACATTATAACAAAAAAAAGGTAATTAGGAGCACTCACACACCTGTAGTATCAATCATAACATATGGGAGTGATCCTATCACTCTCTTAAATCCAACCGGTGCCAATTACTCAAGCTCGGACTTCCACTTAATAACCAAATCGAGGGTCCCAAATTACTCAAGCCGTGACTACCCCTCGAAGGATCGGGTCCCAATTACTCAAGCCGTGACTACCCGCCCTATCCATAGTCCACACCTCATCACACGCACGCCAACGCACGCTGCTGCTCCAAATTACCACAACAACATCATGGCACTTTAACGATTATCAATGCATCATAAATCGTGCCTAGAGTTTAACTACATAAATATATGCATATAAGTGATGCATGGGCATCTTTGAACATATAATAATATCGAAATTATAATTAAAATTAATATTTTACTCACAAACTTGTGGGCGGAGGAAGAAGGTCACGACAATTATATTACAATTATTTAATACAAATGACTCAATACAAATCAAGAAAAGACCCAATACGTCTAAGTCGTGAAAATCCGTGAGTCTCCTTATACGACCTACCCAACAAGGGCTCAAAACACACTTCTATATCCACAATCCATATATCCACAACTCAATCACATCACACAGCCCCTCCCGCCCATCAAATCAATCATTCATCACAATATGTAAAATTTCAATTTAGTCCTTATAATTGATCATTTTTGCAAAAAGCGCTCAAATAAGCCCTAAAAATTATAAAACTTTGCTCCGCGGTCCTTAGAAATATTACTAAGCTATTGCAAAAAGAATCGTAATTTTCTAAGCTACCACGAATATTTTATGGATTTTTAATCCTATTTAAGCACTAGAAAATTACGAAAAAGCAAGGTTCGGGTTTACCTTTGCCGATTCCAACTTCGGGAACGTGCTCGGGATGCCTAACAATGGTGGGGTAGCCAAAACCTCGATCCAATTCGGAGACTTTTCCAAATTCACGATCCAATTTCCGAATTGAGGATACCTACACGAAGCCCAATAATAGTATATAAAAATCAGGGGTGTTACAATTTAATTGTAAAAGAATATAATAGAAATAACGATTAAAAAAATAAATTATTTAACTCATCTCAAAAAAAGTCTAACATTATTTTTATCGTAATAGGTTTAATAAATAAAACAATTTTTATTTAAGAGACTAACAACTTTAAATAGATATTATGAAAAAAATTTATTGATACTTTTTAATATTTTTTTATAGTAATGATAGTAATTACAATATTATAACAAAAGAATAATGCCAATCAAGATTTTATTATTTTAAAATAGTGTTTATAGCAAAAAAAAAAGTGAGAAATATTGCTAAAATAGATAAAAAAAAAATTTGTTATTATATTTTCATTATAATAAGATAAAATACTTATTTTTCATCAACATTATATTAGTATATAAATCTGTCAACTAATTAAAAAACAATTAAAATAAGAATAATAGAAAAATAAAATAATTTAAATTTATCTACGAACATTTAAGTTGTTTAAAAATTAAATTAAATAAATAGAAATTTAAAAATTCAATTAACAAAATTAAACATCTAAATAATAATTTAAAAGGATTCAAATATTTCTTATAATTCAAAAAATTAAACTCATTAAAAAGGAAAAAAAATAGAGTAATATATTAAAATATTTGCAGATATATTATGTAAAAATTAAAAATAAAGATATTGAAAATAAGGAACCACAATAGGGTAAAATGATCACAACACTATTATTTAAATAGTGAATTGCACTTTATTATAAATAAAATTGTTTAAAAAATTGGAATAGAATTATAGAGTTATTTTTTTATTTTTAATTTGGTTTGATTTTTATTAAATCTAATAGCGATTTTTTTTTCAAGTTCCTTTTTTTAAAAAAAAAACAAAACTCAATTTTAATAGGAAATTGAATCCAACGTTTTAAATTCAATTCAAAAAATAAATTTAGGCCAATTTATTTCAATTTAATTTAATTTAATTTTAGATTTAAATTAAACAAATTTAATTTTATTTCAACAAAAAGGCTATTAGATGTTAAATAGTTTTTTTGTTCTTTAATAATTACTATGAGGAAACTTGGCGATGGTAACGCTAGTGCTAATGCAATGGAAACTAAATTACATGGCTGGCGTAGGCTCACATTGATGTGAGCGTGAATATGATCGGACGGTCAAAAACGCCGCTGAAATTAGGGGCTAATTATTATTCGATTTAAATTGAATAAATTAAATTGAATTGTTTTAATTTGGTAATTTGATTTTATTTTTAAAATAATTTAGTTTTGTTTGATTTTATATTATAAAAATTTCAGTTATTTCGGTTGGATTCGATTTTGAAGAGAAAAAAATTGATTAAATAAAATTGAATAGTAATTTTATATATTTAAATCAAACCAAATCGAATCAAATCGATTTTTGAATTGATTTATTTTTATAGAGAATTTATGAATTAAATGTAATTATATATATATAAATTGTTCAATTTCATTGATTATTAGGTTCAAACTAAAATCAAAATTAGGCTAAATAACTTGAACATTAAGTTTAAATTAAAAAATCAATTAAAAATCAAAACTAATCAATTTGAATCGATTCGAATTGAAATAGAGTGATTTGGTTCTATTAAAATTTCCATCTCTTTTCATTAGATTTAATTTTTAAAATATATAATTTAATTTTATAATTTAATTCAATTCAATTCAATTTAATTCAGTTTAAACAGAATGTTCATTCTAACAGTGAAATCAAATGGCACACAAAGTTGAAATTGAGTTCATAGAAGAAATATTAAAAAAAGTAAAACAATAGTAAATAATAAAAGTGTCATTTATTTTAGTTATATATAATGATAATTTTATCATTCAATATGCACAATTATTAAAATAGCTTATATTTAATTAGAAAATAGATAAATATATAATAATATAATATAATATATCATACAGGTAAAATTCCATTTCCACCCTTTGTTTTGCAAATTAGAAAACAGCAAATCCATGGCCGTCCTATAAATAAAAGTGGCCAATAAAAGTCATAAAACAGCAAATACCAAAATTTTTTCTTACGGGCACCGACAATATTTTAGAAATTCAATCCTCGGCATTAATGCACTCTTTTGAAAACCAGGAAAATGAAGAGTAAATAGAGCCCTAAGTAATGGATATCTCAAGTATATTAGTAATGTTTTGTTTTATATTTAATTTTTTAATTATATTTATATATTTTTAATATTTATATTTAAATATATTTTTAAGTCAATTTGTATCTATTAATTATTTTTTTATCCATTAATTTTAAAAATAAACTTTAAATTTTTATATTGAATGAAAAAAAATAATAAAATGGCACTCATATAATACTTAAGAATTTTATTTTCCTTATATTGTATACTTAAATTTTTATGCACTGTATAATAATTAATTTTAATTATTTTATTTTATTCAAAAAAATAATTCTTTTATATTTTTTAGTTAATTACTCCACATATTAGTCTTATGACCTATTTTATCAATATCAAAATTATATTAACTAAAATAAAATTTCAATTTTCTTTTACGGAATAATTAAATTTTAAATTAATTATAATATATAACATCCTTATGCATACAAAAATCAAATTTTTTATTAATACAAGTAAAAAAAATTAAAAATTTTAAAATATCTTCTTTTTTTTTTTTTAAATAATTACATCTGAATATAAAAACAATGAAAGATGTTTTCCATTAATTAGGCTATAAATTAGTAAAGCAATTTCTTATTAATACAGATAGAAACTAATTTATTAATAAAAAAAAAATCAGCTAAAAATTAATTGATGAATTTCCTATTAAAATGATTAAAAATTATTTTATTAATTAAGAAAAAAAATTAAACAATTGGAAAATATTTAAATCATTTCCTAATAGTGTGGGTGAAAATTTTTCCAGTAGGAGATTTATTTATTTATTTATTCAATTAGTAATTAATTTGTTAGAATTTTGAGAGGTCAAGTTCTCGTCATGGGATACCATGTGAAAAAAAATTACAAGCTTTTTTTATATACATACTTAACTCAATTAAGCTTTTATCCCAAAAAATTGGGATCGGCTATATGAATTCGTTTTTTCCACTCTAAACGATTTTGGGTTAAATCCTCAGAAATGTGTAATGCTTCTAAGTCATGTTATACTACTCTCCTCCAAGTCAATTTAGGTCTACCCCTTTTTTTCTTTCTATCCTCTAACATAATGTGCTCTACTTGTCTAACTGGAGCCTCCGTATGTCTACGCTTCACATGACCAAACCACCTCAATCTCCCTTCTCTCAACTTATCTTCAATTGGCACTACTCCTACCTTTTCTCTAATACTCTCATTACAGACTTTATCTAGTCTAGTATGGCCACTCATCCACCTTAGCATTCTTGTAACACCCCTGATTTTTTATATATTATTATTGGGCTTCGTGTAGGTATCCTCAATTCGCGGAAATTCGACAGTTGTCCGGATCTGTGAATTTCCGGCCAGACAGACCAGCTACCGGAAAAGTCTCCGAATTGGATCGAGGTTTTGGCTAGCCCCCCATTGTCAGACGTCCCGAGCGCGTCCCCGAAGTCGGAATCGGCAAAGGTAAACCCGAACCTAGTTTTTACGTAATTTTCTAGTGCTTAAATAGGATTAAAAATCCATAAAATATTCGTGGTAGCTTAGAAAATTACGATTCTTTTTGCAATAGCTTAGTAATATTGCTAAGGACATGAGGCAAAGTTTTATAATTTTTAGAGCTTGTTTGGGCGGTTTTGCAAAAATAATCAATAATAAGGACTAAATTGAAATTTTTGCGTATTGTGATGGATGATTGATTTGATGGGCCAGGAGGGTGTGTGTTAGGATTGAACTGTTGATGTATGGATTGTGAGTATAGAAGTGCGTTTTTAGCCCTTTTGCGGGTTGGGTAGGTCCTAGGTATAGGGAGACTCTGGGATTTTCTGCGACTTAGGGCGTAATTGGTCTTTTCTTTATTTGTATTGAGTCAGTTGTATTAAATAAATGTAATATGATTGTCGGTGAGCGGGACAGCCTTCTTCCTCCGCCCGCCGCCACGATGAATTTGTCGTCAAGTCTGTGAGTAAAATATTAATTTTAATTATAATTTCGATATTATTATATGTTCGGATGCCCATGCATCACTTATATGCATATATTTATGTAGTTAAACTCTAGGCACGATTTATGTTGCATTCATAACTGTTGATGTACCATGGATGTTGTGGTTATTTGGAGCAGTGTGCGTGCGTTGGCGTGCGTGTGATGTGGTGTGGACTATGGATAGGACGGGGTAGTCACGGCTTGAGTAATTCGGGACGTTCCTTCGAGGGTAGTCACGGCTTGAGTAATTCATTTGGGACCCTCGATTTGGTTATTAAGTGGAAGTCCGAGCTTGAGTAATTGTTGGCACGAGTTGGATTTAAGAGAGTGTATAGGATCGGCTCCATATGTTATGATTGATACTACAGGTGTGTGAGTGCTCCAAATTACCTTTTGATGTTATGATGTGAAAATGTTGTGTATGTTGCATTTCACTCTACAAAGTTGCATTAGTTTGAGATAGTTATAGAGATTATAGTTAAGATTGATATTTTACTCTCTCGAGTCGAACGCCACTGTTCAAAAATTTTTACAGCCACAGGAGGATATTTTGTTCAGGTTAACCCGCTTTTTACCTCGCAGTTGTTTATCAATATTGTGTAATTTTAATTACTCCTAGAATTTCCGCATGTGTTAGCAAGAATTATTTGAAATTGGTCCGTAATATTATATTCATGTTGGACTGTAAACTTAATATTTTAAGTCTGTTTGATGGATTGGATGAGGAGCCGAGCTCCCATTTATTATTATGTTGATGAGTATGTGGAGGGTGAGCCGAGCTCCCAATGGATTGTTTATTGTGTTTACAGTCGGGTGAGTCAAAACTCCCGTTGGAAAGTCCATTTTATGGCCGGACTGTCCGCTTGTTTTCTGATATCGGGCCCAAATGGGCCTTAGAGTTGGGTTAATGAACAGTTAGGCTTACTACGGGCCTCGGGGCTTTAGGTGGCCTGTGTCCTAGTGTCATCCGCCCATAGGTTGGGTCGTGACAAATGTGGTATCGAGCTTAGGCTCCATTCATAGGGAAAAATTATCTAAGTGTTGGGAAGAGTCTACTAGAGTCACATGCGGAGTATAGGATTACATTTCGTCTTTTCCTGTAATTCTTTGTTTCTAGATTCTACGTTATACCTCGGAAATATAAGATTACCTCGTTAGTGTCTTGATTTTCGTGGAGTACACGTAAATGTGAAATAGAGTTAGTAGACATGTGAGATCTATCATGAGGATACGTACTCCAAGAAATGTTATATTTTTGTCAAGATGGGTTTAAATGGTGTGCCCATTTCGTAAGACACGAGTACATAAAAGTGAGTCTTAAAAGTACAGTTGCCCTAGATAAGGATGAGGATACCACTCTTGGTAGTCATCGGTAGATGACCCAATGTAATAAGTTTGTGATAATAGAAGATTCAGGAGAGATAAGAAATTAGGAGACCTAGTCTGTCAGGACGTATCGTAGTAACTATACAATGTTCTCGATGTCTGCTCTGTAAGCTGCAGATTACAGTACCGACATGAGATTATTGTGTAGAACTGCGTGCATCCCCATGGTGCTCCATAATGAGGGTGTTTGAGATGGCTTCGCTTTGGTACAGATTATGCGAGCGAGTTCTATATTTGCAGAGGAGTTGGGTACTCCTTGCTAAGAGTCTAGAGTTAGAATATTGAAAGGTCACAGTTGGGTGATAACTAGAGTCAGTGACTCAGTTACCCCAGCATGAGCTAGAGTTACATCAAGAGTTGCCATCAGACCAGAGGTTTCGGACTAGTTGCAAAGTAAATGTGACACTTATAGAGTGAGAATAGTATACCTTGTGTGTATCAGTATGGAATAAAGTACAACTCTACTACCTAGAGAAGGTCGAAACTATGAATTGATGATTTATAGAGCTATGATATGATAAAAGAGTCATTAACTTGACATGGTTCTGGCAAGGTGGTAGATGTAGTACCTTTGTTGCAACAAGTTAGGATATAGTCCTATCTTTTCAGAATGGATCGAAGGTTATTACTGATAATGATGACTTATGGAATAGTGTCCCAGATGGGACTGTAGAGTGTGGTAGAGAGTAGTTGGCTCGGGTATCCTGGAGAGGATACAAGTTCCATTATAGGAATCATATATAATCAGATCACGATGGATGTAAATCCTTTGAATTGGATGACGGGTTTGGGTGCCCGAAATCTTAAGTTTTGGAATTGAGTAAACATGGAAAATAATAATAATAATAATAATAATAATAATAATAATAATAATAATAATAATAATAATAATAAAAATAATAATAAATAAAATTACTGCAGAATCAGTTCTCGAGGTAGTAAGGGTATTATGTAAGCTAAAGGATAAGAATAGAGATCATACAATAAAAGTATGACTGTAATTTGCTGAGTTCCTTTCTAATTTCAAATTATTCAAAACAATAGTATAATCTAATTATAATAGTGTTAAGAGTAATAAATTAGCGAAGATAAATCACAGAAGGCCAATGGATAAAGAAAGTGCAGAATGAAAGTTTGGGCAATTGATTGCAGATGCAATATAATCTAAATGCTAGTGGAAGGACTAGCTAGAGTGGTCAAAGGACCAAATCTGAGTAGCACAGACATATGATAACGCGATAGAGACTCAAAGATATAGTTAGCAAGTACAGCTATTATGTTAGGAAGAAGAATGGAACCAAGGATAGAATAGTCAAGTTCTATTTTGGGTAAGACAAAGGAAATAAATGAAAGGACAACCTAAAGAGCGCATAATAAAAGGAACAAAGTTAAGATATAGGATAGGCTAAGTGTTATTCTTGGCAAGGAGAATGACAAGGATGGAAAACCCAAAATGGGACCACATTAGTGAGAAAAGTGATGGAGGTATGGAATACAATAATAATGAGTAAATGTTAGAAGGTGTGCGATGGTATTGCGGACTACCTAAATAGGTAGAGAAAGAGAAGTTAGTAAGCAGTAAGTTGAATAAAAGTCGGTCTAAGGGATCAAATAGGTATGATGAGAGGAAAAGAATGATAGATAATGACACATAGGTTTTAGGTTAGACTTTTGAGATAGTGAGAAGGTAGTTAGAGGTTCGTTATGAATGTCATGCAAACATTTTTAGTGTGATCAACAGAATCACTTTGTAGTGAAGCAATAACGACAAGACAATAGTAGGGGTAGAACGAAAAGTGACAAGTCTGGATGGTTATAAATCACTAGAAAGTTCAAGGATCAAATTAATGACCCTAGATAAGGGTGGAATTAGTGTTGGAAGAATTTATTAGTGAGAGAAATCTTTCAGGAATCAACAAAAGTTAAGGGCACAATAAAAACGATGATAGATATGAATCATAGGTCGAGTATAAGTAAAGTTAATAAATTATAAAATATTATGTCAAGAAGGAAAATGGTACGGTAAAGGGTTCATGCAGATGATACCTTATAGGTAGAGCATAATTGTGCTAGGAGATGGTGAAATTTGGAGAGAAAGACCAAGAAACTTAGGTGAAACGTTATAATATGACAATCGGGTGTAGTTGAATATAAGAGGATATTTTCTTTCTTTTCAAGTTTAGCTTGTGCTTTTGGTTCTAGAAGGTTATATAAGGAACAGAAACTGAGTCAAGGAGACCTAGTTATTGAGAGTTTAGTAGGCACAAATTCATACATAATTTCCTGATATGAGAATGACAGTAAGTGCATACCTAGTATTAAGTATGAAAGGACGAACAGAGTAATGACAGGAGTTAAATTGAGTTAGCTACTAAGGCTTGCAACTGTTTTAAACTATGAGCTGGAGGAAGTACTATTTATGGTTGAGATTCAATAGATGAAATTGTTGCTGATGGGTAATTTGAGGTTGAAGTTTAGAAAGCTATGGGCAGTATATATGATTATATTAAGGAGAATGAACACGTGAAGTATCTTGTTTGGAATTAAGGCATGACACATATTTCCTAAAGCCGTGTTAGTTCAGATGGAACTTATAGTTTATGGGGCTCATATTCATCCAGGATAAGCAATTTCCTACTAAGGCTGATAGGGAATGATAATGTTCTGATAGTTAAGTTGGAAAAAAGGGGATACAAGAAAAAAAAAAATTTCTATGAGTAATTATAAGTGTTACATAAGGTGAAGAATGTGCTGGTAGGAGTAAATCATAGGGTTAGAATTCTTGAAGTAATGAAACTAGTATTCAAGATAAGACTAAGAAATAAAAAGAAAGTTAAAGTTGATGATGGGATAGACATCTTTGAAGGAAAAGGTGTAAGGATGAGATAAGACTAAAATTAAGGAATAAGTACAGTAGGTTGAAATGATACCAACAATACCAAAAATAGGAAAAGGGAAGTGGATAAGATGCAAAGGACAGGAAGAGAGCTCGATAGAGTCAGTTATAATGATGAGGATAAGGAGTGTCTAACCACGCCCTGTGTTAACACTACCTATGAGCGGTGAAGGATACACAGTGTCTTGTGGACGCCTCGAGTTGGCTTAGGGTGTGTTTTGATGCGGAATGGAAAAGTAGTGGCTTATGCTTCAAGGCGGTGAAGAGGCATGAGCGAACTATCCCACCCATGATTTGGAAATGGCGGTGTAGTCTTTGCACTAAAAATGCGGAGACACTACTGTATGGTGAAGTGTGCGAGATATACACCGACCATAAGAGTTTGAAGTACATCTTCCAACAGAGGGATTTAAACTTGAGACAGAGGAGATGGATGGAGCTTACGGAAGACTATGATTGCCCCATCGGTACCACCACAGGAAGGCCAATGTAGTAGCAGATGCTTTAAGCGTAAAATCTTACAGCGGTTTGGCGCACATTTCAAAGAAGAAGAGGCTGATTCGGGAGGTACATGAGTTGATGGATCAAGGTTTAATCCTAGATCTTCAGATGAGGGTATTGTTGGCTCACTTTTCGGTGAGGCCGGACTTGAGGGCGAGTTAGAGTTTCCCAGCACAGAGACCAACAATTGATGAAGATTATAGAAAGAGTACAGCAAGGTGAAGGTGGTGAGTTCGGATTTGCCAATGATGGCGCCCTAGTGCAAGGTTCTAGGATATGTGTGTCCGATGTGGACAACCTCAGGAATGAAATCATGCGAGAGGCACACTACACACTGGACAGTGTCCACCCAGGTTCCACCAAGATGTACCATGATGTGAAAGATAGCTATTGGTGGAATGGCATGAAGAGAGACATAGCAGACTTTGTGTCCAAGTGCTTGACTTGTCAGAAGGTGAAGTTTGAACACTAGAGACCGTCAGGGAAGCTGCAAGAGCTCCCTATCCCAGAATGGAAGTGGGAAATGATCACTATGGATTTTGTGACTGGGTTGCCTCGTACCATGTGAGGATATGATTCGATATGGGTAATTGTAGACAGCTTGACCAAATCAGCTCACTTCTTACCTGTAAAGACTACATACTCTGTGGCACAGTATGCCCGGCTCTACATTCGAGAAATAGTCAGATTGCATGGAGTTAAGCCCATAATATCCGACAGAGGGCCCCAGTTCACTTCGGTTTTGGAGAAAGTTGCAGAGGCACTTGGCACCTGATTGAACTTTAGTATGGCTTTCCACCCTCAGACAGACGGACAGTCCGAAAAGACAATCCAAACACTGGAAGACATGCTTCGCATGAGTGTTTTGGATTTTGGAGGTCAATGGGATGATCAGCTAGCTTTGGTGGAGTTTGCCTACAACAACAGTTATCACTCCAGCATAGGAATGGCACCCTATGAGGCACTATATGGAAGAAAGTGTAGGTCTCCTCTGTTGGGCGAGAAATGGGAAGCGAAGGTGCATGATGTAAACCTAGTGCAGTACACTTGAGAGATAGTTCCTTTAATCGAGGAAGCAAACGACTTTCGATGGCGTAAGAGTTATGCACCCAGACGGAGGAATGTGGAGTTTGCAGTGGGCGACTATGTATTCCTAAAGGTTTCTCCAATGAAGGGAGTCATGAGATTTGGAAAGAAGGGCAAGTTGACACCTCGGTATATTGGACCTTTTGAGGTTACTGATAGAGTTGGAGCAGTTGCCTACTGGTTGGAGCTACCACCCAACCTCACTCACGTTCATCCCGTGTTTCACATCTCCATGCTCAGGAAATACATTCCCGATCCTTCTCATGTACTGCAGCCGGATGTGATAGAGCTAAAAGAGAACTTGACATTTGAGGAGCAGCCTGTAGCCATAGTGGACTACCAAGTGAGACAGCTGAGATCAAAACAGATCCCTATGGTTAAGGTTTTGTGGAGGAGTCAGTCAGTGGAAGAGTGCACCTGGGAGTTAGAACGGGACATGCGTAGCAAGTACCCTTACTTGTTCAATGCATAATCATGTGTTTTATTCTGCCTTGTGTAAAATTCGAGGACGAATTTTTACGTAGAGGAAGAATGTAACACCCCGATTTTTATATATTATTATTGGGCTTCGTGTAGGTATCCTCAATTCGCGGAAATTCGGCGGTTGTCCGGATGCTGAATTTCCGGCGAACAGACCGGCTACGGAAAAGTCTCGGGTGGATCGAGGTTTTGGCTAGCCCCATTGTCGAGCGTCGGCGTCCCGAAGTCAGAATCGGCAAAGGTAACCCGAACCTAGTTTTTACGTAATTTTCTAGTGCTTAAATAGGATTAAAAATCCATAAAATATTCATGGTAGCTTAGAAAATTACGATTCTTTTTGCAATAGCTTAGTAATATTGCTAAGGACCGCGGGGCAAAGTTTTATAATTTTTAGAGCTTGTTTGGGCAGTTTTTGCAAAAATAATCAATAATAAGGACTAAATTGAAATTTTTGCGTATTGTGATGGATGATTGATTTGATGGGCCCAGGAGGGGCTGTGTGATATGATTGAACTGTTGATGTATGGATTGTGAGTATAGAAGTGCGTTTTTAGCCCTTTTGCAGGTTGGGTAGGTCCTAGGTATAGGGGAGACTCTGCCGGATTTTCGGCACGACTTAGGACGTAATTGGTCTTTTCTTTATTTGTATTGAGTCAGATTGTATTAAATAAATGTAATATGATTGTCAGGTGAGCCGGGACAGCCTTCTTCCTCCGCCCAGCCGCCACAGTAATTTGTCGTCAAGTCTGTGAGTAAAATATTAATTTTAATTATAATTTCGATATTATTATATGTTCAGCATGCCCATGCATCACTTATATGCATATATTTATGTAGTTAAACTCTAGGCACGATTTATGTTGCATTCATAACTGTTGATGTACCATGGATGTTGTTGTGGTAATTTGGAGGCGGTGTGCGTGCGTTGGCGTGCGTGTGATGTGGTGTGGACTATGGATAGGGCGGGGTAGTCACGGCTTGAGTAATTGGGACGTTCCTTCGAGGGGTAGTCACGGCTTGAGTAATTCTGGGACCCTCGATTTGGTTATTAAGTGGAAGTCCGAGCTTGAGTAATTATTGGCACCAGGTTGGATTTAAGAGAGCTGTATAGGGGATCAGCTCCCATATGTTATGATTGATACTACAGGGTGTGTGAGTGCTCCAAATTTCCTTTTTGATGTTATGATGTGAAAATGTTGTGTATGTTGCATTTCACTCTACAGTTTGCATTAGTTTCAGATAGTTATAGAGATTATAGTTAAGATTGATATTTTACTCTCTGAGTCGAACGCTCACTCCTGTTCAAAAATTTTTACAGGCCACAGGAGGATATTTTGTTCTGGGTTAACCTGCCTTTTTACCTCGCAGGTTGTTTATCAATATTGTGTAATTTTAATTACTCCTAGAATTTCCGCATGTGTTAGCAGTAATTATTTGAAATTGGTCTGTAATATTATATTCATGTTGGACCTGTAAACTTAATATTTTAAGTCTGTGTGATGGATTGGATGAGGGAGCTGAGCTCCCATTTATTATTATGTTGATGAGTATGTGGAGGGTGAGCTGAGCTCCCCAATGGATTGTTTATTGTGTTTACAGGTCGGGTGAGTCGAAAACTCCCCGTTGGAAAGTCCATTTTATGGCCGGACTCTGTCCGTTTGTTTTCTTGATACTGGGCCCAAATGGGCCTTAGAGTTGGGTTAATGAACAGTTAGGCTTACTACGGGCCTCGGGGGCTTTAGGCTGGCCCAGGTCCTAGTGCCGGTCCGGCCCATAGGTTGGGTCGTGACAATTCTCATCTCTGCAACTCTTATCTTAGATGCATACGACTCTTTCAGTGCCCAACACTCACTACCATATAACATAGCCGGTCGTATGACTGTACGGTAAAATTTTCCTTTCAATTTATTGGGAATCTTACGATCACATAAAACTCCCATGGCACGTCTCCACTTCAACCATCCGGCTTTAATCCTATGACTAACATTCTCTTCACATCCCCCATCTACTTGAAGGACTGAGCCTAGATATTTAAAGTGATTACTTTGTAACAGTACCACTCCATTCAAACTAACTCCTTCCCTATCACCAGTTTGGCCTTCACTGAACTTGCAATGCATGTATTCTGTCTTCGTTCTACTTAACTTAAAACCCTTTGACTCTAGAGTACTTCTCTAAAGTTCTAGCTTTCTATTGACTCCTTCTCGTGTCTCATCTATCAGGACAATATCATCTGCAAACATCATGCACCAAGGAATACTCTCTTGTATATGTTTCGTCAGTTCATCTAAAACTAATGTAAAAAGGTAAGGGCTTATGGCTGATCCTTGGTGTAATCCAATTGAGATCGGAAAATCTCTTGTGTCCCCTCCCACTGTGTGCACAATAGTAGTTGCTCCTTCATACATATCTTTCAATACTTGTATGTACCTAATAGATACCCTCTTTTGTTCTAACACATTTCATAAGACCTCTCTTGAAACACTATCATAAGCCTTCTCCAAATCAATAAAAACCATGTGTAGATCTTTCTTCACATCTCTATATTTCTCCATCAAGCTTCTAATGAGAAAGATCGCTTCCATAGTTGAACGACCGGGCATGAAACCAAATTGATTGAGAGAGATAGAAGTATCATGACGTAGTCGATGCTTCACCACTCTCTCCCACAACTTCATAGTATGGCTCATGAGTTTAATTCCCATATAGTTTGAGCAACTCTGTATGTCTCCCTTATTTTTAAAAATAGGTGCTAAAATACTCTTCCTCCATTCATCAGGCATTTTCTTTGAGTTTAGAATCTTATTAAATAATTTAGTTAACCATGACACTCCCATATCTCCCAAATACTTCCACACTTCAATTGGTATTTCATCGGGTCCACAGGCTTTACCCACTTTCATTCTCTTAAGTGCTTCCTTTACTTCTAAAGATCGAATCCTTCTAGTATAATTTACATTCTTTTCTATTGTTCTATAATCTATATTCACGCTATTACCATTTTGACTATTGTTAAAGAGATCATTAAAATAATTTCTCCATCTTTCTTTAATATCCTCATCTTTCACCAACACTTTTCCTTCTTTATCTTTAATGCACCTAACTTGATTGAGATCTTGACATTTCTTTTCTCTACTTCTTGCTAGTCTATAAATATCTTTCTCCTCTTCTTTAGTTCCAAGTTTCTCATATAACTTTTCAAAGGCCTGTGCTCTTGCTTAACTAACTGTCTTTTTTGCCTCTTTCTTTGCTATCTTGTACTGTTCATATGCCTCATTATTATCACATTTAGGTAATTTCTTTTACCATTCCCTTTTTCTCTTCACTGCCTTTTGTACTTCCTCATTCCACCACCATCTCTCTTTTGAGGGCGGTCCATGTCCTTTAGACTCTCCAAGTACTTTTCTAACTACTTCTCTAATCTTTAAGTGAATAGAACATTAGAATTTTAGCTTCTAATTTATTTTTTTACACTAAAAAATAAATATTTAATAGTTAAAACTTTATAAAAAATATTTTCCTCAAAAATAATTTACAAGTTTTATGTTGTTTAGAGAAAAAATAAAAACACGAGGCAAATCATTTTTCCATTGATAGGAAAAAGCTCTTCAATTTTGAAAAAATGAACAGAGACTTGCCTATGTCTTTTTTTTCTTCGTTGTGGGTTCATTAAGAGGAATTATATAATACATTTATGATTTCATGTAGGATAACCTCCGTGAAATGACAATCCAATTAACATTAAACACATAAGTGGGTTCCATAGAAGTCTAACCACCACGCAATTTTTTTTTTTCAAGAAATTTTATTAACCATATTGCTTATGTGTTAATTTTTTACAGTGGCTTGCAATTCCATGTTTACATGGAATCACAGTTGCACTATAAAATTACTCGTCCATTAGGCTTTTGGATCAGCCTAAATTATTGTTCTAATAACTTATGTAGAATCACCTTGATATAAAGATGATATCAAACAGGAAGAATTAATCTCCACATTTGCGGCAGGTTTGTGTACTCACCTCTCCTATATTTAGAGCCTCCAAAATTCTTAACGTGCATCCTTTGTTTCGCTTTGTCTGTTTTGAAAGCCAAGAGAGATTCTCGTCTCAGAAAAGAATTGTTCAATGGAAAACAATGGAGCTTGTTTTTCTTCAGCCCCACATAACCATGACTCTCTCCAGCAATCCCAGTGGCTTCAGTTAACTCTATTAGGTCATTCTTCCCTCCCTCTCTCTCTCTGTGTCTCATTATTTGCTCGTGTTCTCTGTTATTTCCCAGCTGCCACCATTAAACCAGGCTAAAAGAAACCAAGAGGAGAATATGGAAAAAGATAGAAACAGGCTAATCTCAATCCTATTGAACTAAAATAGATGGTCAGCTCAGCAGGAACAAAAGCATAAAATAGTATAGCTACAGAGTTCAGCAGGAATTTTTTTTTTTTGGCATTATTTTCTAAGAGAGAGAGAGAGAGAGAGAGATGTCTAGTTTTATCATGGGGTCTTTTCTTGTCCTGAATTAAGCTCAAATTATGCTCAAGTTATGATTCTTTGGTTCTCAGTAATATTTCATTTATATGCAGATTCAAACAACAGAATTAAAGCCATTATGACCCTTCTGGAAGAAGATGATAATGCTTCAGCAAGAGATGAGATCTATTACAAGCGAAGGGTGAAGCTCTTTCAAATGCTCAACGAGTTGAATGATTCTTACAGTTCTTTGGCTGAAAAATATGACCAATTGAGGTCTGAATCATGTCATGTAACTAATCCAGGGTCCATACCTTCTGGATGTTCTGACACTAACAAGAAGATAAAACTTGCACGAAGTTCCAATGATTCAAAATTGGAGCTTTTTGATTCCTATCTGGATTCCATTCTTGAAGATCCAGGTGCTGATTGCGACAGTACTGACTTCAGCTTTGAGTACCTGAACATGCCATTAGAAGAACTGATGTCAGCTGAGCCGCACAGCATGAAAATGAAAAAGAAACTTGATATTAGAGAAAACCAGTGCAATGAAAAAGCCACAGATTTGTGTGATGTAGGTATCAATATGATGACGGATGATTTGAACTTAGCTCAGGATCAGGCTACAGTTAGAGATCTCTCAAAAAGTAGTTATGAGCAGGCCAATACGTGGTCTGAACTCAACTTTCAAGTTACAAAGCTCATTGAGGAAAATCTGAAGCAGCAGGTCGAGTTGGCAAGGAGAAACATCCAAAAGAAAGTGGTCATTAATAGACTCCTGTCACAGCTGGAACATCTGAAGAGTGAGAATAAGGCCCTACAAAGTTCTACCAGCCGCTTAAAAGTTGGAGAGAAACCAAACCAATTACAGATGTCAAAATTAAAAAAAATGTTTTCAGGTAAGTTCTTTGGACAAGGTTGATCATGATTGGAATTCTTCAGTTGTTGCCTTCTCAGCTCCAGCAAATACAGTGGCTGATACAACTCCGATCTTCAACATTGAAGCTGTAAAAATGTCTTCTGGACAGGTTATGGGAATTAATTTACCAGGTTCTTGTCATCCTCTTTATAACTTTTGGATGTGTTAAGGTCAAAAGGGTACCAGTATGTTGTGAATAGATCGCACACTTGTGTTACGATTTCCATACTGGATCTGTTTTTATACTTAGAAACCACTTTTCAGCAATTTCAATAATCATTCCATCAAGGCATTCAGCCTCTGCCAAACTTGGAAGCAACTATCAGACCATTATCCCTTTGAGTTGGTCTTCTCTGGAATTAACAGTTAGGAGTTGACAGATCTTTCAAGTCTTTTGGATTAAGCAATTTGACATGCTTATGTTTCAGACTTCAGGTTGAATCATCATAGGAAATTCCTGCATTCTACAAGTATAATTTATGTCAGAAGTTGCACAGCACCATGAGAACAATGATACTCCTAATTTCTAGTTATACGCTTGTTGATCCAGCCAAACTAAGCCACTAAATTGCACTTAAAATTTGTTGTAGCCTTATTCTTTTCATGTATATATATATGTCACCAATAGTCTCCACGTGCACAGATACCATTCTTGAAGTAATGAAATCGCTTTGCATCTCTTACCACAATTTCTCAATCAACAATCTTGCAAATAAGCTTAATGACGGTATGACAGTCACCACAAACCCTAAGATTTTTAATGACATGAATTGTTGATCCCCAAAATGAATTCATGACCCAAAAGGCAACATCGTAACTTCTCACTGTGAACTTGCAGAGCCATTTCCTTTTCTTCCTCATCAACACCATATTAGGTGCATAGCCAGCTTGTCGCAACTTCACAGTAAGTTCCTCCAAAAATCTGTAAATCATCTCACATTCAGGAAGCTCTTTATCTCCAACCAAGAATACATGCACTTTACCCTTAAGTTCAACCAAACTGAATCCAGGTGGTTTAACAAGTCCAAGATCTTTCACAAGTGCTCTCATTCTTTCTACTTCTTTCCATCTTCCAGCATCAGCATATACGTTTGAAAGTAAGATGACATATCCACAATTGCTCAAGTGTAGCTTAGACAGTTCTCTTTCAGAAATTTCTGCAAGCTCCATATATTTGAGAATTCAAAAAGCTGCAAGAAGAGAAGCCCAGAGTACAAAATCAGTCTTTACCCTCATCCTCTTTATAAAATCATAAGCTTCATTGAGATAACCGGCATAGCCAAGAACAATATTATTAAAATTGGCCTAGAGGTTGAGCCAACCGAGGGACCGAGTTGATGGGTCATTGGTTCAATTAGTGGATCAATGGTTCAACTAGTTGATCATTAAAAAATTGATTAAATATATATAAATTAACTATAACACAAATTAATATAAAAAATATATAATTAATTAAAATTTTAATTATTTAAAATCAAACTTTTAACCTTTATTATGTTTAAATAAATTTTAATAGTTTTTTAAATTTTATATAAAAGTATTCGAGTAATATAAATACAAAAAAAAATCTATAAATGTATAATTATCTTTTTAATGTTTATGAACTATGAAGTATACATTAACAAATAAATAAACATATTCTTTTATATTATTACGAAATAAGATATATATATACCAAACTAGCTCAATTGGTTTTAATTTTAAAGACCTTTTATAGGGTTTTGAATTCAATTCCCCTTGCCTACACTCAAAAACAATTTTGCTCCTCTTGATTGGTCGAACCAGCCAGGTCAACTTGGTCATTGTTTTGATAGCCGGGTCACACCAATTACTTCCTTGTCTTGGTCAATTACAAATTCAAACTGATTTAGCCTATAGTTCACTAGTCCAACAGGCCAGTCCGAGTTTAATAACTATGGATAAGAAGATCAACCGTAGTGCTCAACCCCAGACATTAAGTTGATGATTCATGACATTGAACTATCAACCTTCATCCAACAAACCAGCATGGCTACAAGCGGATAGAACCAAAACAAAAGTTATGTAATTTGGTTTGCCCCCAGCCCCTATCACCTTGTAGAATACATCCAGAGCTTCTCTTACATAGCCATGCATTCCATATCCTGCAACCATGACAGTCCATGACTTCACATTTTTGTCCTTCATGCAATTAAATGCTTTCCTTGCCATTTCAACCCATAATCACATTATCCTCCCAACCCATCCTTGTTACATGTTACAAAAGACCAATAGATGGCAAATGTAAGAACGTTTTTAGCCAATCAAAACATTTGAATAAGACATTCAAACACCACATGCAGATTAGAATTTAATGCAGCAATGCAGAAATCAGTTATCATTTACTAAAGTAGACTATGTAAATGTTGTTAGATGATCCAATATATGGAATGATAAACCATTATATTGGGAAAGAGGAAAATTGAGTAGGTTCTAGGGAATACCTGATCATGCATACACTTCGCTACACGCAGAACCCCGGTATGTGCACAAGCTAACAACAAAGTAGATAATGTATCATCACATGAAAAGGAATGAAAAGCCTCACTGGATAACCCATGTTGGGCATACACGGCAATCGTAGAATTCCAGAAAACTGAATCCTTCTCAGCTATTCCTTCAAATACCTTCCTACTCTCCTAGACACATCCACTTCACCACACTTTGGATATGCATCAACACCCAATTCTTTATTCAACCCCCTCTTTACAACACGCATGAACTTCCTCAATCACTCCTTTCCCAGACACACGAGAACACGCCGATAAAACAGAAACCATAGAAACTGAATCCATAAGAACCTCGGTGTTCTCACCATTTCTCTCACTCTCCTCTATCAAGAACTCATTAAAACGCAATAACGCTTCGTAAGTATTATCATTTTTGACATGCCCAGTGACCATCGACATCCTCGTCACAATGCCTCTTTGAGGAATTTCATCGAACAGGATTCTAATCGCCCATATTTCGAGCACATATCATCGAAGTTGACGACACCGTCAAAGTATTTGTTGAAGCAGGATTTGAGGAGAATTTGGTTGTGGTTGAATGTTGGGTGACAATGGATTTTGCAATGGACTCTGACTAGAAGCAGAAACGATTTGGCGATTGGATTCTTCATTCATTTTTTTGATCCTTCGTTCAACATGCTCTAAAGCATTATTAGAGGACGTAAACTTTGAAGTGAGGAAGTGCCTTCCAGTTCCTGAACTCTGCCCATATTTTACCTTTGTCCGTTAATTTATTATTAAAATATCCCCAAACTTTAATTTTTTTTTCCCCCAAGAAATCCACTACCTTTAGTGAAGGGTAAATTGGTAAATATAGATAATATTATTTTAATGTAAGAAAAAATAAAGTAAAAGATAATTTTTTTTTAATTTAGAAAATCTAGATTTTTATAAAATAAAATTAAAATTTAAAAATTTTTTAATAATAAATTAAAATTCAAAAATGAAAGTGAAATATGAGATAAAATTTTTAAATAAATATTTATTATATAAGTTAATTTTTAAAAAGTAATTTAATTTAAAATAATAAAAAAAGTAATATTTATAATATAATTTAAAATATAATAAATTAAAAAATAAATTAATAAATTATATAATATTTGGTTAGAGGTGGAACTAAGTTAAAAAAAATAAATGAAGTTATATTATTGATCGCAAAATTGAAAATATTCGCTTGCCAGCTGGTGAAAGAGAAAAGCCTTGTTCTCTTGAAAATTTCATCTGAAAAATATGTATTTCATTAGGATATTAAAAAAAAAATGAAATGATTTATTTTTTATTTGTTTGATTCGAATTCAAGGAGTTAGCGCCCTCTTAAGGCTTCCACTTTAGCTAAAAGAGATTAAGAAGCCACTGGCAAGGTCTTCGATGAAAGCTGTTGGATTAAACTGCGGCGAGCTCTTGTTTTTTAGGTTTTGGGCCACTTTGTGTTGGACTTTAAGCCTTTATGCTATTAAGCCTCTTTATCTTAATGAATTTAATTTGACTCTGGCAAAAAAAATCTGTAATTGTAATCTTGGCACTCTTCTCCTTCATAAATCTCTATGTTAGTAATGAAAGCTGTAATTCCATTAAAAAAAACAATCAACTGTGCTATAAAAGCTAGTTGGCAACTGCAAGAACTACTGCAATAAATCCAAGAGCCATGGTTTTTCCTTCAAATTATGCCAATGGCTAATGAATTCAAGAGCCATCATACACAATCACTAATCATATCACTAATGAATCAATACTCTTTTACACAATTTGGGCGCAAATTGTATACTTTTAGACAAAAGAAACCAGTATAATTACAAAAATGATACAAATTCCTATACCAACTACGGTACTGTGGCCGTTGAGCTTTGCTGAACTAGAGGAGCTCTTCCCTATAAACTCACCTGAGCTGGGCACAGGTGCCAATTCCTCTGGCATTGGTGGATCTGCAGAACTTGGAGGCCACTGATCAGTTGGTGCAGGGAAAAAAGAGGACATATCGGGTGCAGTTACATATGGCAAGACTGCTGGAGAAGCTGTAATCATAGGATCACTAGAAAGAGCAAGAAGCACATTAGAGAAGAGGATAACCACTGACATTGCAGCAACGGCAGAAGCAGAAGCAAAGAACTTTTTGAAGGTAGCCATGAATGTTGCTGGAAATGAACTCTAGCTGTGATGACTGATGATGAGGAAGAGAGAGCTAGTTTATAAGTGAAATGGTGAAGGAAAAAGATGGGAATTCACGTATTAGTTGCGCATCACGGGATAAGCAGTAGGAGATTTAATTGTGCCCTGACTTTGTTAGCCTCAGCCTTTATGGCCTTATTTAAAAAGAACCCATCAACCATTCGTTTTCTCTTTGAATTTTGTCTTGTGCTACTGTTTGCATGGCAATGGAATTCTTAAGGTCAATTATCAATTGATTCTTTCCTGTGTGCTTGTGAGAGGGTAATGGAGGAGCCTCAAATGCTGTAGGAAAAGTATGGTCATTTCACATGCCAAGTTTTTGGATGGTAGGAGAAAAGGACCCGTTTCTGTCTTCTCCTCTTACCCTATCCCTTGTGACCCAGTTTATAAATAATTAAATCAATGCTTCTAACTTTACTTGAGATTAACCAAAGATGATCATCATGAAAACTAAAGAAAGAACAAATGTGAAAAAAAAAAAAAAAAGGAAAAAAAAGGAACAGACGTCACAAACTAATTCAGTGAGTGAAATTGTTTTGTTCTAATCATAAATGAAATAATAGGCATGTCTCAGGTAGCTCTGCTCAACTCGTTAGAATCAGCAAAAATACAATTTCACAATTCTTCATCCTAAAATAACTTATTTTCTTCCTGATAGCTGATACATGAAAGGGGAAAAAGCATTATCTTTCACTCTACAATAAAAACACTTGTAATGCTACAAATCAAAAGAATTACCCAATACAAATACCCAACTCCCAACCTGATCCTCTTTTTCTTTCAAGCTGGTAAGTCCATAAGTGTAAATAAATATGTCAACAACATAGCAGCAAGGTGTAGAAGTAACATCATTTCACGTGAAATCATGAGTTGCAACATGATCCATAAATGAACACAATACCAGCTTTCACCCAATAGTTAACAGCTTTCATAATTCTCCAACTAGAGAAGCCTCAGATGTGCAGTATCATTCAAACGTTTTATCTGCCAACCCGTTTTCCATGAATGCAGCAATACTGTCACTGAAGAATCTTCTATGCAGATCTTATGTAACATTACTGGGCTGCAACCCAGGAGACCTGTGAGGAGGCACTTGATAGGAATTGAATGAGTGAAAACACCAATACATGAGGATGTGGAGATTGAGCTCCTAACATTTAAATTATGGAGTGCGCTTTGGTCATTGGCTCCCCTGGGAGAGATCTCATCCTCACCCTCATGATTGCCTGTGGTAGTCACATACTGCAGCCTGCTCCTACCTGATTTCTTCCTTGAGAGCCCTGGCCGATGCCTATGAAGCATATCCCAATGTTGTGGCAGTAAAGCAGGTGGATCTCGATCATGAGAAAAACTTTGGCTCTTGATTTGATGGTGCAATGTGAAATCGGATCTCAACTTTTCAGGCAGTCCTAGAATTGTCCAATTTAAGAACTGGACCATCCTAAATTCCACTTGCCTTAATGATTCTCCAGATGGTGCACAAAAATCAGGCTGAGAACATTCAATCAAGCTCAAAACTTCAGGTGTATAAATTTCTGAACAGGGGCATCCCTCCCAATGCCCCAGGCTCATCTCTAAAAGAGCATCTGACGACTGAATCTGTTCCTCTGCAAAATTTATTTCCTGCATGATTTTATATGCAGACAATTTGCTCAATTGAACAATGCAAGTAAAGATGCAGAGAAGATATTACTAGTAATATCCAAGCTCCTCCTATCAAAAAGGAAATAATGAGCACATATATCATCAAAAATTCACAATCATAAGCAACTAACAGCAATGAATAACTGATATCTATCATGTCCATATCATATATAAAAGAACTAGCAGTTTCATCACGCAAGCCAAGCCTTAAAGCCAAACTACTTGGAGACTTCCTAAACTTTGTGATGGTCAACCATTTGGAGACAGCAACTTAAATGGTTCTTATTTCTTACAGTTCAGTTAGCAGGGACCATATCTACAATTAAATCGTAGACCACCATAACTCTTTCACTATCCAAATCAAATTCTTTCTAACCTTCCTCTGGTATTTTCAGTATGCCAGTATCTTCAACTTCCAAGCTTATCTACCTCTTTTACTAGCCCATTTGAGTTTTAACCACATAGGATCCAAAATATCAAAATGATGTACTGCATATCTTGTCCTCCTATCTTGGAGATGTGATTATTTTCTTTCCATATGTTGGTCCCTTCTCTCAAGTATCTCAGCATCAAAAAATAAATGCTGCCAAAGTGGTCTTTAGATCATTCTCAAAACAGAATGGCAGAATGATCATACAGAACTGAGTTATAAATGCACAGTCCATCCATCTTTGCTCCATGAAGAACACAATTATTAATCTTGGAGAAGAATAAATTCCTCAGTATCCTTGGCTATGAGTGTTAAAATCAATCATTTCAATTCTTGATTTAACTACTCACACTGCTTGTACTTGGTACTGCCCTCCTTTTCTAACCTTGAATTTTTAACCATGTCAAACTATTTCACTAGAAAATTAAAGAATCTACTGTAAGCCCATGAACACGCTACAACATTTTTACAAAAGAAATTTGCTAGGCAAAAATAAGCAAGGAAAAGTAATCAGTTAGTACTTCCAAACATTGTAACAATTATAATACAAAAATTTACACGATGACTAATCAGCCTTCATCATGAACTTTCCAATTCCATGCATATATAATACTAAATATAAGGATGAAGAGCAATAATTGTAGCAATGAAGATGTGAGGGAAGAAGATGTCATCACCCATTGTTTTGATAAACACACGTTATGTGATAAAAGTTCTAGGTTTATCAACCGTACTGAATGATAATGAGATTGGATCTACAATGGGCACCGGAGACAGATATCTAAAAGACTAAAACAAGTAATCTAATTTCAGCAAATGAATTTGTTCATATTTCTACTAAGAAGCAGTATAATAAGGCTTGCCACTTTTACAAGTACTTCTATATATAACTCATCAAACTAAACAAAGGTGCAACTTTCCATCTAGGACTGTCTCCTATGTTAAAATCCCCATTTACAAGATTAAACAAAGCAATGTGATCATAAATCTGTAGTCAACATGTGAAGATTTCAATCTCCATCCTCGACAGAGCAGGATTAAAGGGAGGAAGTTAAGAAGGAACTATTTCTATATCAGTTAAAGTTGCATTAGACTAGAGAAACCACATAAGCAAAAGGTGATACAATTCAAAGGGGACATTCTATCCAGCCAAAGCATGATCACTTAGTTGCCTTAAATTATCACCATATTGTATCATCTACAATGGCTGAGACGCTCGCTCAATTAACAATAGATAGCTAATCCAGAGCAAGGATTCAATTTGAAAATGCGGGGAAAGTCATCATTTCACAAATGAAATTCAAAGTTACCTGACAAACGGAAACGGCCATTGATCTTGCTCGATCCAAAGGCGAGGAATAAACCGCATTGAACCTAACCCCTTGCGAGTTCAAGAACACAGCTAAAGCCCTAGCCTGACGTTTCCCGTTTGGCGTCAAAGCCGCCACATGGCACCTCCCACCGACCAAATCTGGCCTCAAATTAAGTTCGCACTCTCCATGATTAATCAAATACACCTCGGTGACGGCGCGATCGTCGTCAACAATCCCGCCAGACGAAGATGACGACAAGCTCCGAGAGAAAATTGGAGGAGGAGGAGGAGGAAGCGGCGGAGGCGGGGCCAAGACATTGTAAGGGTCCCACACCTTAATCGACGGGCCGAGGCGCGGCGTGCCTAGGGAAGAAAGCTGAGGAGAAAGCGGAGATGCTGATGCATGGCAGGGTAACATTTCAGGCTCTTGTTCGAGAACCTTCTTGACCAAATTGTTGCCATCGATTTCCCTTATAGTTCCTACCCCATTATCATCATCTACTTCTTCTTCTTCTTCTTCTTCTTCTTCGTCTTCTTCCTCACTCTCATCATCTTCTTCGGGTACTTGAACGGACTGTGTTGAGCCCATGTAGCGAGAAGGCAAGAATTGGATTCAAGGAACTGAATGACAAGATGCGAAGGATTTGAAGATATTAGAAATGGAAATGGAAATTTGAAAGTGCATTGTAATTGTATAACATAATTGGGTAAATTGCAGGGAATTGAAATGCGAAATGCTAAAATTTGAACGGAAATGGATGGAAGTAGCTAGGGTTCGTAGAGTATCAGAGCCAGAAGATTCAGTGGAAAATAACTCTCGAGCACCAGATCTATCTGTTGTTTTACACATCTACAGTCAGAGGAGGGAAGTGTGGATTGCTTATGGCTAATGGCTAATGGCTGATGGTGGGCATTTTCGGCAATATATATATATATATATATATATATATATATATATGATTGGGGGTATTTGATAATGCTTGATTTTGTTTACCATTAATTTGTAAATTTTGAATATTATATTTTAAATAAAATGAATTTAAATATTTATATAATTTTTAATTTTTAAAATATAATTAAATATATTTAAATAATAATCGAATAATATTAATGAAATTTGAGATAAGTATAACTATTTTATAATGAATTTTAATCGATTAAGAATGGATTTATGTATTGAATTAAATAGAGTATTTTTTGGATATTTTATTTATACTTCGTTATACTCTTTTTATTTATTTAAATTTTTTGGAAAATATTATTAATTCTATTTTTATTAATTAATTTTTTTACTTATTATAATATCATTTTATTAATACTAATATTTGAAGCACGTGCATCATAAAATATAATTATTTTATTTATATATAAATATAAAATTAAATATTAAATTTAATCACATAATTTAAAATATTAAATTTTTTAATAATTAAAATTAAAATTTAATTATTTTTAATATAATATATAAATTTAAAAATGTTTTTATAATTCTAGTTAAATTATTCAACATCTTTAAATGTTATAAAATTGAAAAATAAAATTTCTCCATATAATATTTTTTTTATAATTATATATTTAGGATTTATATATATATATATATATATATATAATTAGAGATGGTATAACTCTTCCTTTATAAAAGAAGATTTTTATATTTTTTTCATTATAAGTAATATATAGAAAAATATTATTGAATTAATTATTGATGAAATTTGATTTTTATGGTATACTTCAAAGACATGGAGAAAATGATGATAGAAAAATTTACACAATTTTTTTTTTATAAAATACATATTACATAACATTAATTAAATTCAAATTAAAATATGGTACAATATAATTAATTTAAATAAAAATTTATAAAATAAGATTTTTTGTGCTTTTATAATTCTTATGGTTGGAATTTAATTTAAATTACTTTTGAAATATAATTTATAATAAAATTAAAATTTTAATTTATATTAATAAGTTAATATTTAAAGAATTTTTTAACATATAATATTATTAATAATTAATAAAAATAAATAACAAAATATTAAATAAATACGATTGCAATAATAGTGTTATTTACAAATTTTAATTAATAACGACTAGTTTATCTCAAATTAAAAGACTATAACAGATAAAAGTTATTATTAAATTAAAAAATAAAAAAATTTAATAAAAATCTATTGCATATGAGATAAAATGCTAACCTTTAGGGGCAAATAATTTAGCTATATATATATATAACAAATTTAATTTAATAAAATTTATTGATAAATAAAATTCTACTAAATTTGGGAATGTGAAAAAAGTAGACCACAAGCAGCCACAATTTTATAATATAATTATTTTTTATAAATAAATATATTGAATTATTTATCACTACTTATATTTTATGAGTTAAAATAAAATTTTCAATATGTATTAGAAAATCATTAAGATATTTTCAATATGAATTAAGATATTTTTATATATATTATAAATTAATATTTTTTTCTTTAATATTGAATAATTATACCATTCCAAATTAAAATTATAAATAGCTTATTATCTTATCCTATTTAACTGTGCTGATGTGATTTATATAGTCAGAATAATAAATTTTAAAATTAATTTATAAAATTTGATAAAGTTCAATTAAAACTCAGTATTGAGCATAAATAAGAAGCTATAGAGTTTTGTTTAAGCTTTTCTTTAAGAACTACTAGAACATAATTACTCTTCCCAAGTCATCAATATCCATGTAGACTAAATCGCCTTCTTTTATTGCTCCATTCAACATCCCATCAGCCAAATTGTCTTCCACAATCCTCACAATCGCCCTCTTCAATGGCCTAGCTCCATAACTAGGATTTTCACCTTCTTCAATCACCTTCTCCTTCAATCTATCAGTCACCTGAAGCTTTACGTTCTTGGCCTTGATCAGCCTTTTATATACTTCTTTCAGCATAATCTCAACAATCTCTTTCAGCTGGGACTTCGTTAGCTGCTGAAACACTACCACTTCGTCTATTCTATTCAAGAACTCGGGCCTGAAATTCTGCTTTAGCTCCTCAGCTACTAATTGCTTCACTTGCTCGAATCCAAGTAATCTTTGGAGAGCTACACTGCTACCTCCTTTATTAGAAGTTAAAATGATTATAGTATTCTTGAAATCTACCTTATGCCCTTTACCATCTGTCATTATACCATCATCTAATACTTGAAGCAAGGTATTGAAGACATCTCCATGAGCCTTCTCAATCTCATCAAAGAGAATCACAGCGTGAGCTCGCCTGCGAACAGCTTCTGTCAGCTGGCCACCCTCGTCATAGCCTACATATCCTGGAGGTGAGCCGAAAAGCCTAGATGTGGCATGTCTTTCCATATATTCACTCATGTCCAATCTTATCAATGCTTCTTTTGAGCCAAAATATTCCAAGGCTAATGCTTTAGCCAATTCAGTTTTGCCTACCCCTGTAGGACCAGTAAATAAGAAGCTAGCAACTGGTTTATTTGGGTCTCTTACACCAACTCTAGCTCGTTTAATGGCTCTGCTTACAGCTTGAACAGCTTCATGCTGTCCTATAATGTGTTCATGAAGTTTTTGCTCCATGTTAAGAAGCCTGTGGGCTTCTTGAAGAGTCACTTTCTCTACTGGAATGCCAGTCCACATTGAGACCACTTGCTCTATGTTCCTTTTGGTCACTACCCATTTCTTTCGAGGTGATGCATGTTTTACTTGTTGAAGTTGAAACCTTGCACCAGCTTCATCAATCAGATCTATTGCCTTGTCAGGGAGAAAAACATCACTGAAAGACGTCCAAAAACATACAATTAGCATCCGAGCAAAGAAGAATATGCATTTTAAGTATTAACTGACCTTATGTATTGCTTTGATAATGAAACAGCAGCAACTAAAGCCTCGTCTTTATATTTGACACTATGATGTTCTTCATATTTTTGGCATAGCCCTCTTAGTATTTCAATTGCTTCCTCAACGGAGGGCTCGGGAACATCCACAGCCTGGAAGCGTCTCTTCAATGCTCCATCTTTCTCTATGTACTTTCTGTATTCCTGAAGCGTAGTTGCCCCAATGCACTGCACGAAGAAAAAAATTATTCAAATGAAAACAAGAACATAAGATTTGAAAATGCCTTTGATATGGGGATGATTTACCTTCAATTCGCCTCTTGCAAGGGCTGGTTTCAATATATTTGCAGCATCTAAAGCTTGACCACCTGCACCAACTCCTACAATACTATGCAATTCATCAATGAAGAGAATTATTGCTCCATCAGCTTCCTTCACTTCATCCACCACCTCCATTAGCCTTTCCTCAAAATCTCCCCGATTCGAGGCACCGGAAATCAGACGCCCCATGTCTAGAGCAAACACCTGAGTTTCAAAAGGCACATTTAGAAGCAGAGCTACAGGATTTGTAATTAATGATGTTGGATGGATATGCTTACTTTCTTTCCCTGAAGTTTAAGAGGAACAGTGGCTTTAACAATCTTTGATGCAAGCCCTTCAACAACAACAGTCTTTCCAACACCAGGATCACCAATGAGACAAGGGTTATTTTTTCTTCTTTTGCAAAGTATCTGCATGACTCGTTCTACTTGCTTTTCCCTTCCAATAAGAAGGTCCAGCTTACCCTGTGAAAAAGCCAAACCAGCCATAGCATATATATATACGAACAGTAAGACAAATAGAATGATCTGAGATGAATGGGATTACCTCTTCTGCCATTTTAGTTAAATCAGAACCATATTTGCTAAGCACCTGCGTCTTGAGAGTTTTCTTCTCGAGCTTCTCCATATCCAATTGTTACTGACAAGAAGTACCTGTGCTTCCCTTTTATATATACTGCATCTTATATTTGACGGTCAAACAATTACCAAGTCATTGCTTGCACTTCCCAATCTGATGGCCATTTGCATGAATGCTCTCTTTCAACTATCAAGGGTACAGCTTCCAAAGATCCCATGACCTGATCGATGCCCATTAATTTTCATGCATGTTGTAAATGTTTCTTCTCCAGGGTGCTGTCCCTTAGATTTCCTTTATTCGCTTCTCGTTTTCTTGGCCGATTTACGAGTATAAAATTGAATCCAACTCCACATCCCACAACCTTGAAGACCACAATATCACTGAGCACTAAAATTTTCACATTGGCTACATATTTGATGCTCCTTTAATTAATTAATTCCTACAAGTATAAAATGTGCTGTTCGGTTCAATTAATATACAATAAAATAAAAAACTTCTTCCAAACAAAGCCTAAGGAAATTTCTTATATAAATTAATTTATACAATAAGTTCTACCATAGTGTCCACCATAATTGAGAGATTATTAGGTGCATTCGATACATACTTTATAATTAAGTAAAAATTATTTATTATTTTTAAATATTTTAATATTTCTAATAATTAGCCATTATAATTTTAAATTACATGTCAATTTCTGATTAAATGGATCCATACACTTTGGTGCTATAAAAACTTTCCTTTAAATTTAAATTTAAAAAGTTAAATATTTTATAAAAAAATGTGAACTACAAACGCTTGATAAGAATTTGAAAAATGGACCTATTTGAGGATAAGGCTCAAATCCACTTTTAGGCCCAATTAGACTAATTAATTCACATCTTTTGATTTAAGTAAAATTGAAGCAATAATTTTTCTTTCCCAAAAAACTTAATCGATTAGTTATTTTAATGTTTAATTAATAAAAATTAATTTATATTTTTCCTAAATTTTTTGTAAATCATTCAAAGATCAAAGCATAGTCATCAAATGTGGTCTAGAGCTTGACTCATCTAAGAGGTTAAGTTTTTTTTAGAAATTCTTTATTTTTCACTTGATTTTCTTTTTTTTTTTTATTTATATATACACGCTGTGACATTTTTTTTTAAAAAGAAAATTTAACAATTCATTAATAAATAAGTATAGAATATTTTTTTTATAAAAAAATTATATAGAAAATTAAAAACTTCCATTCAGAATTGATTCTGACAAAGGAAAATAACTTTCTGACTAGTAACAGGTTCTTTTTCTTTTTGAACAATAAAAGAAATCTTTTACAATACACTCGTTCAGGGAACTTACTATCTTTGTAGCACGCAGAAAGTTTAAACTACAAAACTTCAATAAAAAAATAGACGATAATATAAAACTCCATCGGTGAAAGATCATTACTCACATTTGAGAATCCAAAATCTCCAATCAAAAGAAATAATTGATCCATGCTATATAAAACCCCATTAAAGGAGATAATACCCTAATAATAGAGGAGCATAAGCTCAATATCATGAAGAAAATATTAGATATGTTTTCCAATAGACAAATAAATTTAAATAAATTCTAAACAGATATAAATATAAGAGTTTATTGAAAAATAAATAAAAGAAAAATTAATATGAAGGAGCCACCGATAAATTTCGCTCAAAAGTAAATTTAAAGAAGAAAAAAAAATAAAGAAAAATAGAAAAGGGAAAGAGTTTTGTCACATTGCCATTCTTCTATGTATTTAATTAATGGAAATTTAGACAGAGTTCATGATCAATCAAGTTTAAAAGTACATTTTTAAACTTTTTTAAAAATATTAATTTAAATATTGTTAAAAAATTAAATTGGAAAACTTTTTAGGTTTTTTAAATTTTTTATGAGTAAAATAATTTAAATTTAATTTTAAATTAATTTTTAATATATTTTAATTAATATTTTTTAAAAAAATATTTATATTAATAATATGCCTAACAATAGTAATAAATAAATTTTAATTCATTTAGTTTATGATTATGATGATGTTATTAGTGGTTTAAATTGAAACCGCCTAAAACTTAATTTTACTCTTGTTTTTATTAAGAAAGTTGAATTTAGTTTATTTTTACTTTTTTTTTTAAATTAGTTCAAAAATTTTAATTTTAATTTAGATTTTTTTATTTAATTTTATGGTAAAATTCATTTGATTTGTAAATAAATTCCATGATAGAATTCATTTACAAATGAATTTTTTAATTTGATATATTTTATATTAAATATAAAATTCATTTTAAATGAAATGAATTTTATATTTGAAATAAATAAAATAAAATAAAATGATATATAATAAGAAAATAATTTTTTCACTTGAAATATATATGATTTTAAATTTAAAATTTATTTACAAATTCTATCAATTACGATAAAATTTGATTTAGCTATAATAAATTTAATGGAATTGATTATTAAGAATTCTAAATGAATTTTTATTTAAATTAAATACTAAAATCTTATATTTGCAAATGAATTTTATAAAATTTTATGAAATTTATTTATATCAAATACTATCTTAATTTACCTTAAAAAAATAATTGAACCTCTTGATTTTGAATTTAAATCAAGAAATTTATCCTAAAAATTAAAAAAAATAAAATTTTTAAATTTTTATTTAGTCAAAAAATAAAGAAATTTAGCTTATAAATTTTAATTTTTAAATTTAAATTAAAAATTTTGAATTAATTTAAATAAAAAATTAAAATGTGTTAATTTAAATTTTTCAATAAATACAGGACAAAATTAAATATTTTGTCAAATTGAAACAAATTAAGTAAGCTCACATTTTTTGGGCGTATGTATAATCTAAAATAAATTAAATGGGTTCCCAATATTTTCTTTCTATGAGAAGAGGCAAATTTGGAACATGATAGAGGGCCAGCACACAAATTATCCTATACATAACATGATAAAATAAAAAAATTTTCTGTCTTTTTGGGGTGATGGCCCTAAGCTTTTCATGTGGTATTGCCTCTGTGTGACACTGACACCCATGACAAGTTATAGAATACAGCCAATGGCTAAATATTCATACTTTAAATGGAAAAAAAATAAAATAAAATTTACCTTTATAAACGAAAATATACTTGAAAGGAATATATTCAACAATATCCATAATGTAATATGAGATTTTCTTTTTTAACAAGTCATTTTCATTTCCTTGCATGGGAATAGTACAAGAGAATATGCCCATAAAGCCAAAATAGTGCAACTCATGAATTACAGTGACGCACACACATAATCTTACCCTAATCTTCAAGAGAATTCAAAAGGATAAGCAGAGAAGTATAAGCCCTCTATTGTGAAGATCCGATTCAGGAGTCATAGTTCATAAGGGGTGAGCATTCGGTCCAAACTAAATCGAATCGAATCGAAACGAATTAAATCATGAAAATCAAATTACATATTTTAAAAATTAAATCGAACCGAAATGGATGAAAAATCAAATCGAATAGATCTGCTCTATTTCGGTTTGATTCGGTTCAAATCGATTGATTTTGATTTTTGATTTTTTTTAATTTAAACTTAATTTTTAAGTTATTTGGTCTAATTTTGACTTTGATTTGAATCTAATAACCATTAATCAATGAAATTAAACAATTTATATATATATAATTACATATAATTCATAAATTTCCCATAAAAATAAATCGATTCAAAAATCAATTCGGTTTGATTTGGTTCGATTTGAATATATAAAATTACTATTCGATTCGGTTTTGTTTAATCGATTTTTTACTCTTAAAAAACCTAACTGAAATAACCGAAATTTTTATAATATAAAATTGAACCGAACCGAATTATTTTAAAAACTGAATTGAATTACCGAATTAAGCTGGTTCAATTCGATTTATTCGGTTTGAACCGAATAATACTCACCCCTATTCATAACTAAAACTTTCAAAGATCATAATAAGTCTAATATGATAAATATATTCCCATAATAAATACCTATTCACATCTCAATGAAAATATATATATATATATATATATATATATATATATATATATATATATATATATATATATATATATATCTTACATAACGATTATCGCCTAGAATTCGAGTGAATCGCGAGTCATTTGTATTATATTGTTGGATAAGTAAAGATAATTTTATTCATGTTTATAAAGATATCCCTTTTATCTTTTTTTTTTATATCTATACCGAAAATCATATGTTCAAATTCCTTTTTGTTTTAAAAAATTTATGGTTCTCCCTGTTAACTAGTAATTAAACTCGTGGGTATTAAACTAGTGGGTCAGAGGGCATTTGCCTTGAAAGCGCTCAACTGGGTGCTTTCTTCATTGAGTTTGAAGTCACTTAAGGGAATGCATTGGTCAAGGGGGCCAAGTTGAAAATAGTTGTGAAGTGGAGACAACGAGTTGACTCGGCTAATGAGGATTTAAAGGAGGCAGCGAAGCTGAGCGGCGAAGGAGAAAAAGCTTTCTTTTGTTTGGTCAATATTTATGAGTTGAAAGGAATGAGGAAAGATGCTCAATGAGCAACTGAGAGAAGGCGTGTTAGAATATTTTATTTGGGCTTTTGATTTTAGTTTTACCTTCATAAATTCTCATTTAGATTAACTTTATAATTTAAATGTATAAATATATATATATAGCTCATAAATAAGTAATCGTTGAGAGTAATGGATTAAGTCCAAGCATTGTTTCAATGTGTTTTAGATTCTAGGTGTGAATTAGGAAAACTTATTGGATTCTAGGTGTGAATTAGGAAAACTTGTAAAGTTATGATGGAAAACCTAGTAGGTCTTTATATGAATAGAGTTTATCTGCCCATCAAGAGTAAAGTAGACCTAGAGAGGAAGATATATAACTGTTTCACAAGTGTGTTTTTTTTTTTTTTTTTTGGTCTTCAGGAGGCATATCTCAATTGTTAGCCAACCAGACTAATTACTCCCTGAGCCTCCGCAATGACCTGAAAACTACAGGAGCCAGATAGCGAGCTGTAAGACCTAGGTTCAAACGGTATACTTACAACTCTCAGGCTCGAACCTGGGATCTCTCCTAAACCTACCTCATCATTAACCACTACGCCAATGAATCATTGGTGTTTCACAGGTATTTGTGTGTAGCAGATTTCTTTATTCATTAAAGATTTTGAGATTGAGCACTAAATATACTAAAATCATGGGAGAGAAAAAAAGAATTTATAAATTATTTAATTTTAATAATTTTAATTTTGTGTAGATAGATTCAGTGTTTTAATTCTTTTAACAGGGGATAAGAACATGGAGATGGGAGGCATTAAAGGTGTAACACCCCAAAATTTTAAAACTTTATTATTTTATGAGTATTATGGATATTTTAATTTTATTAAATTTTAAGAAATTATTTGAGATTTTTGGGATTTTAAAAATCGGGTTCGATTTTTTCGAAAATATAAATTTAGATGATTTTTAAAAATTAATTTAAAGACCACGTGGCAAAACTAAAAATATATTTGGAGTCTACGAATTTTTCTGAGTTTTCTGGAATTTTTTCAAAATTTTTGGACCTCGTTTTCGGTTCCGAGGCAGAGTAAAAATTTAAAATTTTATATCCTGAATCGAATCGGCCGAATCGAACCAGACAGGATCTGACCGATCGAATCGAACCGGCCTTTTCTTTTTCTTCTTTCCCCTTCCCCGCGCGCGTCCGACCTCCCTCCCTTTCTCTCTCTTTTTCTCTCTCCTCCCTCCTCCCCTTGCCCCGCCGCCACCTCCCCTGCCACCCCAGCTCGCTGGCACCCACCCCCAGCCGTCATAGCCCACCGGCCGCCGCCTGAAAAGCCGGAAAACGGCGCTCGAAGTGAAGCGACGCACGCGCGCAACTGTTCGACTTCCCGGCCAAAATCCGGCCGATCCGGCCACCAATCGGATCGGGTCTTGTGTCTAAACTCATCTACTCGTCGAGAGCTTTCCATAGACACCAAGAACACCGAAATCCATCAAGCGGTTTGTCCAATTTTTGCCCGAGAAGTTTTAGCCCATTTTGACTTTCGGGTTAGATTTCTCACAAACCGTGAACCCCACGAGAAAACCGAGAGTACCAGAGCGCTCCACTCGTCGAGAGCTTCGCGGGGATATCAATTTCAAAATTTTTTGACACCGTTTTTCAGTGGGTCCCACGGAACTTCGCAGTGTTTTTCTGAGCATTAAATGAGCTTAGAAAATTCTGAAAAATTTATGTACTAACCCCCGTGTTGTGGGCTTCGTGTAGGTATCCTCAATTCAACGAAATTCGACAGTTGACCGGGTCTGTGAATTTCCTACGCATGCACTCATCGGAAAAGTCTCCGAATTGGACCGAGGTTTTGGCTACCCCCCCATTGTCAGACATCTCGAGCGCGTCCCCGAAGTCGGGATCGGCAAAGGTAAACCCGAACCTTACTTTTTCGTAATTTTCTAGTGCTTAAATAGGATTAAAAATCCATAAAATATTCGTGGTAGCTTGGAAAATTATGATTCTTTTTGCAATAGCCTAGTAATATTGCTAAGGACCGCAGGGCAAAGTTTTAGAATTTTTAGAGCTTGTTTGGGTAGTTTTTGCAAAAATGATCAATTATAAGGACTAAATTGAAATTTTACATATTGTGATGAATGACTGTTTGGATGGGCCCAGGAGGGGCTGTGTGATGTGATTGAATTGTGGATATATGAGTTGTGAATATAGAAGTGTGTTTTGAGCCCTTTTTGCAGGTTGGGTAGGTCCTAGGTATAGAGGAGACTCTGCCGGATTTTCGGCACGACTTAAGACGAATTTGGTCTTTTCTTGATTTGTATTGAGCCATTTGTATTAAATAATTGTAATGTAATTGTTAGGTGAGCCGAGATAGCCTTCTTCCTCCGCCCAGCCGCCACAGTGACCGTTGTCAAGTCTGTGAGTAAAATATTAATTTTAATTGTAATTTCACTATTATTATATGTTCAAGCATACCCATGCATCACTTATATGCATATATTTATGTAGATAAACTTTAGGCACGATTTATGTTGCATTCATAACTGTGAAAGTGCCATGTATGTTGTTGTGGTAATTTGGAGCAGTGTGCGTGCGTTGGCGTGCGTGTGATATGGTGTGGACTATGGATAGGACGGGTAGACACGGCTTGAGATCTTCACTGGGACCCGGTCCTTCGGGGTAGACACGGCTTGAGTTCTTCGCTGGGACCCCGATTTGGTTTATTAAGCGAAAGTCCAACTTGAGTTCTTCGCTGGCACCAGGTTGGATTTAAGAGAGCTGTATAGGGGATCAGCTCCCATATATTATGATTGATACTACTGGGTGTGTGAGTGCTCCAAATTACCTTTTTGATATTATGATGTGATATTATTGCTGATGTTGCATTTCACTCTACAGGGTGCATTAGTTTTAGATAGTTATAGAAATTATGGTTAAAATTGATATTTTACTCTCTGAGTCGAACGCTCACTCCTGTTCAATATTTTTCCAGGCCACAGGAGGATATTTTTGAGGTTAACCTGCTTTCTTCCTCGCAGGTCGATTATTAATGTTTGTATAAACTTGTTAAATCTTAGAATTTCCGCATGTGTTAGAAATGTTTATTTGATATGGGTCTGTAAACTAAATTATTATTTTGGACCTGTAAACTTAATATTCTATGCATGTTGATGGATTGGATGAGGGAGCTGAGCTCCCATTTATTTTTATGCTGATGAGTATATGGAGGGTGAGCTGAGCTCCCCAATTGAGTATTTATTGTGTTTACAGGTCGGGTGAGTAAAAAACTCCCCGTTGAAAGGTCCATTTTATGGCCGGACTCTGTCCGGTTGATTTCTTGAAATTGGGCCCAAATGGGCCTTAGAGTTGGGTTAAGTGAATAGTTAGGCTTACTACGGGCCTCGGGGGCTTTAGGCCGACCCAGGTCCTAGTGCCGGTCCGGCCCATAGGTTGGATCGTGACAAAAGGTTTGACAAGGGAAGTTTTGAGGGTGGAGGGAGAGCAAGGGGTTTCTAGGTTCACGAGGGATGGGGTAGCAAGATGGACATTTATAGAATAATTTAAAAATAAAAAACAAAAAGAGAGAGAGGGCTATCATCGGCAAGTTCGGCACCCCTTATAAAGCACCGGCAAGTTCGGCACCTTTTATAAATCAAGTCAACATAAACCTAGAGAGAGTAAGAGAAGAAAAGTGAGAGAGAACAAGAAAAGGAAATAAATAAATCTCTGTGGGATCTAATTGAAGCCCACCACAATCTACTTTTTGACCAACTTAATGAAGTTATGAACCATCCTTCAAGTTGCAATTAAGTGTTAAACACTACTCATTAGTGATTAGTGATTAGATACGTCTATGGAGTGTCTACTTATGACCACATGGATCCACATGGAATTATATGAAAAAAGAGATCTCTCCCTCTCTCTATCTATTCTCTATGGCTCATATCCCACGCTTGCATTTCATTTGCAGGCCTTCTCTCTTACCAACTATATATTTATACGTTAAACATCATCATTACAGTATATAATTGTTTAAATCATGCCATGTATTACTCTAATCTCTCACTCTGTACGTGAAGCTGTACTTTAATGCCTGAACATTTTAATATTATGTTATATTAACATTAATTAAGGTTTTAAGAGACAAGAAATTGTAATGATCATCAACTTGTCTCACCATTGTCTACACAGTATCAGTATGTAAGATGACAACTTTGCATTATTAATTATTAATTTATTATTCCTTTTATCACTCAATTATTTGCTCTATATCATTCTAATCTAAAATTAAATTAATTTAATAATCTCATTTCCTGGGTTTGTTTGGAATTATGTTGCTTTGGTGCCCTAATTATTAAACATTGGCATCATCAGCTTCAAATTTTAGTTGAACCATTATGGCCATGACCCACTTTCAAAAGTCTTCTTTTTCTGCTGAATTTCTGTCTCCTTTGCCTTTTCTTTTGACCAGAAAGGACAAGGACAACCATTCTACCACCTTTGCCTTGAAAAATCAGTCATTTTCATACCTGTAAAATTAATTTAATATATATGATAAATATTTTGATTTGCATCTCTTAGTTTAGATAAAATATTTTAAATTTGAATTCTCTTTGATATTATTCACTTTAAATTTTGAACTTTAAGGGTTTCGATTGATTTGCACTCGTTATCGATTTGATAAGAGTTAGGTCTTATGTTTTATTATAAGTGAGAGTCAAATATAGAGATCTACGAACTCTCAATTTACGAATTCTCGATCTCTATGCGAGAGATATCTGATCTTCCAAAGATCGGTCAGACTATATAAATATAATTATTCAAATTCTTAACAAATAAAAGATTAAGAGATTGACATATCGAATAAGAGATCGTAATAACATAGATAAAATAGTTGTCTTAGAATACGGTTAGTATGATCTTCATCAGAAATTATATTATTCAATGACGTACGGCTACATATAAGTCCGAGATTGAAATAAAATCTCGAGAATCACGCTAAAATATCACACATCACCATATAAAAAAAAGCCTCTTTTCGATATATAATTGGAATACTATTTCATTACTATCTCAATATATTCACTAATTTAAGTGTTAGAGTAGCTATTGAATAGCTACCAACCTATTTTAGGCTACTCAAGGTCCTAATATCCATTGTTTAGTGGCTGAGATAACCATGACAACATCACTCTTTAATTAAGAAAAAAGATCAATATAGAAGGTTCTTAGTCAAAGATAATAATGCAATAGAATTTTTGTCCATTAGCATTTGACTATTAATTTTTCATTTCAATTTCAATTTTACTTGATTTCAATTTTAATATTTACTCCAATTCCATAATGCGAATCAATAAAACTTTATTGTGAGAACAGTAAAAGGTTGAAAAATATTAATGGTGAGATAGCAGTAAAACGGTAGCAGGCTTTTTCTACGTCAAGTCATCAGATTTATGGGTACATATAGTTATCACTCTTAACTGTTGCCTGATAGGAAATACATTACTTCACCAATGCACAAACACTTGCACGTACTACAATTGTTAGTTGTTGTGCCTCATTAATTAACATTCACTTCAAAAAAATAATAAGATAAAATTTTTCATAAATTATTATTATTAATATTATTTTGAGATATGGCAATCAAATTTTACACCTTATAAAAGTAAATTTATGAACATCGCCACATAATTTTTTTCTTGTTGATTGTCTTTCACATGTCTTATTGAGATATCTATACGATTATAATCAAATCAAGGAATACTATCTATGGGCTATATATATATATATCAGAAGATTCATAAATAATAATAATAATAATAATAATAATAATAATAATAATAATAATATTTTTGGTAATTATAAAATTAAAATTTAAACTTAGCTATTTTTAAGTTCTTTTTAATTATAAAACACATTATTTTTTTAATAAAATTACTATCTAATATAAAAATAATATATACAAAAATCTTAAATTTTGTAGTTTTTTTATAATTATATCTTAAACTTTTTTTTTCAACAAAAATACCATGAAGTATTAACTTTATTACAATTATATCTTACTGTCTATTTTACTTTATTGTCTATTTTACTATTAATTATAATAAACATTGCTACATTAGTATAGAAAAATATTTAAAAAAATTCCAAAATTTGCCTTTTTTATAATTGTATCTCAAATTATTTTTTTAATAAATATACTCTAAACTTTGAATTTCACTATAATTGAATCTTACCATTAGTTGTTCCGTTTAATGCTAACAAAGATGCTAAGTCAATACTTTTAATCCCTCAAAATAACACTAATTAAACTTAATTTACAATAAGAAAAAAACATTTATAGTAAAACTACACTACTTTCACCGAGAACACACAAGTTCATTTTTCATCTTCCCACTTCTTAGCTACTACCTTTCCTCAACCTTTACATCTCATAAAGCCATTTGATATTAATCTCTTACACCCATTCACTCCATTACCATTGACTAATGCGCTTACTCTTCTCTTATTGCATCAGACCATATAACATTTCTCTCAATCATTTTTCATCACTTCAATAAGTTATTATCTCTGTGATGCTCATCTTTGCCCAACTCAGTTCTACCCTATGAAAACTCAACTTCACTTTCCATCAGCATCTCCTCTCATCAACTCAACCGACTCACATTAGGGTTTGTATTATTATAATTTGAATTTAATTATTTTTAATTTAAAGATTAGAAGTATTCACTCGACACCTCTATTAATATTTACCGTGACAACTAAGGGTATATTGAATTGTAATGAATTTCAAAGTTTAACATATATTTATAAAAAAGATTTAGGATATAATTATAAAAAAAAATAAAGTTGTCACTGTTATAATTAACGGAGAAATAAATAACAAGTATAATAGTAAATAAGTTAAAAATTTAAGGTATTTTTATTAAAAAAATATTTAAAATACAATTATAAAAAAGAAGAATGAAATATATGGTCGGTCGGTCCGGCAATCTAACTTGCGTGAGAATCCAAATCTTGCTGTTGATATTCTTTTTGCTCTACATCATTTCTTTATTTTTGTTCAGTTTAGCTGTGCTACAGCTGGCTTACCATAGATTTCTAACGATTAACCAATCGGAAATTTTTATTTAAATTTAATTTATTATAAATTTTAAATAAAAATATATTATCTTCATCCTATATTTTATACCTTAAATTTATAATTAATCAAATCTAAATTAAAAAAAAATCTCAAATTAATAAGTTTTTTTTAGTAAACGACTAATTAAATTAATAACTATTTATATTATATGAAAATTTTTCTCTAAATTTATTTGAATTCAAAATTTATATATATATAATTTTTTTCCTAATATTGCTGCATAATATATTATGAGAAAAAGTTGATCTGTCAGAACAATAGTAAATTAAATTAACAAAAAATTTTATACTTATTATTTTTTACATGATAATTAATGAATAATGCCGCTCATATTAATAGGAAATTACTTAATAATTTTTTTCTAATTAATTTCCTTTTCTTAATTAATAAATTCATTTTCATCCATTTTAATTATAAAAAGCAATTGCTTACTTGCTCAAGTAATAATAAATTAATTATTAATTAAATTAATATAAAAAATTTGATATTTATTATCTTTTATACAACAATTAGTAAAAAAAAAAAACGCCATCGAATTTGATTTCACTTCCTTAATTAAGAAATTAATATTTACCCATTTTAATAGGAAATTCCTCAACTTAGCTTATTTAATTTCCTTTCTTTCATTAATTAATAAATTAGTTTTCACCAATATTAATAAGAAATTTGTTAACTAGTGTATAGCCTTGTCACGACCTAACCTATGGGCCGGACCAGCACTAAGACCTGGGCCAACCTAAAGCCCCCGAGACCCGTAGTAAGCCTAACTATTCCTCAACCCAACTCTAAGGCACATTTGGGCCCAATTTCAAGAATTCAACCGGACAGAGTCCGACCATAAAATGGACCATTCAATGGGGAGTTTTTGACTCGCCCGACCTGTAAACATAATATATAATAAATTGGGGAGCTCAGCTCACCCTCCACATAATTAAAATGTCATAATTCAAATAGGAGCTCAGCTCCCTCATCCAATCCCATCATGCATACAGTTAATAATTTTATAGGTCCAACATAACTTTTATAATACAGCCCCAAAATAAAAATAAGTGCTTATAACATATGCGGAGTCTAAAATTTAACTCAATTATACAAAATACATTAAATACTATTAATGGATCTACGAAGAAGAAGAGCAGGTTAGCCACAATAAATAATTCTCCTGTAGCCTGGAAAAATAGATGAACAAGAGTGAGCGTTCAACTCAGATAGTAAAATACCAATTTTAATCATAATCTCTATAACTATCTAAAGCTAATGCACCCTGTGGAGTGAAATGCGACATCATTATAATTTTCATATCATAACAGCAAAAAGGTAATTTGGAGCACTCACACATTCAACACTGTCAAGCAATATATATATGGGAGCTGATCCCCTATACAACCCTCTTAATCCAACCTCTGCCAGCGAGTGTTTTTCAAGTCGGACTTTTACTTAATAAACCAAATGCGGGGTCCTAGCGAGTGTCTCTATGTCTACCCCGAAGGACCGAGTCTTAGCAAGTGTCTCTCAAGCCGTGTCTACTCGTCCTGTCCATATCCAATACCATACCACACGCACGTCACGCACACACACTGCTCCAAATTACCACAAACAACATTCATGGCACTTCAACAATTATGAATGCAATATAAAACGTGCCTAGTATTTAACTACATAGATACAAATTTATAAGTAATGCACGGGTATGCTTGAACATATAATAATATCGAAATTACAATTAAAATTAATATTTTACTCACAAACTTAAACTGAGGTCACTGCGATGGCTAGGCGGGGGAGGAAGGCTGTCCCGGCTCATCTGATAATTTCATTGCAATTATTTAATATATTTGACTCAATACAAGTTTAGAAAAGACTAAAGACACCCTAAGTTGTGCTGAAAATTCGGCAGAGTCTCCCCTATACCTATGACTTACCCAACCTGTAAAATGGTTCAAATAACATTTTTAAACTCAACTCATATCTCATCATCATTATATGGCCCCTCCTGAGCCCTCAAAACTAAGCAATAATCACAACATCAGACAACTCAATTATAAGATTTCAAAACTAATATTTTTAAAAAATTATCCAAACTAACTTTAAAAATTCTATAAACTTGCCCCGCGATCCTTAATAATATTATAAGGCTATTGCAATAAGAATCGTAATTTTCTTACCATCCACAAATATTTTATAAATTTTATTCGAACCCAGTACAAGGCAAAAATTAAGTAATGTAGAGTTCGATATTATCTATGCCAACGCATCCGTAGCATATAATCTTAACAATGGTTCCATCGAATTTTCACGAAATGAAAGTACATACGCGAAGTCCACAATACCAGAGTTAGAATAAAATATATATATATATATATATATATATATATATATATATATATAATAATTATTTAAAAATTAGGGATGTTACAAGCCTAATTAATAAAAAAATATTTTCTTTAATTGTTTCTATATGCATATGTGATTATGTAAACAAATATCATATTTGATATTTTAATTATTTTTATTAATAGAAAATTTTATTTCCTGTATAAATTAAGAACATACTATTTTAGTTAATATAGTTTTAAAATTTGATATAAATAAAATAGATCATAAAATTAAGATATGTAGTAATTAACTATAAAATATAAAAGTATTACTTATTATAAAATGCATAAAAAATTTAAATATATAAAAAATAATACAATTTTAAAAAAATAAAATTCTTAAATATTATTTAATTTTATAATTTATGAGTGTCATTTTATTACTATTTCTTTCACACAATAAAAAAAATTTAAAATTTATTATTTAAAATTATTTTAAAAAATTAATTGACATGCATATAAATAGACTTAAAAATATATCTACATATAAATAAAATAAATCAAATCTAAATAAATTTTTTTAATATATATATAATTTAAAAAGTTTACTTTTTAATTTCGAAAGAGTGTAATTAACCGTATCGATAAATGAATTTATTATAACAAAAGTTTATATATGTATATATAAATTAAATATGTAATATTTCACTAATCCTCCATTGTAAGATTCGAATCTGAGCTCGGAGATTTGGATAAGTGCTGCATATATAAAAATACTGTTGATGCTGACTTTTGAGGGGAAAAAAAAAATAAATAAAAGGGAGCGACTTCCTCTTCTGTTTCGTAGTAAGGATCAATAAATAGGACAGGTCATAAGAGCCATTAGCTTTGTTCAAATCGTCTCTCTCTCTCTCTCTCTCTCTCTCTCTCTCTCTCTCTCTCTCTCTCTCTTTTCTGTGAATGGAAATGTGTGTCCAGTGCTTCCGCAGAAACGTTTGCTTCCTCCGATAAATTTTCCACCCACTTTTCTGCAGAATACCTATCAATCACCGGATCTATCTCTGCAGGCAGCCAACACTCAACATGCTTCGATCATTAGCCAGGTCTTGAATCTTTCCTATGCAGTTTTATTTCTTCTCTTTTCATTTGATTATTAATTTACTTTCTTTCTCTTGTTTATGCTTATAAATTTCTCTAAACTAATTAACAGAGGCTTCAAGAACCTGGTCATCCATGATTCTTTGGCTAAGCATGCAAGATCTTATTCCATGCCCACTTCTAAAAGGTAAGTTCATATCAACTGTTACAATGCTATATATATATATCTCTGCAATATCTTTTTGATGCTTAATTATAAGTCAGCAGTAGATCATGGGCTTCAACTCCATGTCTGTCTAGCTATTTTCAATTTTTTTTTTTAAATTCATGATTTTAAAAACCATGTTTAAAAAAAAAAAAAGCTGTAAAAACGATTATAGTATTAATAAGTTCAATTTATCCATTTTTTTTAAAAAATTTGTAAAAATAAAAAATAATTGTTTATCTATACTCATCATTCTAGTAATCTTCTACATAATGCATGCAATATTAATCCTTCTAATCTGGAAAATTATATAAACTCATTTTCACCTTAATTAATTCCTCCTCTTTAATTTAAAAAAAAAATGAAATTCATGATGTAATGTTTGGAGTAGGGGAAAGAAAATGAAAATCTTTGGGTATTTTTTATACTCGACTAGTATAAGGAAACTATAATTTTAATAACAAATGCAAATCAATGAGATGCATTTATATTAAAATTGTAATTTTCCTTACTAATAGAGTACATTAAATAAATTTTAATGAATGTATATTTATACTTATTAAAAAAATTATTAATTATAAATTTCATCCTGTTTATTTAATTAATTTTATTTTAATTAATAGCACAAATTAAAGAGCGAATATTTTTATGGGTGAAATTCAAATTTGTGTATTAATAAGTCCAATCCATGAATTGGCCAGAAGAAGTTTTCTGCAAGTGTTTGGCAGAAACCTGCCATAATTTTGGCATCATGCATGCTCTCATTCCGCAGATCTGGCAAACCCATCTCATTGCCTCCCAATAAATTTCATAGTGAGCAGTTATTCCATGTCACATAAGGTGTAAAATAACAAACAAATAATAGATTAACACGTATACAAATTTAATTATTGATTTCTTTTTAACTGTGAGATTTAAAATTCGACTAAGATTATTAAAAAAATAATAAAAACCTTTTATATCTAAAAAAAAAATATTAATTAATGCTGAAGCTAAATTAATAAGCAATGCTGGAAACTAAACGTTACATTGCGCTCTGTATGCACATGTAAACTGAACATCTGCCAGATTTCATGCATGCTTCTTCTTAATTATTTTTTCCCTTTTTTTTTTTTTAATTCTTGTTAGCAAGTGAAACTAACTTATTAATAAATTCTTTTAAAAATATTATAAATTAGAGTAAATTGTTGATGTTTTATGATAATATTAATTAGTCAATTTTTGACTAATTAATATTATCTGTTATTTTAATTATTTGAATTTTTATTATTTTACTTTATTTTATTATTATTGTTTTGGTGTGTGGGAAATCTTAGAGATAAATGCTATGTATTGGGATGAGATGTTTATGGGGTTTCTATAATTAAGTGTTTAAATTTGGTATGGTCCCCAATGAGCACATATTCTTTGTTGACTTTATCAAGAAAATGTTCTCCATAATTTCATATCATTATTAGCTTCACAAATTATTATTGCACTTTTGAAATAAGGTGGAATAATGGCTTTTTATCTCTTTTTTTAGAGTCTATAAAAATGTTATAATTTCAAACATAATTTTTTTTAATTTTTACATAATTATTTATAAAATTACTTTTATAAAAAATAATAATTATTATAATAATAATAATCCAATATATATAATAGGTCCTACTATATTTTTAAATAAAATCCATCATAATGTTAAATTATTTATCATGTATATATACATTTGAGTGCTAAGAATTTCCCATTAAATCTCTTATTGGTTTGAAACATAGGAATAAGAGCCCTATAAAAATATAGAAATCCCATATTGAACACAGAGTAAATTTATATGGATTTTGTATAAAATTAAAAATTCTCTTAAAATTATTATAATTTTATTATATTTTTAATGATAATTTATTTTTATCACTAACTTTTATATATCTTTTTTAAAAAATTAAAATATAGGAATATATATTATTTTAATCATTATGGACATTTATGTTTTATAGGTAGTCCTCACCTCTTGTCTACTCAATTATTATTATTCTTGAATATGACAAGACTCCGTTTTTGACTCATCACATGCAATGTTTTTCATTTTGGGTGCTCATTAATTTTGATTCCTTTGCTTTTTTATTTTTTTTTTAATTAATTAAGCAGGTTAGAAGGTAAAGTAGCCCTAATAACTGGGGGTGCAAGTGGGCTTGGCAAGGCCACTGCCCATGAATTCATTCAACATGGAGCCCAAGTCGTAATTGTCGATATTGATTCTGAGTTGGGCCAAAATGTTGCCAATGATCTGGGCCCTGCAGCCCATTTTGTCCAGTGTGATGTTTCTGTGGAGGCCCAAGTAAAAGAAGCCGTAGAGATTGCGGTTGCGCGTCATGGTAAACTCGACATAATGTACAACAACGCCGGGATAACAGGTCCGTCCGTACCGCCGAGCATCGTAGACCTCGACCTTGGAGAGTTCGACAGGGTAATGCAAGTCAACGTTCGGGGCACGATTGCAGGAATAAAGCATGCAGCCCGAGTAATGATACCCGCGGGCTCCGGGTCCATTCTATGTACATCTAGCATATGTGGGGTATTGGGTGGGCTTGGCCCACATTCATACACAATATCAAAATATACAATGCCTGGGATAGTGAGGTCAATAGCAAGTGAGCTATGCAGAAATGGAATAAGGATCAATTGCATTTCACCAGGCCCAATTCCAACTCCGCTATCAGTGAGCCAAATAGGCCAATTCTACCCTGGAGCTACAAGGGAGAAGATAGTTGAGATTATAAATGGTCTTGGAGAGCTGAAGGGGGCAAACTGTGAAGAAATCGATGTGGCCAAGGCTGCCTTGTATTTGGCATCAGATGAAGCAAAGTACATAACTGGTCACAACCTTGTTGTTGATGGAGGATTCACTTGCTTTAAAAGTCTCAGCTTCCCTGCTCCTGATGAAATTGTGTAATATTTGGCATTTTCTTAAATGTTTAGCTCATTCTTCTTGTTTCTTAATAAAAAAAACTAAAATAATAACTTTTTTCATAATGAGAACATTCCGCTTCTTGCATTCACATATACGTGAGACCTTTTATAAATCATGGAAAGTGAATTTCTTACTGATTAGAGTTAAACTCTTTTGCGCTGATGAATCTCTAATGCAATTGATCCTTCTTGTAAGACGGCCTCTAAAAATATGAATGGCATGGTTAGCAATACGTTCAAGAGATCGCATCCATTTTCAGATATTTTCTTGGAACGCATTAAATCACCTAAAATGATATGTAATATGAAGAGGACTCGTCAAGTTCACATGGCTTTTAAGTAATCCAAAAGCAGCTTTTTCTTCTTGTATATAGTGCGAGGAATACAAATTCTGGTTCTTCATTGTTAAAGGTGAGAATGGTCATAAGAGATGATCTTCTCTTTTCTTATCTTCTTTAGCAGCAATGCGGGGAAGTTCAGGATGTCTTACCAAAGCAAATCAAAGCACTACTTCTTGATTCAGCTGGCTTTCATGGAATGATGTAACTCACAGTTTGTATATATGCAAATCATACCTACAAACTTCCTGCCCTATTTCCATTGATAAAAGGACGAGAAGCAGCTTGGACAAGCGTCCTGCTGAGATGGACAAGCAGCTTCCAAGCTCCTTTTGAAGTACTTGTTTGTGTGAGTCCAAGCTGTCCACATTAACAGGACGCTACTTAGCTGCAAAATCTATGCCCGTTCTTTTTAAAGAGGTGTCTAACTAGAAGCTTTCTCTAATCTTCTACCATTAGAATCTTTGGAAAATCGAAGCTTCCTTTGATTTCTAAGAGCAAAACTCTTTCAAAACTGTTAAGAACTGACCAATAAATAAGCCTTCATTTCATTGGTCTACTGAATCCATGATAACAAAATGCAACCAGCATTTCTAAGACTCATCGTCTTTAAGTTAGTCTACATAATTATATCATTTTTGTTTACCCTTCGAATTTCAAATCGGGAAATTCTTATTTAGATTTAATTCATTATGAACTTTAAACACGCACACATGGGAGTATATGAGTTACTGTAACAATACTCATACCCAAGTAATTGCAGACTGAGAAGAGGAATGGGAGTATAGGAGTTACTGTACCAGCACTCATATCCAAGCAATTGCTGACTGAGAGGAGTCTTGGCATATGCCTATAAATCCACACATACACGCGTCCATAACGATGTGGAAGTCCGAAAGCTCTGTCCTGGGCACGCTTTACATGGGACATCAACCAGACCACACCGGCCCACCCACAAACGATAACAAGGATTTTGGAGTTTTTTTTATAGTAAGGTGAAACACACGCATACACGGGAGTGTAAAAGTTACTGTACCAACACTCACACCAAGGCAATTGTGTATTTGGTAATGTGTTTGTGTATTTGGTACATATAGTTTTTCCTCTTTGTATCATTGCAAGGAAAAGATTGTTTTGGAGAAAAAAATTTGCTAGATTTTACTATAGCTTATGTTTGTAAACAGAAAGAAAAAGTCAATTTTTTGCATACCAAATTAGTTTTTTTTCCCTGTCTAAGGAAAAATTTTTAAATTATAATAATGGAGAAATCCACCGTAATCAATGATGAATCAGAGTACATATAAAGGTGGGCCTCATGGATTGGGAGTTTGAAAATTTTCAATCTGAAACTTAGCAAATAAACAAAACAAGATTGCCAAAATGAAAGAAGATCTTGACATGGGTGTCTGAGGTTGCTAGTCAAATTTCAGGTTTGGTTTGGCTAAGAATACTGATGCTCACAAAAAAGCATACAAAATACTAAAAGGAGGTCAAAGGGTCTTTCCCTACTTGCAGCCACTCGTATTTGTTAGTTTTTAGAAAAACGTTAACCTGAAAGGGAGAAACTCGATAAAGGCCCAACAGAAGCCGCCAGGGTCGCAGATTCCAGTCATTTCTTGATTCCTATTTCTCTGGTCAAATTTTAAGAGGGTTTCATGTGACCCTTTTCGTTCAATTCTTGCAAAGCTTCGATTACTTTATTTTTGCATGAAGTCTTGGATTTTAGAACACATCAACCTGTTGAGTCCAAAGGTGACACTTTTCTTTCACCTTGTCTCTTTTTCTTTTGTTATGATGCTGATATTGATCTTTTCTTCTACTTCTTCCATTCTTGTTTCATAATATTAGCTAGGATAAGCGTGAGAAACACAAGAAATGACCCTTTTTGCAATTTTCAAATGTTTTGTGTATGCATTCTAATAAGGAATTATATGCGAGGCATTCATAAAATTTTGTAGGAGCAAAGGGAAAAAGGGGAATTACCTGTAGTTTCGAAGCAGAATAGTTCAAGAGATAAGGAGCTTCTTTTTAATCTGAAACTGGAATAAAGGACAACACACATTGAGAACCCTTATCTTATATCTCAAGTGCACCTCTTTTGTTCCTTGGAAGCAGTTAATCTAGCTGTTCTAACAGGTTTTCTTTTATAGGGAGTCCCTGCAATTCTATCATCTAGCTGACAGGCCAGAGCTCCACAAGAAGACTGCCGCTGTTTTTAGTCTTTCCAATGGCTCTAAGTGAATGACTTTGTCTGAAGTCCTGTCTTATTATTTTCCTCATCAGATTCTTGGCAGAATCAATCTTGTGCTACCATAGTAGCAGTGGCAAATGTCATTTCACAATTTTCCTTGCATTATCCAATCAAGCACACAAGATAATGGTATTGAAGGTTGGAAAGTGTCACAACCTCAATCAGATGCTCATGAACTGCTTGTCTGAAGAGAGAGTTCTCAAGCTTCATTCCAGCCTTAAACAATTTCCCTTCCACATGGACCTCACCTATCCAAGGACTAGAGGAAGCCATCATTGAAACAACCCAAAAGAGTGCAAACAAGTGAGGAAGTTCAAGAAGAAGAGGAGCTCGATGCAATGCCTGACCATGGCAATTGAAAGTGGCAGTCGGAGAACCCCATCGAGCTCTTCAATCATCTCATGGCAAATGAAGTTATGGTCATTCAGCAAAAGAAACACTAATTAGCCCCGAGGGAACTGCAAAAGAAACTCATCTGTTGCGGCAGATAGCAATGGATGGCTCCAAAATTCTAACACAATCATATTTGATTAGTTTGTGTATCAATTTTTCTTTGTCACTCAGCGTGACTATTGATTCGGTTTGGGTTGACTCTCGATTGAAAACGACGGTTTTAGTTCATTGGTTTAAGGGGATAGAAACTAGACCAAAAATTTCTTTTTGATCTAGACCAACCCAATTACTTCTGTTCTAATTCTAGTCCCGTTTTTGTCAACTAGATCAAGGTTCATTTTGGTCCAGCTTTGATTTTAGTAGCACCAACCACAGGCCAATTTCAATCCAATTTTGAGTCGAAATCAGTGATTCTAGTAGTAAAACCCAATGCCCTAAACCTGATCATATGATTTTGGTTTCAATTTAAATTCTAATTTTATTCTAGTTTGATTCAATTTAAGTCAACCTAATTATTGGAAATTTTATTTCATTTTTTTCCTTTTCCAAACAAATATCCCTTATTTGAACCGGATTGGATAGGAATCTCTCGATACGTTTTGACTCAAAAGGGAGAGAGAAAGTTTAGGTTTCATTTGGACCGATGAACTACAATCCATTGTTGTTGCCACCGTAGCCTAATCCTGGCCTCGGTCAATTTTGACCTATGAGTTCAATTAAATAAAGTATAGTTTCTGATCCCCATTCTAGTTTTGATTTCCCTGTCAAATTATGATTCGACCCAAATTTGAAGTAATCCAATCCTTTTTTTTTTTTCAAATTTTTCTTAAAAAAATGTCTGAGCTGGATTAGACCGTCGATTAAACCTGTCACACTTTACCCCTCTGTAAGGCATAACATGATCCCGTAAAATACCTAATGAACTACCAAACTTCACCTACCGATAACTCATTAAGTACCCCACAAGGGATTTTAAAATAATTTTCTTACTTTAAACAAGTGGTGGGCATTTACCAATAAGTATTTAAAACATATGATTAAAAGTAAATCTAATTAATATTTTTGGTCCATTTTATTTTTCCGCAAGTTTTATAAAAATTTTGACAGAGTTCCCTCTGTATTTTGAGAAAACAGTTCTTCAAATACCTGTAAAAAGCACTTCTAAAAATTTTCTCAACAACTGCTTCAATTTCAGACGCAATCTCAATCAAGTTCTCAACACATTTATCAACTTTCAATTTCAAATCCACTATCCAATGATCATCAAAATACTAATAATCCCTTTCATTCAAATTAAATAAAATAGTTCCATTCATATTTCGTTAGAAACAAAACAATTTAAATAGATCATTACAAAATTTACATTAAGAGAATTTCAAACTACAATATATATTACAACTTTATACAAATTTTATACAAACTGCTCAAGACCCATTTTTACATGTCCATACATTTATGTGCAATATATACATCAAAAGAAATATTTACAATTAGGGTATAAATTATACCCGAAGACTTTAGGCTGAATGATCCTCAATCTTTAGCGCTCCTCTAGTCTCTAATAAAAGCTATCGTTGAGTACTAGGACTTAGTGGTGCACAACATACTAAAATAATCTTTATGCAAACATAAAATCACATTTATTCAAAAATTTGACTAAACATGAGCATTAAACACAAAACATGAATTATGAGATTTTAATGCAAACCACGCTCATTTTGAAGTATCAAAACACATTTCATAAAACCCACAGTTAGATCATGCCATTCGAAACAAATAGAATCTCAATAACTAGAGGCTAAAGAGAAATCACTTCATAATGCTAGCTAGCTCAAATATATGGATATTCATTCACATCCTCTTCTACTGGCACACCTCAACACTTCTCCAGAGAAGGAATCAAAATTCGAAACTAATTACCCCCACTAGTCGTGCTAGTGAGGTGTTCAAATATATGGTCATGACACTGTGGTTTCAAAACTTATCTTAACAATTTGCTAAACATTGCTATTTCAAATATACACAATAACTTTCACAGTTTAAATCAAAACATCATAAATAATGTTACAAATAAACTTTCAACAATTCCAAATCACAAGTAAAATACATATTTCGTTCACTTTATCAATGAATTTTAAAGCATGGAGATGTTGTGCACAAACCTCAAGCGAGTCGTCCCTTAGCCTCGACTCGGTTCCTCGGGTTCCTTCCCGATATTCTTTTCAACTGAAACACACAATTTTACAATGTTTCAGTACTAGAACTTAACATAAACCCAAAATAAATTTAGCTTCACATTTACCTAGCTCTAACATGTTAAATTTGACGTTCTCGAAATTTTGTATTTTGGGTTACTATTCACTATACTATTCAAGTCAAGTTGTTGACTTTTTAAGGCTTAATAGGTATGGGAACTCCAACTTCACCCACATACCACATTTTGATCATTAAATTTGTTAGTTTTGGTCATTTTCTCAAAGCTTAGGTCTTTTAGGCAAAATTGCCAATTTTCAGTTTTGGGGTCCTAAGTTGCACTGTTCCATTGGCCCTTTTACTGTTGGAATTTGGCAAAACTTCCTTCATAGAAAATGTTCCTTATTGTCTTAAGTGTATTCTCATTTTTGGATCACCCCAATTGGAGTTTTGTAGCTCAAGTTATAGCCAAAATACAATTCAATTTAAGTTTTTTGATCCAACTTCATTCAATAATTTCATCAAGTTAAGTCCATAATTTGGTCTAATTTCCTTCATACGAAATGTTCTACTATGTCTTAGGTTTCCATCGGTTCAAGAATCGCCTAAATCGGAGTTTTCTAGAGAGAGTTATATCCATTGGAACTTTACTGTTCAAATGGAAATCTGCAGTTTTGCAGGTTCAGTAACTCAAATTTGCTCAATCATTTGATTAGGTTAATGGCATAATTTGGATTGGTGTTCTTCATGAAAGTTTTAGATCTATATCTTATCTAATTACTGGTAAAATTTCAGATCATTTTGACCTTCCTAGCTCGAGTTATGACTAAATGAACAATTACTGTTCATTTGGTCAGTTTATGCAGTGGCAGCCTGCTCTTATTTCACTTTGGTCATTTGGTTTACTAAGTTTTGGTCAGTTTTTGGCCATGGTTCCTCAATGAAAATTGTGCTATTTTATGTATATTTTCATCCTCAATTGGTGGCATATCAATTGGACTTGTAAAATTTCCGTTTTGGTCCTTCAAAGTTGGCTTGGTCATTGACCATTTGAAATTTAACTTTCATTCTCACAATTTCCACACATTTCTTTTGGTCACAATTGACCATTTTTCACTTCACAATAGGTCAAACATGCCATTTACTCATTTCTTGCATTTTTGGTTCACAAACCCTAAGTGCAAAACTCTAAGTTCCATGTTTAGTTCATTTGTTGCATTATAAATGCATATTTAGTTCTTATTCACTTATTCTCACTTAACTACTTTCTAATTTGCATCAAATCACCCATTTCAAACATAAACCCTAGCTGGTTGAACTCATATATAGTCCCTCAATAATTGTTTTCTTTCCATTTAAAGTTAATTTCTAACTTACATCAATTACTTAAACAAGAATTCAATAGATAATTTGAAGAATTTGTCACTAACCTCTTGTAGCTTTTCAAATCTTCACTTTTCTACTTCCCTTTTTAATTTCTTCCTTCACCACTCTTCTTACCAAGGTCAAATTTCAAGTTTTAATTAAGAGAACTAAGGGTTTTAGGGCTAGTTTAGGGGGGTTGCTCAAGCTCAAGATTGAGCTTTAATGGAGTATGAGAGGGAAAGAGGAAAGAGATGAAAGAAATAAGAGAAGTGTGTGTGTGTGTGACGGCAAGAAGGAAGACCACTTTTTAAATTTCCCTTTTTTTTTTTTTAATAATTATATCCTTTTTTTCTAATTTTAATAATTTGACTTTATTGCATCATCTATGACATCATAATTCCTATATATATATTTTCTTTTCTTTTCCTTTTTATGCATATTTATCTTATGAAAGACCAAAATATATAATTAATTGAATTTATTAATTATACTATTTATGGCATCATGCATGATGTCATGCATGATGCCATCTTCCTACACTTTTTCATTTTCTTTTTTTTTATTTATTTTTTTATTAGTTCTTTAATTTAATTCCCGACTCTGAAATTTTCTTTTTTCTGATTTTATTTGTGATTAGGTCGAGTCGTCAATTTACCAAATTATCCTTTTCAATTGCAAATAATTCCATATTTCTTCCGCTCCTGACCTAATTATTTGTCTTTTCGTGATTTTCTCTTTTCCACTTGTGTCCATAAGGGTCCTAAGGACCTCAATTTGAGTTTAAAACGACTTCATTCGAAGGTCACCCATTGACTCTCTAACTTCTTCTATTCTGTTTTTCTTATTTATACTCAACTAATTGAATATTACTAATTATTTGTGTTTATGGTTTATCTAGTTGTCTTAAGTGTGGTTCTAATCCTCTTAATTGTCCGGACTAACACCGGTCACCGGAACAGTGAAATCTACCAGGCTATGCAAACGGGGGTGTTACAAAACCGTTGGTTCCAATATGATTCGGTTCAAGGGTAAGGGGCCGATCCTCCACCACAACGATTCCAGTTATGATTCAAGCTAATAAAATATTAACTAATTGCAGTCTTGGATTTAACTAGATTGATTCTGCTCTCATTTTAAGCCCGACTAAATTATAGTCAGGTCTATGGTAGTCATGGCCACAATTTGACTTTAGCCCAAATCTGATTTTAGCCAACATTGGATTGGCCTAACCTAGAATCAAAATTTGTTTGAACAAGCTTGATAGAAATTGACTTTAAACACTACCTGAATTGGCTAGTTCTGTTTGGTTTTGACTGAAAAAATGAATCGAGGGCCATGACTAGTTTATAGCTCCACTTGATCTCCTATCACCACTACAGTTGCTACTCCTTTATTTATTTAATGTTAGAGATACTACTCCCTTATTATTACTATCATAAATTATATAAATATCACATTTCTTATATTTTTATTTTGTAATCAAATATAAAATAAAATGATAATTACATTACAATATTCATTATATATATTACATTATATGATTGATTACATTATATTGTATTAAGTTTAATAAAAAAAGAAAATTATAAAAAATTATTATGTGATTTCTCTCATTTTCACTTTAGGGTTTATGGTTCACTTTTGTGATAATATGATGAGGTTTTGTGCCGATGACTTTCCGTCTTCTCTCCATTAAAAAATCCTGACATAAAAGATAAATTTGTTACATATAATTAAAAAAAATGAAAATTATAAAAAAGTACCATATAGTTTTGCTCATTTTCATTTCAAAATTCTTGATTCATTTTGTGACAAAATGATACCATAAGATTTTGTATTATTAGTAAACTATATGAATTATTTAACTTTTTGAAATAGTTGGAATCTAATAATTTTCACTTTTGGAATATCATGGAAAAATTTATGCATGTTATTTTTGAAAAGCTCAATTTGTCAATTTTAGTATTTTATGATGGCCAAGTCTCTAGGCCAAAAGAATTTGATACAATGTCTAGAAGTTCTAGGATGTTTAGAGGGCAACTTCAACCACAAACTCCTCAAGGTAATGCAGATAGAAGTCATACCCAAAGTGAAGAAAGGTATCGGATACTTCATAGAAGAGAGGAATAAGTGGCTAGCTAGCCAAGAGCATCGATTCAATCTAACCGCTCCAATGACATAATTATTGCTTCTACCAAAATTCTCAGTAATACTAATCAAGTAATTCACCAAGAATTTATATTACATGAATCATCCTTAATAGTGATTCTAAAAGTGAATGTGCAAACTCCAGATTCAGAAATCTGTTGATAATCGTTCCGAAAGTTAGGGTTTTCATACAAAACTCCATATCAGCATAACTCATCTTTTAGAATTACTATGCCCAAAATGAATAAAATATCTTTCTTGTATGAAAATCTTCGCGGTGCCAGAATTTTTTTTTTTAGTTTTTATTATTAAAAATACTATTATAATACCATATCAACGAAAATTGATAGCATCAAACAAAATGTTATGTTTGCTAATAGAGTATTACTATTGAATACCATTTTGTTACGAAGTAAACCTTAAATCTTGAAGTAAAAATGAGTGAAACTATTATATAAGATATTTTTTTTATAATTTTCACTTTTATTTTTTTATTTGACGTCAATACCTTTCTATTCCATGTTAGTACCTTTTGACTAAAAGAAGATAGATATTAGTTTGTTAACAATGCTAAATCTTAGAGTATCACTTTGTCACAAAGTAAACCACAAACTTGAAATAAAAAATGAGTAAAACTATATGATAATTTTTTTTTTGTTAATTTTCCTTAATAAAATAACTCTTAAAAGTTGACATAAATTATGCAAAAAAAAAACCTTTATTCACATAGGATTTTTCTTTTATCATAGATTCAATATATAAAATATATAGTAAAACTTATTAAATATATGAGTTTATTCATAATAAATCGAATTTATACGAAAATTTCTTTTTATATGTAATGTATATGTATCACCCTCACAAAAGGAATTACTCCATCAGTGTTAATGATGGTATATACACACCTAATATAGACAAGTATTTGCCATGTCTGATTTATTTTTTCTTTAAATTTCAGCTCTTAATAACCAAGGATACAATGAGCTAAGCACAGTCGTATTAGCTGCTTTCTTTTTCCCCCTGAAAGTTTTAGCTAGTTTTGGACCGTGTTTGGTCGGTCAATTGTTTTAGCTTTAAATATTAGATTGTTTTGGACCTCGTTTGTTTTGGACAAGATTTGTCCTATGCTGTGGGCCGCTGCCTTTTATGAGGTTCAATGGCCATTGACCTGTCTTTGTCTATTAAAATATTAATTAATTGCCAACCTCGTTTATGTTATGATTAAAAAAAAAATTATATTATTATTATTTTGCTGAAAATTTTAATTAATTAATAATAAAATTAAAAATTTAATAGATAAAAATGTTAATTTCTCTCATTCTATAAAGATCATTTTTTTTAATTCTTCTCAAATTAGTATCCACTTCTTTTTTCAAAAAATAATTAATTTATTAATTTTCTAATATGATTGCAATTAATGTATATTTGTATTAATAAACATGGCATTAATTAATTATATATAAAGCAATTAATATAAATCATCTAGTATTTGGAGAATATATATTAGAAAAAAAATAAATTTTATTACTTTCATATATTAAAATCTCGTTTGTTATTAAAGTTGAGAGGCTTGTGTTTTTTGGAAAAACATAGTTTAGATATTATTAAAAAATAATTTATTTTAGAGCTCAATTTTAGGAAATTTATAAAAAAAAAAAAAAAAAAACAACATTCTGCACTGATGATTAAAAAAAAAAAATTTATAGGAACATTGTCATAGTTATTGTTAAAGTAAAAAAAATAAAAAAATAAAAAGGGTGTTTGAGAGGAGTGAGATAGGAGCATTCACTGTTCGGTAGCAGTGAGCAAACAGTCGGTTCGGTTTCGAACCGAACCGAACTGATAAAACAGAAAATAAAAAATAAAAAATTTTAAAAATCGAACTAAATCAATTAATAAGAGAAAATCAAATCGAACCAAACCGATAAATATCAGTTCGATTTTAAATCAATCAAATTGAAATTTATAAATTGAGCATTTGATTTCCAACTAGGTTCGGTTTGATTTTAAACCGATTGAACCTAAATCTTAAAGTTCGATTTGAGTTTCTTTGATTTTCTTGATATATATATTAATAATTTCGGTTCGGTTCGGTTTTTTCTTTGATTTTTAATTTGTATACAAATTTGTAAAAAAATAATCTAAAAAATATTTTAAAAAATAAAAAAGGAAAAAAACATTGTAAGAAATGCAAAAACGGGTATTACTATATTTATATTATAAAAATAAGGAAAATTTGCTAAAAAAAATCCGATACTTATAATTATACCATATATTAAAAAAATTATTAATTAACTATTATACATTTTAACTCTTATCAATCTTATTGTAACGTGACATAACAGCTCACGTGATATTTAACATGACATCTTTATTAATGAAATAACGATTTTATTAATGATAAAGTATAATTGATAATAGTTAAAAAATTTAAGCTTTAATTAATAATTTTTATAATATGAGTAGAATTATTAAAATTTGAAAAATATAAAATTTATTTACAAATAGAAAAAGGAAAGTTAAAAAAAAAAAATACTGTGAGCATTATTCACAGATCGAGCACAAAGGATTCTAAAAAAGTTTAAAAAAATAGAAAAAAAAAAAACTTAAAACTACTTCTGCTTTAATTACTTCAACCTTCAAACTTGTAATAAGATTAAGATCTTAAAGGAGCACATTGCAATTAGGAATAAGGAATGAAAGTGAAGACCATATTTGCAGCTAGGGCGGAGCAGAATTCGATTCAAATTGAAAAATTAAATTGAATTGAATTAATTCAATTCAATCGGTTTGATTTTAAAATTTAAATGGTTTGATTCGGTTTTAATTTATAAAAATTTCAGTTATTTCGGTTCGGTTCGGTTCAATTTTGAAGAGAAAAAAATCAGTTAAATCGAACCGAATCAAATAATGATTTATATAGTCAAATCAAACTGAATCGATTTTTGAATTAATTTATTTTTATGAAAAATTTATAAACTATATTTAATTATATATATATTAATTGTTTAATTTCATTGATTAATGGTTATTAGATTCAAACCAAAGTTAAAGTTAGATCAAATAACTTAAAAATCAAATCTAAATTAAAAAATCAATCAAAAATCAAACTAATCGGTTTAAACCGAACCGAATCGAAATAAAAATATTTGATTCGATTCGATTTTTCATCAATTTCGATTCGATTTCTAAAATTGACGATTCGACTTTTATAATTTAATTCAATTCAATTTGATTCAATTCGATTTGAACCGCTCACCCTTATTTCCAGCAGGTAACGAGGGGCGGAATTTGTCCTATGCTGTGGGCCGCTGCATGCCTTTATGAGCTTTAATGGTCAAGGCTCCTGTCCTTGTCTATTAAATATTAATTGCCAGCGACCTTTATGTTAGGGTTAATAAGTTTTGATTGGAGGTTTGATGTGCCATTGATTTTGTGTATTAATAGTAATTTAAGGAAAATGTTTTAATTTTTAAAAATCTTATAATTTAGGTTGAATCTCAATTTTTTTTATAATTATAATTTATTTAATAATATTAATTATTTTAATAATTATTAACTTTTTTAATAATTATTATAATAATTTAAAATAAAAATATTTAATAAAAATAATTATTGAATTACCTTATTAAATATAAAAATAATAATATAAATTTTTTTACTAAAATTAAAATATTATTTTAATTTTTAAAAATTTAAAAATATAATATTTAATAAATAACTTCTTTAATTTTTAAATATTAATATATTATATTATCAAATCATATAAATATGAGAAATAATTTTTAAATCATAGTTAAAATATTAAATATTATCTTAAAATAATTGTTAAATAGGGTCTAAGAGTCCGTTTGATATTGCATTTAAAGGTATAAAATTATTTTTTTAAATAAAAATATCATTTTATGTACTATTAAAAAAATAATTTAAAAATAATTATTTTACTATTTTAATATTTTTATCATTAAAATTTATTAAATTTAATTTTAAATTATTTTTTAATATTTTTTAATTAATATATCTTAAAAAATTATTTATTTAATAAAAATTTTAATAATAATATTAAACAAGTCTTAAGATCCAAACGCTATTAGCATAGAACCTTAATCTTTTTAATTATTTTGTAAAATAAAATAAAATAGTAGTAAATAATTTCGTAGAAAATATTCAACAAATAATGATATTTAAAGGCAAAAATCTTCTACGAGGTTGAGCTTTTATGGTGGTCCTACTCCTACACTCCACTCAAGAATCCGTATTAAACCGACCTAATCACAAACCAAGACACGGAGACAGAGTGCGGTACACGTGTGATAGAATACGACCTCGTGATCAATGGGCCACAACAATCCCCATGAAAATTCCTAGCAGGCGCTTGATTAAATTAGAAAATAAATTAAATTGATTAAAATTTTTAATATAATAAATTAAATTAAATTGATTTGATTTAAAAATTATCTTAAAATTTTTTAATTTATTTTAAACTCATTTTAAATTTAATTTTAATTATATTTTTTTCTTATCTCTAATTTAATATCTAATAATAATTAATATAAATAAATTATTCCGTTAGATTCAATTCAATTATTTTTTTAAATTAAATTAAATTAAATAAATAATTTTTTTTAAAATAAAAATTAAACCAAAAAATATAAAAAATAAATTAAAATTAAAATTAAATAAATTCAATTGATTTACTCTAATATAAACCATGATAAAAACTCTCATTATTTATTGTTGTGGCAAATTATACGAAAAAAGAATAATATATAAAATAATTATGGCAAAAAAAAATTATAGCTTGAATTTATGGGATGATACAATTTTATTAGTGAGAGTTAAATAAGCAGTAAAAAATAATTTGCCCACCGTTTCGTGATTCTCCACATAGAAATTGCAACCCAGTGGTGGGCCACTCCATCATTCTCATGCTTGAATCTTGACCGTCAACGTAAACGTTGGGGGAAATAATTTCCCTTCCCTAAATATAATTTAAAAGTAAATAAATAACTGTAGACATTATATCAAAGCGTTTGGTTTAATTCTTTTCATTTTAAAATTATTTTGAAATGAATTTTAACTAAAATTTAATTAAAATAAATTTTATTATTTGATATAATAATTTAAAATATAAAATTATAAAATTTATTTGTTCTATTTTTTAAATTATTTTCAACAATAAAATTAAAAAATTTAAAAATCTTACATATAATTAATTTTAAATAATTAATAAATATGTAAACTAAATGATAATATATTATATAATAGCATAAAACACACAATAATCTTAAATATAAAAAGATTAAAATAAATATAAAATATCTTATATAATTACTTTGTTATGAAAAATAAAATAATATTACATAAATTTACTATTTATCTTATTAAATTTTTATAAAATAATTATTTTTTTTAAATTAATTAAATACAAAAATTTATTAACTTAATAAAAAAGATAAAATTTTCTCAAATAAAAAAGCACATATTATTTTTTAAAAAAATATAAGAGATAAATTATATATGATAAATTTTATTAAAAAATAATAGGAACACATTTTGTCTTATTAAATATTATTTATTAGATTTTAAAAAAATATTATATACACTTTTTTATCCAAAGAAGCTTTTTTTTAAGTTAATAAAATTTTTATAATTAATTATAAAAAAATCATTTTAAAAAATTTCATAAGTTTTAAATTTATATAAAATTCTCTTATTTTTTTTAAATAAAATAATTGTACTTTATATAAAACATAGTAATCATAAAAGGCATTATTTATTTAAATATATTAATAATAAATAAATAAAGATTAATTTGTAATTTTCATCGATAAAGTTTAATGAAATTTTTTTATAAGGATATTTTAAATAAGGGAAAATTTTAATTAAAAAATATTATTAAGTAAATCTTAAAAATTAAGTTTAGCTATAAATTTAATTGAATTCTTGTGTTTTGGAATTCAACCAAATAAGCTCAACGTTTTGGCGTTCAAAAGAGAATCGCCGCCGCGTTGATTTCATTTTTGGACACTAACAGCATTTTCTCCTTCCCTTCCCTTCATCCACAGCCTCAAACCTTCATTCCGTATCTCTCAAGGAATTGCGAGATCTCCTAAACCATAAACCCTAAGAACCACCCGACTGTTGCATTTCTTCTTCTCTTGGGAGCTCGGTCTCAAAGGTATCTATCTCTTCTCTTTCTCTTTTATATATCTGATATGCAAGGTTGTTTGAAATGATTCGATTACGTTTTGTAAATTTTGCAGATCGAGTTCCTGAAGGTGAAGTTTATTCCTTCATTCATCGAAATATCTTGTTAATTTGTATTAGGAAGAGTAATTAGCTTATCTATAATGGCAACCGCGTTGCATTTTTGTGGTGGTAAAGTTGCCTGCCCCGTTTTCCCAACGAGTCTGATGCATTGTAAAGCTTCGTTGCCACAGCGCATTGATTTTGCTAACTCTGTTGCGCCGAGTTCTGGATTGTGTGTAAGTGTAAAATTTTCTTGTGCGAGTAGAGTTTTGAGAGTCAGTTGTGAGGGACGAAGGTCTGATGTCCTTGAAAGGAACAAAATTGAGTATCTTAGTGATGATGAAGCTGAATCTGAGAAACAATTAACGTGTGTAATGAAGTTTGGTGGCTCGTCATTGGCCTCTGCTGAGAGGATGAGAGAAGTTGCCGACCTTATACTTAGCTTCCCAGATGAGAGGCCTGTCATTGTTCTATCTGCCATGGGAAAAACGACTAACAAACTTTTGTTGGTATACTTTTTTTTCCCCTCTCATTTTGCTTGATCATTTGTACTGGGTTTATGTGGTTGATTTCTCGTTTAGAAAAACTTTGTTGTCAATTTGTTACTTTTGTTTGTTAGGCTGGAGAAAAGGCTGTTTGTTGTGGAGTAACTAATGTAGATGCTATTGATGAGCTGAGCTTCATAAAGGAATTGCATCTCAGGTGTTAACAACAAAATATTCGCCACCCGTGGCCCCCCCTCCCCCTCCTCTCTCCTTTTGTCTCCAAACTGCAAAATTGTAATTCTGTCTTTTCTGACTTTCCATTTTGTTATCATGTCAGAACTGTAGACGAGCTGGGAGTAGACCAATCAATTATAGCTAGTGAGTTTCTATTTTAGTCGAGCAGTTTTATGCAAGTTTTCTTGTTTTTTATTGTAACTATCATAACAACAGTACCCAACTGCCGTAGAGTAAAACGAAATATTTATCATATTAGATTTGCTTTATATATATATATATATATATATATATATATATATATATATATATATATATGGGACCAAGCGGAAACCTGCTTAGACTCTCTTTATTCACTTTTGCAGCTCACCTTGAAGAATTGGAGCAACTTTTGAAGGGAATTGCTATGATGAAAGAGTTGACTCCGCGGACAAGAGATTACCTAGTTTCATTTGGGGAATGCATGTCCACAAGGATCTTTGCAGCATATTTGAATAAAATTGGTGCAAAAGCCTTCCAAGTAAGTGATTTACATTCTACTCTGTTTCTTTTCCCTTTTCTTTTATCATCTCTATACGAATAAAATTGGTGTCACTGCATATAAAAATTCCTTGTACAACTCTTGCTCTGCAAGGATAATTTTTCTTTCTCAGACAATCTTTTTGTAGTCTGGATTGTTATATAGAAAAGGAATAATATAAACTTCATAGATTACATTGAAAAGCGAATGCAATTGTCTTTTAAAGCTGCTTGACAAGTTTGATGAATTTATTATTACTCTGATGGGAAACATTTAGATCATTAAATTATGATAATAGAGTTGGGATGATGACAATATTAGAAAGTGTGAATTTCTTCTTGTGGCATATGCTATTATTGTTTCATATTACAAGCAGCCATACTTTTCAGTTTCAGCACATGTTTAGAGATGAGTTCTATAAAAATACGTCTTGTTAGTGAAAATGAAGATTATCTTGGATGAAAGTTGAATTACAAGTAATATGAGCAGAATATTAAGATAAAATAAAAAGTATTTCTTTTATGGCCCCATTTTGTTGTCTAATTTCTGACCTAAGGACAAACGCCTTCCTGATGACTGCCAATGATAACATGCAATTTTCTGTTTTTGGCAGTATGATGCCTTCGATATTGGTTTTATCACCACAGATGACTTCACAAATGCAGACATTCTGGAAGCAACTTATCCAGCAGTTGCAAAGAGGTTACACGGGGATTGGATAAATAATTCTGCAATTCCAATTGTTACTGGCTTCCTTGGAAAGGTCTTTGTACAGGCTAAGTGCTTATAGCATATTGTTTGTGAAATTAATTAACTCTTCTAAATGTAAAGCTTTGGGAAAGCTTCAGTTGATGCTAGATTTTTTTTTTCCTAATTTCAAATTTTAGGGCTGGAGATCCTGTGCCATTACTACATTGGGTAGGGGTGGTAGTGATTTGACCGCCACAACCATTGGAAAAGCATTGGGTTTGCGAGAGATTCAGGTAAGTGCAGACATGGATGGAAAGAATGTGTGTATTCTTTTTTCTTTTCAACCACTCCATGTTTTCGCTGCTTCTCTTGGAGAGGGGGTTGGATGATATTAGACACCTTTTTTTTAATTATTTCATGAGCATATGAATGTAAAATCAACTACTGGAACAAGATCAATATGTAGCGGTGATGAACTCATTTCTGTAGACAAATGTTCACAGTATTCTAGAATATTTTTCTCTACCAGCTTTTATTTTCTGTTAGAGAAGGAATTTAAGTTTCTACTTTGCTGCAGGTGTGGAAAGATGTTGATGGTGTTTTGACATGTGATCCTAATATATATCCGCATGCGGAACCCGTACCGTACTTGACATTTGATGAGGCAGCTGAACTTGCATACTTTGGTGCACAGGTATCATTATTCTTTAGCTTTTGAGCTGGTTGAGTATGCAACTCTCCCTTATATTGAGTTTGGTTGCATGGTTGATTTATTACGTTTTGCCTTCTGCAAAGGGTACGAAAATCATGAACCATCCAGCAATTCTTATCCTATTTTTTCTTTCTCCCTGCCCCTCCGCCCCTTTTCTGCAAGAATCAAGTTGGATGGATGACAATATGGAAAGTCCAGCACATCACCTTAATATAGGGAAAATTTAAGGATGACTTTGTTTTATACAAAGTAAATTTATAAACCATTAACCTTATGGATTATCAAGAAAGTACAAGAGAAACAAAGTTACCGCAGAGGGCATCATTAATATGCCTCTAAGACTCTTGTCCATTACAGGCTGCATGTTGACTTGCAATGTTTGGCCTGCTATAAATTACAGGATGCATATTTTTCCTCACTTTAATCATTTTTTTTCATTGTTCATGCAAAAACTGGTAATTAGGAAGTCCCTTGTGATTTTATCTGTGTCCTTGAGGAACTTCAAATAATTTTTATTTCATTTTGTCAACAAGATTGTTAACCAGACAAATATTATAAAAATATTGAGCCATGCTGTCTGTTTATTTTATTGATGCCATCAGTCGGAGTGAGTTGAACCATGCTTGTCGTTGTATTATCTAGTCTATTGATGCTGACTGTGAATTTTGATTTTGGAATATATGGAAAGATGGTGCAAGCATGACCTGTCTAATTTTTTTTTTCTTTGCTGTTCATCAGGTTCTGCATCCACAATCCATGAGACCTGCTAGAGAGGGTGATATTCCTGTTAGGGTTAAGAATTCTTATAACCCATGTGCTCCTGGAACTCTCATCACCAGGACACGAGATATGAGTAAGGTTTGTATCAGAATTAGCAAAATGATTTTCGTGACAAATTCAGATGCCTTCAATTTTTTTTTGTCCCAATTTCAGGCAGTGTTAACCAGCATTGTTTTGAAACGGAATGTGACCATGTTGGATATTGTTAGCACACGAATGCTTGGTCAATATGGCTTTCTTGCAAAGGTAAGAAGGGTAAAATTGGATTTTGATTATTTTGTCCTTGGAGGTCTCATCTGTTGGTTTAGATCTCATCCTAAGATATTATGTCCATGTAGGTATTTTCAACCTTTGAAGATTTGGGCATATCGGTGGATGTTGTAGCTACTAGTGAAGTCAGTATTTCGCTGACACTGGATCCATCAAAGCTTTGGAGCAGGGAACTCATTCAGCAGGCAAGCGTATGATTTTTTTTTATTTTTCGTATTTTTTTGTTATTCCTAATGTTCTTTGCATCCCCTAGGCTATTATTGTCTTTTGCAGCAGGATTTTGTATTTTCATTCATCATGGACATTCAGTCTCATATATTATTGCACCTTCCTTGATCAGGAACTTGACCATGTTGTAGAAGAGCTTGAGAAAATTGCTGTAGTCAATCTCCTTCAGCATAGATCAATTATATCTCTCATTGGGAATGTTCAGAGGTCATCATTGATATTAGAGAAGGTGCTCTATTACCATTCCACTCTACCTATAATTGTCAACTGGACCGTTTTGATTCTTCTTAAAGTGATTAAATGCATTAATTTTGTTATGAATGAAATCCATCTCTTTTAGATGCCTTCAAGTTTTTTTAACCCCTACCCACGAAACCTGATGTTTTAATTGAAGGGATGGCTGCAAAACGAAATACTGATGACAACTATATCAGCTAACCTTTTTCCTAAGAATTTGGTTTCTTGGTTTCTCTTATTTAATATGTTTGACCCTTCCTAAACCCTTGTGCACAAGGACACACCTTTTATTGGTATCTGACATGCCTTGCGATGAAGTGATTAAAAGGGAGAGAGGATTAAATTAAACGTATAGTTGTATGAATTAGCCATTTTCCTACTTTCATTTCTCTTCTCTATTGCATTTCTTCCTATCATTCTTGTGATATGCTATTCTATATTTCATTTCGCTTGCTAATTTTTTTTTCCTGGATTATTGCTATGGCAGGTATTTAATGTTCTTCGAACCAATGGTGTCAATGTTCAGATGATATCGCAAGGTGCATCTAAGGTAATTGCACATTTGACATTTCAGCTTCAGAACCCAAGCATTTTAAGCACCAGTTTCGGACACTGAATTTGTTCAGGTGTCCAGGAAGGCAGGAACCACCTCCTGTGTGGGTGCATCTGGTGCTTATAAAAGTCTTGGTGTTCAAGGCTTGGCTTTTTTTTTTTTTTTTTTTTTTTTTCTCGTGTCCTTTCTTTCGAAACATTGTTATAACAAAGAACTCAATGTTTTGGTTGTGTCAACTAGGTCAATATATCATTAATAGTGAATGACAACGAAGCAGAACAGTGTGTGAGGTCTCTCCACAAAACATTCTTTGAAAGCAACATTTCTGAAATAGATTAAGAATGTCATCTTTATCCGATGATACACTTATTGTTATCTCATTGATCCCATTAGCATGGAGCCCTCAAAGATTACCAATATTTTGCAATACAATTATATTTTTTTTGAAGGCTTAGAGAAATCTATCTTGCCAAATCAGGATGTACCTATGTAGCTTCATTGTATTTTTGAGTAATTGAAATTTCCAACTGTAATGTCCTAGCCCAGGAATGGATGATAAAATGTTAGTCTCATACTACCAAGTTGTACTTGGTATTTTTTACAGTGCTGCTGCAAATCTTCATGTTGTCTGTTTATTTCGCTATGAGTTGCAATATATTAGCACATCAACACACTGAGCATCCTGAAGGAAAATTTCAGTCAATGGTTACTTGAATTTTATCATGGTAGAATCAAGCCTAAAAAAAAAAGAAGGGGGGAGAGGGGAGGAGAAATCTTGATCCCGTTGCGATTAGTTACTAAGCATAGTTATTTGATTAAATAGTACAATTTTTATTTTTATTTTTATTTTTATTTTTTGCAGTTCAGTGTAGAAATTTCAAAAGAGTGAATGTTAAATTTCGTTCCTGTATTTATAGAGAATGTCAATTTACCATTTTTTTTGATTTTTTTGTTTAAATTAACTCAAAAAGTTTTGATTTAATTCAATTTAATTCAAAAATTAATATTTTAGGTTTGATTTAGACAAAAATAAGTTTAATTTTTTAATTTTTGAATTAAATTTCTTGTAAAAATGAAGAAATTCAATTTCTTGATCTTATTTGTTTTTTGGACTAAGCAAATTTCAAAAATATTACTTCTATTTTGTTATGTTTGGAAGCTTAAAGGTGATACATCCCCTTTCCTAATCTCATTACATCCAATAATTTGAACAATATTTAAGAATAAAAATTTAATAAAAACTATTTTCCCCATTTTGAAAGACATGGTTTCAGAGTTGGTTAGACTCGGCTCCCTTCACAGAGGATGTTGCGATTTGTCTTTTTGCAGTAACTCCCCTTCGCTTATAAAAAAGAAAAGGAAATGCAACTTTTTTATTTTTGACGGGGAAACGAGACGTCATTACGTCTCCAGGCATTACATCTTTGCTTCATTGTACTCAAGATACTCTCTTTCGAAGGGCTTTGAAGCAAATTCTAACTGCTTGGTTTCTGGAATACCTTTCGAGCTTTACTTCATGAAATATTTCTGGGATAAATTTTAATAACTATCCCTGAATTTATATAGTTCTAACATTACAGTCCTTAAACTTTAAAATGTAATATAAAACCTTTTAAACTTTCAAATTTTGCACAGTAAAATTTATTTAACTTTTAATTACTGATTTTTCAGTTGAAAACTGATGCGAACAGCTCTTGCACGGCTCTTAGTCAACATTTTTCTCTCATCTCTTATTTAAATTGTAAATTTATTTTCTCTGCACCTGAAAAATCATTCTGTTTATAGTGAGAAAAATGATTCAATTTACACATAACTTGAAAGAGAAAAGAGAAATATTGTCTAAGCTTCGCGCTAGAACAGTTCATGTCAGTGTTTAACTGAAAAACTGATAATTAGAGGTTAGAGAGATTTTACTGTGCAAAATTTAAAAGTTGAAGGGGTTTTATATTACATTTTTAAGTTGAGGGACTATAATGTTATACTAGATAAGTTCAGGGACGATTGTCAAAATTTATCCAATATTTCTGCCAAGCAGGCATCTACACTAATAGTTTCACATGCCTTCGCTGGAAACACACCGAGGAAGAAGATCGAGCACTGCATCTTAGTGAAGGCTAACTTAAAAGAAGGAAACCTAGCCTGGTTCTAACCTTGGAATAAAACCCAGTTCTTAGTTCCTGTTGGGGTTGATGAGATTTTAGTAGGTGAAAATTTAAGTGTACAAGAGAAGGAAAACAATCATATCTAAGCATAGTGCAAGTATGGCATTAGTTGGCAAAAGATAGCAATCTTTTCTTACAAAAAGGAAGAGTTGATGCTGGAAATGAATGTATGCAGAGAAAAAAAGTGTGAAAGAAAAAAAGTGCTAATTTTCAACTAACGTCCTTTAACTTTAGTAGTTGTTTCAATAAAATCGTTCAACTTCAATTTATATTACAAAAATCATTCAACTTTAATTTTAAAATAAAATCCTTTTGGCCAGATTTCGATGGAAGATTCGGCCAAAAGCTGACTGTACTACTTTGTTAACTTTAACACAGTAAAAAAAATTTTCTCCTTTTGACACTTGGCATTTTAATAACATATATATATCCAACATCCTTGGGAACATCCTTGGGAGCTATTGACATAGTTAACACATTCCTTGATAGCAAATAGGCACCAAAACCAGTCACATTACATCCAACATCCAGAATAACATCCATGTCCTCTTAAGAGAACTTCCAAAAACTTTAATTTTATATTTCTCTTCTTTCCCTCCATGCAACAAATATACAATTCAAGGGGGAAAAAATAACAACAAATCACCAATACCTCATCTCGACTCCTTGTCCACGGATTTGGCTGTCAGTAGCCTTTCAGCGGTGTGACCAAGTAATTCAGTTGTTTCCCTTCCTCAGGACAATGTCGCTTATACTTTTCTCCACTCTCCATCGAATTCAATCTCTTTTTATTATGTTCACGTTATCCAAACACGGAATGTACTCTCTTATACTCTCTGGATAGAGATCAAATCTCTTAACCCTAACTCTAATATCCTTCTCACCACTCTCAAATCTAGTCTCATTTCCCCAACTCTCTACAACCTTTGAATCAAATTCTCCAACCCCAAAATTATTGCTCATTCTTCCATCACTGTCAATAATCCCAAATATTCGATTTGTCTTAGATTGCAAAGATTGATCTATGGGCAAAGATTGAACTATCACTGGCAGTAGGAGTGGAGCAAGGGAAAGGGTCTTGTCAGATAAAGTTTGGGATTGGTTTTGGATGATGAGAGCAGTGAAGTTAAATGACTTACCAAAGTTGGGCAAAATGGCTACAAATTTTTGTAGATTAGAAGAAAAGAAGATGATTTGCTGGTAGCCATTGGAAGACCAGTGCTTACCCAAGTAAAAGAAGTTGATGGAGTTAAAACTAAGGCTATGATCTTGAGAACTAGAGGAGTTTTAAAGAGTTCCACTATAACACCCCTTACCTGTCTACAGTGTAGCAGAGCAAGGCGTGCTGCACAGCGTGTCGGAGCACCTAGTCTGTGATTATCTTATTTTTCGAATACTTAATTTGGTTTAGGAAACTGTTGTGTGAAATTTATATCATGATTGTTTATTATTTTATGTTTTGATAAAACTGAGTGTTGCAAGATTTTTAACAAAAATTCGGCAAAGTGCCATCTGTAAATTGGACAAACAGTCCTTCTGCACCTGTTAAAAATAGTCTCAGTATAGTATTCTCAACATCACAATTTCATTCACAATCTCAATTTCTCAGTAAAGTCAATAGACTTTCACAATCATTAAACAGTTCCATAATAATTCAAATACAATCAGAAATCTCCATGTTATTTAATATGTACAAATTATTACAAACTTTAAAGCTTTCATAATATTACAAAATACAGGGTCAAATTTCAAAATACAACAGAAAGACAAAACACAAAAATCCCTAAGTCCTACCATGTATGCAATGCAGTGCAGATGACTCTTGACTCTGTCAGTCGATCTCTCACCGGTCGTAGATCATTTGGGCTCCCATTTGTGTCTCCAATACCTAAGCGTTACAAAAGCAACGCGCTAAGCAATTCTGCTTAGTGGTGCCATTTAACTTAGTTACATTTCATTGCTCTTATTTTTCCCTTGTTTTTCTTGTATTTTCCTCTATTGTATTTCATTATTTCATGTCTCCTCATTAATATTTAAGTGTAGTTTCAGGCATTCTAGCTGTCCGGACAGACACTGATCATCGGAACAGTAGAACGCACTACTGAATAGAGGGGTGTTACACCAATTCTTCAGTAATCTTTAATAAGATTGTTCTTCTATTGCTTTTCATGTTTTTATTGAGCATATTTCTTTTACACTTAATTTAGTTATACTATATATCAATACACTTAGTTTAGCTGTCTGCATTTAATAATACTTAAATTAACTATCCATGTAGCCTGTACAATGACCAGACTGGATAAATGGATAAAATAGCATAGGGTACCTAGTACCTCGGACCGTCACACCATCGGTCACAAAGTATCTCCCGGTGTGCAAACAGTGTGGCTAAGAAGCCATATAATCAATCATGCAATAAGCCGAGTATAATAATAAAATCCGTATAGCCATAGGCTATTAAAATCCGTATAGCCATAGGCTATTAAAATCACATTGTGGCATAATAAGCCATAAAACACAGTATGACGTGAAGCCATTTACAGTACAGCTGTCAGAACCCTATTGGCATGCCAACCTATCCAAACTAGTCAACTAGGCAATACTAGGGCATTTACAAGCTTAAATATTTAATTCTTTATTCTTAGGGTTTATAAGTCATTATGCCTTTCACTGGTCAACAAAAATATTAACCCTTTTTATACATCATGGATAGGTTGATTCTAGTATCAACATGTTACAATTTGCATTTCAATATGATGCCAATATAGCACAATTTACAATTCTCACAAGTTGGCACTTATTGCCAATTTATTTCTAGGCTTTATTGTATAGTATTGTCAATTTTTCAGTTTTGGTATACTAGATTGATCTAGCTAAATGTCCTGTTTCCATTAGTTTTTAGCACCTGGTTAAAGATGCAAATTTGTAGCTCTATGTCTTATTGAACTTTTGAAACTGATTTTAGGTCATTCGAAATTGTATAGACCAAGATATGGTTAATTTACTAAAGCTCGACAGATTGCATTTTCAATGCAATTTTAGGTCATTTTTAGGTCAAATTCAATTCTGGCAAATTTAGTACCTTAACTTAGGTAAGAAATTTGACTTATTTCTGATCATTTTTGAGCTTGGTGGTCTTAACCAAAGTTGTAGCACTATGTCTAAGCTTTCCAACGATATAAATTTCAGGTCATTTGGACCTGGGTACAGGGAGTTATGGCCAATAATGTAATTACTGTTCAAATGGTCAATTTTCTGGTTTGCAAGGTTGCAAATCCGGATTAGGTCAGTTTTAGTGTCACTTTCCAGATAGAATTTAGGTATGCTTTTAACATGAAAGCTTGCACATTTTGTGTATAGTTTCACCTCCAATTGGCCTCATACCAATTGGGGTTACACATTTAGGGTTATAGACTCATTTACATACTGCCCTTTTATACTTTCCTCAAACACCAATCACATACAAATTTACTTGCTAAATTTAAACCTCTCATACTAAATTCTGATTTGGTACCATACCAAATCCATTAATCACTTCACATTATAATCAATTTGGGTAGATTACAATTACCTTTAATACACCAATTATAATCCCAATTCACAAAGTCCAATTCTAACAATGTGTACACATAAATACTCCTAAATATTACATATAACTTTCACTACTAAATTACATACACATTCATCAATCCTTAACATCACAATTCATCAAACCATTCCATGAAATTAAATGCTCCTAATTGCACCATAAGGCTGCCGAATTGTCCAATTGCACATGTCTCCCTCAATTGCTTTCAAGCTCCCAAAATCAATTGCTTAAATACATAAACACATAGAATTAACTAACCAATACATCAAATTTCTTTAATCAAACTTAATTCCCATTAAACATCATCAATTACATGAAGAAAATTTCACTTGCCTTCCCTTTCCATAGCTGCCGAAAATAGCACATAACAATAACTCATCAAAACCTCAAATTTTCTTCACCAAATTACTCACCTCAAGTTAAACATAAACTTTACTTAAGAAAGGAAGGAGTTTGGACACTTACCTCTTTTGGAGCTTGCTCAAACCTTCACCAAACTTCCTTCTTTTTGCTTCCAATGTGTTGCCCAAGATGTATAGACCAACTTTAGTGAATGAACTTAAGAAATTTAGGGCTTAAATCATAGAGAGAGAAAGCTCAAGGTGGACGTCCATGGTGGTTCCTTTTGGGCGAATTTTCAATCGGCCAAGAATGGAATTGAGAGGAAGAAGAAGGTGTTTTGGCTGTCCACTTAGGTTTATATAATCCCATAGTGCTCCACTAAGGTGGATTAAAGATTTAATTAATCAAAGTCCCTTAATTTGTAATTTTGCCACTAATCTTTCACTATTTATTTTATATACCCAATTTCTTATTTTCATGGTATTTTCAAAATTTAATACCACTTATTTTTAATGGACATTGAGGTCAAAAGGCAACTCTAGGTGTCAAATGACCAAAATACCCTTCTTTGGGTTGTATTCCCAATTTTTCGGTAACATCGATTTTTATCGATTTGTGATTTTTTATTTTTCTTTGTACTAATTCATTAATTTTCTTTGATATTTCTAATGTCAATTACACCTCTATAGGCCTTTAATTATGTCTCGATAATTATTTTTGAGAGTTCCCTGCGGTCCTAGAGTCGGCAATTGCCTCCGCCTAGCTTTCCAGTGCGGTTACCCATCGCTACAGTGCCGGCTCGTTTAACTTAGTTTCATTTCCTTTCTTTTATTTTTTCTTAGTTTTTCTTGTATTTTCTTTTTATTTATTTCATCAATTTATGTCTGTTCACTATCACCGAAGTGTAGTTCCAAACATTTCTGACTGTCTGTATTCTGGCTGTCTGCCCAGACAACCTCAGTCATCGAAACAGTATAACGTATAGACTACGTAAGTGAGGATGTTACAACTCTTTCCCTCTAAAAAGGAATTTCGTCCTCAAAATTATTTATCCAGTGTAAATAATCGAGGGACCGCTATCTCCTTGTCTTTTAGCTTTTTCGTATTATAATACTTTACTTTCTCTTTAATCTGTCCTACTAGTCTTAGTTTTATAATTTTATCCTTATTTTGATTTACTATCGGAAATACGTAGCTCTATATAATAGTCCCAAATCGGTACTATAATCTGCAGCTTACAGGACAAACATCGAGAATATTGCATAGTTACCATGGTATATCCCAATAGACAAGATTTTCTAATATCTTATCTTTCTTGACTTCACTTTTTAAAGCTGAGTTACCGTTTAATTTTTTTTTTCTACTATTTCACTCAACTTAATATTTGTAAGTGATTTTCATTTTACTATGGTTACTATCTTCTTAAAATTCACTCAAATTTTATCAGTTAATAATACCTCCTGTTTCAGGTTAAGTTTCAGAGATCAGATCCTATTTCCCATCAAACTGTGGTCTAATGGTTAATAACTAAAATATATTATTCAGATTTATCCATTTGAATTTGAATTTTTTTTCTTTACAGATAATATAGTATATTTACCTGATGTGTCTATTATTTCCTTGCTTCTTCATTTCCTTATGTTGTTTCATCAATGTCTAGGTCCGGCTCCTCTCTAGCTTCCATGGCATACACTCTTAGCATCACTCTGACTTTGGGCCTTTCGACCGTCTCAGAAAGAGACTTCTGTGAAATTTCAGCCTTCTCTGCTTTACCAGATCTTCTACCCTTTTGCATTGTGGGGGCAGGTCCATTAGCTTGTACTGGAGCTGTTAAGTCATTCCTCTGGGGGCAATCTCTTATAAAATGATCCGTAGCCCCACACTTGAAACACTCTCCCTTTAATAGTCAACATTCTCCTCTGTGTCTCTTACCACAGTGCGTACGATCTGGCACTAGGGCCTATCCCCTTGTTACTGTGCCCGAGGAGCTAGCTACAGATATCCCAAACTGACTTCTCTAACTCTGTGTTTGGTCCTGTGAACTTTTAAACTTCTTATTATCAGTTGATATACTTAACTGCCCTAGTCCAACTTCCCTCTTATGCTGTCTATCTTTCCTACTCTGTTCATTTACTCTGACCCTCTCTACTTTCAGTGCAGCTTCAACTAACTTGGCAAAGTCAGTAATCTCCAATGCTGTAATCATTATTTTAATATTATCATTGAGCCCTTCCTCAAATCTCCTACACCTCTCAGTCTTAATAGGAACTATTTTTTGCCCATAGTGGCTCAGTCTGACAAATTCTCTTTCATATTCAGCCACTGTCAGCTGTCTCTGGCATAGGGTGATAAATTCCTTTCTCCTCTCTTTCAGGTATACACTACCCACATACTTCTTTCTGAACTCGGAGAGAAAGAAATCCCAAGTTATTTGCTCTGGTGGCACCTCACTAGACACTGTATCCCACCATTGATATGCATCATCTTGTAGTAGTGATACAATAGCTTCCAAATTCTGTTCTGGAGTATAGTGAAGTTGTTTCAAAACTCTTCCTGTTCTGTCCAACCAGTTTTCAGCTGCGACAGAATCATCTTTTCTTTTGCCCAGAAAATTCACTACTCCGAACTTCCTGAGTTTCTCCAAATGAGATTTTTGATGTGGAGGTAGTGGTGGTGGCATAACTCCTGCCATTTGTCTAAAGAACTCAGCCATTTGCTAAAATATGGCTGGTGCCTCTGATACTGGTGGAGCAGGTTCCCTCCTATCTGCAGGCTCAGTCATGGATGGAGCATGACTCTCCACCTCCTCATCGACTGCTCTCTGCGATGTGGAGTTGTTTCGCTATTTTGCAACCACCGTAAGTGTACGGATCGCTAACAAGTAATAAAGTGATGAGTAGAGTATCGTTCTCACGATGATTTTTGTTTAGCAAGTACCAATCTACACAGTAATTTTGACTGTCTAGGCTATAGAATAGTTATGGAATGAAGTTTGTTAACTTAAAACACTAAAAATGGTAATCTTAAAACAAAGTGATTTATTTGAAACAATTCTAGAATTAGGATTTCACACTTGAATCTTACTAGGGATGTTATCTAGTTTATTTACTGAATAGAGGAATCATTTTCCTTGATGGAAATCAGTCTTAAGTTATCCTAAATCCTCTCTCAAGGCACCTAGGGTGTATTCTAATTAACTCAAACCCTACTTTCATGGCGATTAAATTAATTAAAATCCTTTAAGATTTTTGACCAATTTTGAAGTTCCACAAAGGTATCAACCTATGTCTAGGTCAGAATTCCTAGGTTCAAGATCTTGATTTTCTAATGTTAATCTTCACCTTTCAGTCCTTCGATTAACATCTACAATCATGGCTAAGTGGGTACCAGCACATAGCATGCATTAAGATCACAAGAAATTAAATCAAGAAACGAATCTCAAATCCAATAAATAAAACTTAGTGTTCATCCATAATAATAATTACAAGCGCTACTCTCCCAAATCCAGAATAAGAAAACTACTCACTCATGGTGAGTCCAGCAAACATCATGATAAAAGATAAAAATAGTAAAAACAAATCATGCAAAAGAAATAAAAACAATAAAGATCTGTCTAGGGAGATGAAACGAAAGAACCAAAGAAAGTTTGCAGTTTTGATCTTGTGGAGCTTCAATTGGAAAACTTCTTTTGGTACTGACGTAGAGCCCGACAGCAGCAGCCTTCAGCAGCAGTCCCTTGATCAACCCTTCTTCTGATGTTTTCTTTTATATTTATATTGGTTGCTATAGGGTTAGGTCATTTTGAGTCTAAAGGGCCTTAGGAGTCTCGTTTTTATCCGAAAACAGGAGGGGAATTCGAGTTATAAAACTGGTTGCAGCATAGTACACGCCTCGTGTGTCACTACACGGGTCCCGTAATGTAGGGCTGTGTAACTTGCTGGAGGAGAATTAAGAAATCTTGCATTAGCACAGAAAGTTACACGGGTCTGCGCTAACTACACGGGTCGTGTACTATTGTTCCCATAAGGTGCTTTAAGCTTGCCCCCGACAGAGACTTACATGGGTCCCTACAGTTTACACGAGTCTACTTACATGACTCGTGTACTTGTGTTTCTCCATTGATTGTCTTGGCTTTCTTCTGGCAGAGAGTTACATGGGTCTGGGGCTTGGTTTACACGACCCAAATACTTTGTATCAGCAGCAATTCTCTGTCTCTTGACTTCTCCAAGCTTTCCTTTGTACTCCCATACTCTGGGGCTTCACTCAAACACCTGAAATGATGCAGAAAACATGGAATTAAGGGCTTGACAATAGAAATTACAAAAACTAATAAAATCAACTACTATGCATGAAAATACTTGCCTAAGTGCTATGAAATAGTATACAAATGTGCTTAGAAATATCTATACAATTCAAGTGTATCAAATACCCCTAAACTCAAACTTTTGCTTGTCCTCAAGCAAAGCAAAATTCTATTTTAAAACACATTTCAGGGGATACTTAGAAATATAACCAACAATTTAATAAGCATAGAATTGAACTCCTCTAACTTTAATTCCAATTTCCCTCTTTTAAGGCATAAGGGTTCTAATAGCTGCCTATTTAGAACTTCACCTCATTTCATAGTATTTCGACTAATTATTTCTCTATACAAGACCATTAATAAGCCACAAATAACCTGTTCTATCAGGATAGATTTGAGAAACACTAACTCCCCCAAATTTGCCTCTTTTGTGAGTAATTGTGGAGAAATAATTCAATTCCAACTCCATAGGCATATCTTAATTTTCTATCTCCACTAATATAGCATGCACTTTTCAAAAGATTAAAAGGTCTTTTAAAAGAGTTGTAATGGGGCTAAAGGGATAATGACTCGGTTGCCAATGAAAGGTTTTTAGGGAATGCAAATATGAGGATAGCATGTATGCATAAAATAATGACTTTGTATGGAGAGGAAGGGTTTTTGGCTTTTTACAGTGTCAAACATGCTTTATCTTGGGACTTCTTTTTTTTTTTCTCTTTTTTTTTTTCTTTCTTTTTATGTCCCTTTTGTCTTCTCCCCCAAACTCATTGCTTTTGCTGGTTTGGAAAGGCAAGTTTTTCTTTGATTTCAATTGCACACTTGCACTCTTTCTTGAGTTCTACATCCTCTCTTCATTTTCCTTATGCATATTGCTTCCTCAAAAGGGTATGGTAGGTGTTTAGGCTAGGGGCTAGGTAAATAACATGGGTAATTAATAAATTCTAAGGGATAAACATAGACTTCAAGTTGGCTACAAGGGATACACATTTTAATTAGGGATGGCTAAGGCTTAGTGAGGCTATATCAAAGAATGACTTAATCATTTCTTCATCAAGCATATGCTAGGATTTCGCCTTGATAGGTTCAAGAGATATGTTCTAGAGCTAGTGAGGCATTTTTAGGTTTGCTTGTATTTCAAAAATTATTATTCTAATTTTATAAGTTCAATGTGATAAATTAATAGTTATGAAGAGGTTTAACTAGTCTAGTTCTATTAAAGAGATTAGTTTCTTCACAAACAACATGTTAGAATCCCTTTTTGCCTATCTAGATACGTTCATTCCTCTATCCCGTGGAGTCCAATTATTAGCTTACTAGAATTTGGTTATAGTGCTAAGTTTCATAATTTTTCAAAAATTTTCAAAAATTTTGATACACAAGAATAATGTAGCTGAATTTAAAAAATGTAATGATAGGCAAATGTAATGATATGCAATGTACTTGTATCCCCCCCAAACTCAAATAAGACATTGTCCTCAATGTTAAAATAATATGCAAAAGTAGAGAAAATGTACGAAGATTATAAGGAAGCATATTATTTATTAAGCATGGAAAATTTTTGGACATAAAGCAAATAAAAGAGACCTATGATTGCAGTTTAGGACTAAAGCATGTAAGATATTACAATAAAGATCATATCCTATAGTCCTAGGTCTAAAAGGTCTCTGATGATGATGCTGGTGATGCTTCCTCCTCATCTAGCTTGTCCGTTAGCATGTCCAGCTTGTTGTGTGCTTCCTGGAGGTTGTCCTCAATAGCTCGCATCCTGTTGTTGATTGTGGTCTCCATGCGTTGTAGGTATGAGAGTACCGGGTCTGTATGTGGTGGTGTGTATGGAGGGACTCGAGCGGGGGACTCCTGAAACATTGGCTCTTGGCCTTCTTCTTGAGGTTGCAAAGTCTTACCGGGTCCTTCTCTTGCTTCGTCTCTCCGAGGGATGGCGTTCCCTTCAGCATCTAGTAGGTAGCATGTGTTACCCACCTTCTTACATATCCCCATGGATATGCAGATAGTCTAATCTATTCTTGACGTTCCAGTGACAAAGCGCAGCCTGTGATGTCCTGGAATGAAGCCGAAGTGGAGGGCAATGGTTGTGACAAGGCCACCAAGCACGATGTGCCCGGTAGACTGTTGACAGAGGCATTGGAAATGGTTGCATAAAAAGAAGCCGGTGCTGCATCGTTGTCCGGTGACCATACACCACAAGAAGAAGAGCTCGCTAGCGTTGACAACGCCAAGGCTATCGCCACGGCCCATTATGGTGTGGGCGGCGAATCGATGCATATATCGCAATGATGGACTTGTGATGCCTATGGATTTGGATTTACTGAGTTATAGGGCTCTGTGTTCGGGGCAATGGAATTCCAGAAGTTGATATTGTTATAGAGCATACAGTTCCTAGGAATCTCCTGGTGGCCAGCGCTGTCAAAGCTAAAGATGGCGCTGAACTCGTCTATGTTCATTACCCGGTCGATACCAAGGAGGCGAAATTCGATCCTGCCTTTGTCCTCCCTGTCGGTAGGCCATAATGTGGCCTTAAAGTTGCCCAAAAATTCCAACGTGGTGTCCTTGTATGCCAAAAATTAGAGTTGGGCGAACCTTGTCCACCCGATGCTATCCAGTAGCCCATTGATTTCATCCTGTAGCCCGATTTTCTCCAAAAGTGGAAAATCCATGTATTTGGTGGAACTTATTTTTTGGGCGTGAAGGCAGGTGCACATTGCTTTGTGGGCATCATCACGAAAATCCCCAAGGAATGGAGATTTCAGGTTGTGGAGCGAGTTGTGGCTGTGGTTGTGGTTGTGGTGGAGGATGGGCTTGTTGAGATGGTTAGGGAGTGGCTACCCATGTTCTTGGGCATTGGGGTGGAGGCTGAGGTGGAGAAGGTGAGGATTCTCCTCTGTGCCTCGAAGAAGAGCCGATCCTTCATACAGAGCTCTTTGTAGGAGCCATGGATGAGTTTTTGGGAAGGAAAATAGTAGGGTTTGGTGAAGGGAGATGAGATTTTAGAGGTTTTTATAGGCTAGGAAGGGAGGAGATGAAAGGTTTTGTGTTTATGAAGGGTTTTAATGCTAGGGGTGTGTTTAAAGAGCCGTTAGGACTCTTCGTTTTGCACGTCTTGCGCCCCAGGAGTTGCATCTGTGACGAAGTACATGGGTCGTGTATCACTACACAGGTCTCGACATGTAGGGCTATATAAATTTCTGCCCAAAAAAATTGAAATTATGTCGTAGTACACGGCCCTTGTAAATGAGCTCTGGGACCCATGTAACTTTCTGTTTCTCGAGTTGCTTCACTGGATATGTTACACGGCCCGTGTCAAATACAAGGAGGCCCGTGTAAATTTTTGGCTTTTAGTTTTTCCGCTAGGGACATTACACGGTCAATGTAAATTGAGCTATGGACCCGTGTAACTTTCTGTTTCTCTCAGAATTAAAATGCAAGAAATCTACAGACTTTCAGGCAGTTACACGGGGCGTGTAAAACCAGTACACGACCCGTGTAATATTCTGATTTTTTCAAATTTTTGTCAAATGAAAAATGTTTATCAACACAACACATGAAATGGATGTAAGATTTAGTAATAGTGCTACTTCCCTGGTTTTGTTCAATTTTCCCTTTCGTGGTTTTGACTTAGTGATTCCTTTCTTTTCTTGATCTCTACTCCCCTTTCCAAAAAAATCCTACAAAATGAAATGCTAATGAGTATGAAACAAAAATCAATATGAAAAAGGAGAGAAAAAGAAAAGTTCAGATAAATTTTTGGGTTGCCTCCCAAAAAGCGCTTGTTTATAGTCTTTAGCTAGACTTTGCTTGTTTATAGTTTGTCGGTAGGATGGTCGAGAGTGCAATTGACTCCCATTTCTATGGGTTCTCCCTAAAAGTAAGGCTTCAGTCTCTATCCATTGACCTTAAATGCACCTGAAATTTTGCTCCACACTTCTACTGCTCTATGTGGGAAGACTTAGGTGACCTTGAAAGGTCCGGACCATCTTGATTTAAGCTTCCCTGGAAAGAGCTTCAATCTAGAGTTGAATAAGAGGACAAGATCTCCTTTTTTTATTTATTTCCTTGCTATGCGCCTATCATGCCATCTCTTGGTTTTATCCTTGAAAATTTTGGCGTTTTCATATGCATCTTATTGGATTTCTTCCAACTCATTCAGTTGTAGGAGTCTTTTCTCACTAGCAGCTTTGAGGTCAAAATTTAGTACTTGAATTGCCCAGTAAGCTTTATGCTCAAGTTTAACAGGGAGATAGCATGATTTTTCATAAACCAATCGGAAGGGTGTTGTGCCAATTGGGATTTTATATGCAGTGCGGTATGCCCATAGTACATCATCTAACTTCATGCATCAGTCCTTCTTGGATCTGTTTACAGTTTTCTCTAGAATTTGCTTCAGTTCCCTGTTTGAGATTTCTACTTGACCGCTGGTTTGAGGATGATAAGGTGTGGCCACCTTGTAAGTCATTCCATACTTTTTCAGTAGTGTTTCAAATTGTTGGTTGCAGAAGTAACTTCCTCCATCGCTGATTATTGCTCGTGGTGAGCCAAATCTTATGAAGATGTTCTTCTTAAGGAACCTTGTGACCACTCTAGCATCGTTGGTTGGTGTCGCAATTGCTTCTACCCATTTTGACACATAATCAACTCCAACCAGAATATACTTGTTTCCACGGGAAGAGGGAAATGAGCCCATGAAGTCTATTCCCCATACATCAAACAATTCTATCTCGAGTATACCATGCAGTGGCATTTCATTCCTTCTTGAACTGTTACCTGCTCTTTGGCATTAATCACAGCCTAGCACAAAGGATCTTACATCCTTAAATAAATGTGGCCAGTAAAACCCTGCTTGTAAAATCTTTACTGCGGGTTTTGATGTGCAGAAATGTCCTCCTTATAGTGATGAATGGCAGTGATAAATGATACTTTCCATATCTTCCTCTGGTATGCACCTTCTTATCAGCCCATCATTACATCTCTTGTACAGTAGAGGTTCCTCCCATAAGTAATATCTCACATCATGTAGGAATTTCTTCCTTTGCAGATAAGTCATGTTTGGAGGCAGTACCCTGCAAACAAGAAAATTAACAAAATCAGTGTACCATGGAGCTTTGGAGAATGCAAGTAATTGCTCATCAGGAAATGAATCATCAATTGGTAAATCTTCGAAGTCCTCTGTGTACTCTAATTTTAGTCTGAAAAGATGGTCAGCTACTACATTTTCAGATCCTTTTTTGTCCTTGATTCAAGGTCAAATTCTTGTAGGAGTAGAATCCATCGAATCAGCCTTGGTTTTGCTTCCCTCTTATTCATAAGGTATCGGATTGCAGCATGATCTGTGAATATAATGACTTTTGACCCAATGAGGTAAGATCTGAATTTGTCCATTGCAAACACCACTGCTAAGAATTCCTTCTCTGTAGTGGCATAATTGATTTGCGCATCATCGAGTGTCTTACTAGCATAATAAATAGCATGGAGCTTTTTATCTTTTCTTTGCCCGAGCACTGCTTTGACTGCAAAGTCACTCGCGTCGCATATCACCTCGAATGGTAGCTCCCAATTTGGTGGCTGCATTATTGGTGCTGATATCAGGACCTCTTTGATTCTGTTAAAGGAGACAAGGCAATTTTCATCAAAATCAAAGGGAACATCTTGACTTAACAAGTTAGTAAGTGGCTTAGCTATTTTGGAAAAGTCCTTGATGAATCTCCTGTAGAATCCTGCATATCCCAAAAAGCTTTGCACTCCCTTGACTGATATTGGGGGTGGCATGTTTTCAATGATCTCAATTTTTGCCTTATCAACTTCAATTCCTCTTCCTGATATCAAATGTCTTAGAACTATGCCTTCCCTTACCATTAAGTGGCATTTTTTTTTAATTTAGGACCAGGTTTGATTCTTCACATCTATGCAACACCTTAGATAAATTAGCTAGGCAATCATCAAAAGTAGTTTCATAGACAGAAAAATCATCCATAAAAACTTTCATGATATCTTCAATATAATCAGAAAAGATAGCCATTATACATCTTTGAAAGGTAGCCGGGGTATTACAAACACCAAAAGGCATTCTCCTATATGCAAATGTTCTATACGGACAAGTGAATGTTGTCTTTTCTTGGTCTTCTGGGTGAATAGGAATTTAAAAGAATCCCGAATACCCATCTAGATAACAGAAATAAGAGTTTTTTGCTAACCTTTCTAATATTTGGTCGATAAAGGGGAGAGGGAAATGGTCTTTTTTGGTAGCTTTGTTCAATTTTCTATAATCTATGCACATTCTCCATCCAGTGACTACTCTAGTAGGGATTAGTTCATTGCTTGCGTTTTGGATAACAGCTGTCCCACCTTTCTTAGGAACTATATGTACTGGACTAACCCATTTACTATCAGAAATTGGGTATATGATACCTGCATCTAATAGTTTTAAAATTTCTTTCTTGAATACTTCTTTCATGTTTGGGTTAAGTTTTCTTTAGTGTTCGATTGTGGGTTTACTGTTTTCTTCCATGGGTATCCTATGCATGCAAATTGAAGGGTTTATTCCCTTCAGGTCTTCTATTTTATACCCTATGGCTTTGCTATGGATCCTAAGTTCTCTTAGCAATTTTTACGCTTCTAACTTAGACAGGCTAGCATTGATTATAACAGGATAATTAAAATTTGAGTCTAGAAATGTGTACCTTAGTGAGGATGGGAAAGGTTTAAGCTCTACCTGTTTGGCATTTTCTTGGAGCTTACCTTTGGTTTGTTCCTCCTTCAACTTCTCCATCTCGGAAGCCTCAGCTAAGGGTAGGGGTGGATGAGCTGCTAACTATTGTGCACAGGCTGCTATTTCTATATTTTCATCATTCACTGAGTGGCTGTGCACAATACATGGTTCAAGAGGATCTTTAGGATGTGTCTTATGAAATTCCTCTTCAACTTGTTCGTTAATTATATCAACCTTGAAGCATTCATCAAGTTCAAATTTGTGTTTCATTGTGTCGAATAAGTTGAACTCCACTTCTTCTTCTCCTACCTTGAGGGTTAATCGCCCATTTTTGAAGTCTATGATGGCTCCTGCGGTTGCCAAGAATGGTATTCCCAGGATGATAGGATTTTGAACATCTTCTTCCATCTCAAGGACAACAAAGTCCATTGGAATGAAGAATTTGCCCACTTTGATAGGAATGTTCTCAAGTATTCCTATAGGATATTTAATAGATCGATCAGCCAATTGCAACGAGATTGTTGTGGGCTTCAGTTCTCCAATCTCTAGCTTTTTGCATATTGATAGAGGCATTAAACTGACGCTTGCCCCAAGATCGCAGAGGGCCTTATCTATTTTCTTGTTACCAATGAGACAGGGTATGGAGAAGCTTCCTGGATCCTTCAACTTTGGAGGTAGTTTGTTTTGCAGAATGGCACTATATTCCTCTGTTAGAGCTACTGTTCCATAGTCTTCTAGCTTTCTTTTCTTTGACAGAATTTCGTTAAGAAATTTGGCATAGGATGGCATCTGAGAAAGTGCTTCAGTGAAGGGGATGTTGATGTAAAGTTTCTATAAAACTTTCAAAAACTTCCCCAACTACTTGTCCAATTTGGCTTTCTAAAATCTCTGAGAAAAAGGTAGGGGAGGCTGGTATGGCTCTGGTAATTTCTTTGTCTTTCTTGCTTCCTCTTCCTGATCTTTCTTAGCTTCTTCCTCCTTTTTCTCTGCTTGGTCTTTAGATTTTTCTATGGTTTCCTCTGTCGGTTCTACCTCTGGTTGTACTAAAGTTCTTCCACTCCTCAGTGTAACTGCCTTACAATGCTCCCTTGGGTTCATTTCTGGTTGGCTAGGTAGTTTTCCAGCAGCCTTACTTGAAGAACTTGCTTGTTGAGCGATTTGATTCTCTAGCATCTTGTTATGAGTAGCCAGCTGGTCCATTCTAGAAGTCAGCTGTTTAATCAATTCAGTTTGTTGTTATTGAGCTGCTAGGAATCCTTCCATCATGGTTTCCATGGTCATTTTCAGTTCAGGTTGTTGAGATTGGAGAGGTAGTGATGGCTGTGCAAAGTTTTGACCTCTGTTCTGAAATCCAGGGGTGCTAGTGATTTGTACCCTTGTTGCTTATTGGCTAGTTCTGTTGATTGGATCATGAGAAATTTGGGTGGTTCCTCCATCCAGGGTTGTAAGTATTTGAATATGGATTGTTGGGCTGCCTCTGGATGAAGTTTCCTCCATTATTCACATAGTTCATCTATTCTGTGGAGGGTTCATTAAAATTGCTGTCTTCTGAACTCATATATCCTCCATAGTTGTCCTCATGTTGACTGTTTATACCAACTGCGTTGGCTTGCATTCTTTCGAGTTTCTTTGTGAGCTGATCAAACTGAGCATTTATCATGCTTAGGGCGTCTACTTCTAGGACCCCTGCAGTTCTCGTTACATTTCCTCTTTCATTTGACCACTCATAATTATGGTATGCAACCCTTTCTAGAAGTTCAAGTGCTTGTGGCACTGTTTTCTCCATTAGATCACCCTCTGCAATTGAATCAACTGTGCTCCTTGTAGAGGGTAGTAATCCATTATAAAAATTTTGCACTAATAGCCAATCTTCTATGCCATGGTGTGGACATTCCCTTTGCAGGTCTTTATATCTTTTCCATGCGTCATAGAGTGATTCTCCTTCCTTTTGTCTGAAGGTGTTAAGCTCTAGCCTCAGTTTTGCAGTCTTTACAGGTGGAAAATACCTTACTGGAAAAGCATGAGAGAGGTTTTCCCAAGTAGTGAACGTTCCAGCTGGTTGAGAAAGTAACCACTTTCTTGCTCTGTCCCAAAGGGAGAATGGGAATGCTCTGAGTCTTATTGCTTGATCAGACACTCCATTTATCTTGAATGTATCACATAGGGCAAGAAAGCACTGGAAGTGATAGTGTGAGTCTTCTGTGGGTGAACCTGCAAACTGGGTTTGTTGAATCATTTGGAGCCATGCTGGTTTTAATTCAAAGTTATTGGCTTCCACTGTGAGTCTAGTGACACTGGGCTGAAATCCTTGGACAGATGAAGCTCCGTAATCTCTCAAGAGTCTTGGTCTGTCATTATTATTGGCCATGGTTGGGATTTCAGGATCTCCTTGATCGTGCTCTTGATGTTGTCTTTCCCTCCTGATGGCTTTCAGAGTTCTGTCTATCTCCGGATCACAGTCCAAAATTTCTTCTGGCTTTGTTCTGGTCATGTACCAGATCGGGCACCTGAGAGAAAAGAAGAGAAATATAACCAGTAAAATAAAATTAAGTAATCAATATAATTGCCTAAAGCAGCTAAATTGTCTATCGCTTGATATTACTAAAACCAAATAATCCCCGGCTACGGCGCCAAAAAACTTGTTTTGCTATTTTGTAACCACCGCAAGTGCACGGATCACTAACAAGTAATAAAGTAATGAGCAGAGTATCGTTTCCACGAGAATTTTTTTTTTTAGCAAATACCAATCTACACAGTAATTTTGACTGTCTAGGCTATAAAATAGTTATGGAATGAAGTTTGTTAACTTAAAACACTAAAAATGGTAATCTTAAAACGAAGTGATTTATTTGAAACAATTCTGAAATTAAGATTTCACACTTGAATCTTACTAGGGATGTTATCTAGTTTATTTACTGAATAGAGGAATCATTTTCCTTGAAGGAAATCAGTCCTAAGTTATCCTAAATCCTCTCTCAAGGCACCTAGGGTGTATTCTAATTAACTCAAACCCTACTTTCGTGGCGATTAAATTAATTAAAATCCTTTAAGATTTTTGACCAATTTTGAAGTTCCATAAAGGTATCAGCCTATGTCTAGGTCAGAATTCCTAGGTTCAAGATCTTGATTTTCTAATGTTAATCTTCACCTTTCAGTCCTTCGATTAACATCTACAATCATGGCTAAGTGGGTACCAGCACATAGCATGCATTAAGATCACAAGAAATTAAATCAAGAAACGAATCTCAAATCCAATAAATAAAACTTAGTGTTCATCCATAATAATAATTACAAGCGCTACTCTCCCAAATCCAGAATAAGAAAACTACTCACTCATGGTGAGTCCAGCAAACATTATGATAAAAGATAAAAACAGTAAAAACAAATCATGCAGAAGAAATAAAAACAATAAAGATCTGTCTAGGGAGATGAAACGAAGGAACCGAATAGAGTTTGAAGTCATGGCTAAGTGGGTACTAGCACATAACATGCATTAAGATCACAAAAAATTAAATCAAGAAACGAATCTCAAATCCAATAAATAAAACTTAGTGTTCATCCATAATAATAATTACAAGCGCTACTCTCCCAAATCCAGAATAAGAAAACTACTCACTCATGTTGAGTCCAGCAAACATCATAATAAAAGATAAAAACAGTAAAAACAAATCATGCAGAAGAAATAAAAATAATAAAGATCTGTCTAGGGAGATGAAACGAAGGAACCGAAGAGAGTTTGCAGCTTTGATCTTGTGGAGCTTCAACTGGAAAACTTCTTTTGGTACTGACATAGAGCCCGACAGCAGCAGCCTTCAGCAGCAGTCCCCTGACCGACCCTTCTTCTAATGTTTTCTTTTCTATTTATATTGGTTGCTCTAGGGTTAGGTCATTTTGAGTCCAAAGGGCCTTAGGAGTCTCATTTTTATCCGAAAACAGGAGGGGAATTCGAGTTATAAAACTGGCTGCAGCATAGTACATGGCTCGTGTGCCACTACATGGGTCCCGTAATGTAGGGCCGTGTAGCTTGCTGGAGGAGAATTGTGAAATCTTGCATTGGCACAGAAAGTTACACGGGTCTGCGTACTATTGTTCCCATAAGGTGCTTCAAGCTTGCCCCCAACAAAGACTTACACAGGTCCCTGCAGTTTACACGGGTCTACTTACACGACTTGTGTACTTGTGTTTCTCCATTGATTCTCTTGGCATTCTTCTGGCAGAGAGTTACACGGGTCTGGGGCTTGGTTTGCACGACCCGTGTACTTTGTATCAGCAGCAATTCTCTATCTTTTGACTTCTCCAAGCTTTTCTTTGTACTCCCATACTCTGGGGCTTCATTCAAACACCTGAAATGATGCAGAAAATATGAAATTAAGGGCTTGACAATAGAAATTATAAAAACTAAGGAAATCAACTACTATGCATGAAAATACTTGCCTAAGTGCGATGAAATAGTATACAAATGTGCTTAAAAATATCTATATAATTCAAGTGTATCAGGAGTCCATATTCTGATCAAAATAACCAATCAAAAGATCTGCATTAGAGTCATCTTAACACTTACAAATGCAATGCATGATATGCAATCTATCTAGGTCCAGAAACGCCTAAACCGTGCTCAGATACCACTAAATGTAACACCCCTTACCCGTCTATAGTATAACCGAGCAAGGCGTGCCAGAGCACCTAGTCTGTGATTATCTTATTTTCTGAATACTCAATTTGGTTTAGAAAACCGTTGTGTGAAATTTACATCATGATTGTTTATTATTTTATGTTTTGATAAAACTGAGTGTTGTAAGATTTTTAACAAAAATCCGGCAAAGTGCCGTCTATAAATTGGACAAACAGTCCTTGTGCACCTGTGAAAAACAGTCTCAATATAGTATTCTCAACATCACAATTTCATTCACAGTCTCATTTTCTCAGTAAAGTCAATAGACTTTCACAGTCATACAGTTCCATAATAATTCAAATACATCCAAAAAATCTCCATGTTATTTCATATGTATAAATTATTACAAACTTTAAAACTTTTATAATATTACAAAATACAGGGCCAAATTTTAAAATACAACAAAAAGACAAAACACAAAAATCCCTAAGTCCTACCATGTATGCAATGCAGTGCAGATTACTCTTGACTCCTATGCAGATCTGATCTCTCACCCGGTCGTAGATCAGCTGGGCTCCCCAGCTGTGTCTCCAATAACTACGCATTACAAAAGTAACGCACTAAGCAATTCTGCTTAGTGGTGCCAATTATAAAGAGAAATAAACTAAAATAAAATAAATTAATTATTTATGATTTTTGACGCCAATAGTCTTTGCAGACCAATTCTTCAGTAATCTTTAATAAGATAGTTCTTCTATTGCTTTTCATGTTTTTATTGAGCATATTTCTTTTATACTTAATTTAGTTGTACTGTATGTCAATACATTTAGTAATACTTAAATTAACTGCCCGTGTAGCCTATACACTGACCAGACTGGATAAACGGATAAAATAGCACTGGGTACCTAGTACCTCGAGCTGTCACACTATCGATCACAAAGTATTTCCCGGTGTGCAAAAAGTGTGGCTAAGAAGCCATATAATCAATTAGGCAATAAGACGAGTATAATAACACAATCCGTATAGCCATAGGCTATTAAAATCCGTATAGCCATAGGTTATTAAAATCACAGTGTGGCATAATAAGCCATAAAACACAGTATGGCGTGAAGTCATTTACAGTACAGCTGTCAAAACCCTATTGGCATGCCAACCTATCCAAACTAGTCAACTAGGCAATATTAGGGCATTTACAAGCTTAAATATTTAATTCTTTATTCTTAGGGTTTATAAGTCATTATGCCTTTCACTGGTCAACAAAAATGTTGACCCTTTTTATACATCATAGATAGGTTGATTCTAGTATCAACATGTCACAATTTGTATTTCAATATGATGCCAATATAGTCCAATTTACAATTCTCATAAGTTGGCATTTTTTGCCAATTTATAGTATTGTCAATTTTTCAGTTTTAGTATGCTAGATTGATTTAGCTAAATGTCCTATTTTTGTTGGTTTTTAGCTTCTGGTCAAAGAAGCAAATTTATAGCTCTATGTCTTATTGAACTTTTGGCACTGATTTCAGGTCATTCTGAGTTGTATAGACCAAGATATGATCAATTTACTAAAGCTGGAGAGATTGCATTTTTAATGCAATTTTAGGTCATTTTTAGGTCAAATTCAATTCTGGCAGATTTAGTACCTTAACTTGGGCAAGCAATTTGACTTGGTTCTAGTCATTTCTGGGCTTGGTGTCTTAACTAAAGTTGTAGCCCTATGTCTAAGCTTTCCAACGATATAAATTCCAGGTCATTTGGACATGTGTACAAGGAGTTATGACCAATAACGTAATTACTGTTCAAATGGTCAATTTTCAGGTTTGCAAGGTTGCAAATCCGAATTAGGTCAGTTTTTGTGTCACTTTCCGGACAGAATTTAGGTATGCTTTCAACATGAAAGTTGGCACATTTTGTGCCTAGTTTCACCTCTAATTGGCCTCATACCAATTGGGCTCACACATTTAGGGTTATAGGCTCATTTGCATACTGCCCTTTTACACTTTCCTCAAACACCAATCACATACACATTTACTTGCTAAATTTAAACCTCTCATACTAAATTCTGATTTGGAACCATACCAAATCCATTCATCACTTCACATTATAATCAATTTGGGCAGATTACAATTACCTTTAATACACCAATTATAATCCCAATTCACAATGTCCAATTCTAACAATGTGTACACATAAATACTCCTAAATATTACATATAACTTCCACTACTAAATTAAATACACATTCATCAATCCTTAACACCACAATTCATAAAACCATTCCATGAAATTAAACGCTCCTAATTGCACCATAAGGCTGCCGAATTGTCCAATTGCACATGTCTCCCTCGATTGCTTTCAAGCTCCCAAAATCAATTGCTCAAATACATAAACACATAGAATTAACTAACCAATACATCAAATTTCTTTAATCAAACTTAATTCCCATTAAACATCATCAATTACATGAAGAAAATTTCACTTGCCTTCCCTTTCCATGGCTGCCGAAAATAGCACATAACAACAACTCATCAAAACCTCAAATTTTCTTCACCAAATTACTCATCTCAAGTTAAACATAAACTTTACTTAAGAAAGGAAGGAGTTTGGACACTTACCTCTTTTGGAGCTGGCTCAAACCTTCACTAACTTCCTTCTTTTTGCTCCCAGTGTGCTGCCCTAGATGTATAGACCAACTTTAGTGAATGAACTTAAGAAATTTAGGGCTTAAATCATGGAGAGAGAAAGCTCAAGGTGGACGTCCATGGTGGTTCCTTTTGGGAGAATTTTCAATCGGCCAAGAATGGAATTGAGAGGAAGAAGAAGGTGTTTTGGCTGTCCACTTGTCCACTTAGGTTTATCTAATCCCATAGTGCTCCACTAAGGTGGATTAAAGATTTAATTAATCCAAGTCCCTTAATTTGCAATTTTGCTACCAATCTTTTACTTTTTATTTTATATACCCAATTTCTTATTTTCATGGTATTTTCAAATTTAATACCACTTATTTTTAATGGACATTGAGGTCAAAATGCAACTCTAGGTGTCAAATGACCAAAATGCCCTTCTTCGGGTTGTATTCCCTATTTTTCGGTAACACCGATTTTTGTTAGTTTTTGGATTTTTTGTTTTTCTTTGTACTAATTCATTAATTTTCTTTGATATTTTAATGTCAATTACACCTCTATAGGCCTTTAATTATGTCTCGAAAATTATTTCCAAAGGTTCTCCGCGGTCCTGGAGTCGGCAATTGCCTCCGCCAGTAACTTAAGTCTGGTCACCCATCATTCTGATGGCTCTTTTAACTTAGTTTCATTTCCTCTCTTTTATTTTTTCCTAATTTCTCTTGTATTTTCTTTTTATTTATTTCATTAATTTATATTTGTTCACTATCACCGAAGTGTAGTTCCAGATATTTTTGATCACAGATTCGGCTCCCACCCAAGATGTATGGACCAACTTTAGTGAATGAACTTAAGAAATTTAGGGCTTACATCCACATGGTGAGAGAGAGCTCAAGGTGGAAGGAGGCGGAGAATTTTCAATAAGAATGGAATTGAGAGGAGAGAGAGGAGATATTTATATATATATATATATATATATATATATATATATATATATATATATATATATATATATATTTATTTATTTATTTATTTATTTATTTTTATTAAAATGTCAATTGTCAGAAAGAATTTTTTTTATTATTGTGTTAAAGCCAACAAGGCATCTACAGTCAGCTTTTGACCGGAGTTCCTAATGAAATCTGACCAAAAGGATTTTAGTTGATATAAAATTAGAATTAAATGATTTTTGTGGCATAAATTGAAGTTCAAGGACTTTGTTGAAACAACCCCTAAAGCTCAAGGATGGTAGGCAAAATTAGCCTGAAAAAAGAGGAGAGTTGAGAGAGAGTTTCCAAGAAATGAAGAAGAAAAAGAAAGAAAGAAAGCATCTTTGTTTTATGCTTATTTCATGTAATGAATTTTTTTTTCCTCCATCTTTAAATAATCCAATGGTTCCTACAAACAATTAAGAAGATTGAATGAGAGGAAGGGAATGGCTTACAAGATCATAGAATTGTAATCAACTGTGGATGCGTCAGTGTCGTAGGCCACAGTAGCAGTTACTTTGATTGTAGACTGTGTAGCACGGAAACGAAAATATAAACACGAGAAAATGCAAAAATGGATGTGGAAAATAACAATTTAAAAAATATGAAAAACAAAATGTGGAGAAATGCTTAAATATAAAACAAATAAGGATATATTTATAAATATTGAGTAAAATAACACAAATAAAATAAATATATGAAATTAATTTAGAAATAATAAAGCTATAATATTAATAATTTAATTATGCTTAACTTATCATTGTTAGTATTTTCATTTATCTTGATTGTTAATATTAATAGTGTTTAATTTAATTTGCTCAATTATTAAGAAAAAAATTTAAAATGAGTATAGTATAAATAGATAAGAAAATTATTTTAGAACTTGTTATTTTATTATAATTATTATATTTCATTAAGTTTTGAAAATAAAAAAATAAAAAAGAAAAGAAATTAAAAAGGAAACATGCTAAGAACCAATCAAAAATTAAGAAAGTACATGGTACTGCCCTTCTCTCTTTCACGTCTTCCTCTACTCGTCAACTCCTTTACCCACTATGAATATCACCGACGAGACTCAAACTACTTTCTGACATCGGCGAAGCAACTAATTGATCCAGCAAGCCCAAGCACGAGAGAATATGAGATTAATCGTGGTTTTGGGCAGCTTCACGATGGATTTTGCAAGGAGGATTAGCAAACACCAATTGTAAGCTAGAGCCATCTCCAGCCTTCAAAAACGCTTTTTTGACGTGGAAACGTGTTTCCATCTTTTGAATTTTTCGGACATGGCTCCAAAACGTGTCATAGCACGTCTTGTTATTTTCGTCTCGGAAATGCTTTCGAAATGAGAAAACGCACGTTTCCATGCTTCACAGATTGCAGAGCCACGGGGAGCACGAGATGAAGCACCAAATTTTGGAGGAGAAAGGGTCACCTGAGAAAGTTCTTGGAGAGTTTTAGAGGGAGAAGGAGAACAGGAGGTGCGATGCTCAAAGCTGCCTGCATCTTGATAATGGTGTGAAATATGGCGTTGGGTGATTCACTGGTGCCCGCAACTGCAAAGTGGATTCCAATAAATAGAAATAGAATAAGATCAACGTATTTGTTTTTTTCATGGACAAGGGTTACATTTTGTTCTAGAGGCTCTGCAAGAGATGGATAAACTTTTGCGGGTTCCATCATCTAGGAGAGAGATTTTCATATCTTCCGGATAATTACCAATAATCATGCTCAAAATAATATCTAAATTTGCCTTGCCATTGGCTGGAGGGATTGCTTTGTCTGTGTCTATGGTGCTTGAAGACCCGTTACCGTTTCATTATCAGTTTTAGTCAACGAACTGTACTGGATTAGCAGGAGAAAATATTACCCTTGACCAAAACAACTGGGCCATGGTCTTGGCCTTTGGGAACATGTTATTACCTGTAAGAACCTTATGCTAATCGTCCGGGTTCAAAAGAAAACAAGATTTGACATCACCTTCGATAGGCTTGGCAATTTAAATAGCATCGACCTCTTTGATTCCAGAACCCAAACTGTTTGCCTTGCACCGTCACCTCCATGTTGCAGTCTTTGAGAATGGTCAAAGATGACTTTAAGGCCATTCTTGGATACTAAGATGATGGAGAAAATCAAGATTCAGATTATTCCAATCCAGTAATTTGACTACATATGTAAATGCAATCGAGTCTCATTTGCCACTAGATATAATATTTCATCTGAAGTCCTGTTTCCCACAACTCTTAATTCTTCACGAAGTAAATAATAGCAAGGTAGCTGTGAGGTTAAGATCCTACCATTGTTTCTCTGTCACCAACATAGTTGCAGGGAAATATTTCTTGCTCTAAGATATATATTCAATCACAATTTCCTCGTGAATAAATGCACACATAATAGTTCAACATCGCGAACTTGGGCAGTGGGCTATAACAGTTTTGCAACACGACAAAATTTCATTATATGATGACAGCAAGTTAAATAGTTTCAAAAAGTAAAATGATATAGCTCAAAATGAACCAGCAAACCCTCAAACCACTGAATCTGATGCTCTCTCGAAAATCCTTAAAATGCTAAAATGCATTGAAGCAGTACACATGTCAAACCTGGTGAACCACTATATAAAGAATGCTCAACAAATACTCACATTGCAGTTTCAATGAACAACGAACTATTGCCAATCGATAATCCCTCAGAAGAATTCTCAAAAAGCAGGAGGGTTTTGACCAGTGAATTGGCAAACACTGTCTCCTTTGCGTGTGTAGAAGTTGAAAAATCCTATAATGCCACTTTCTCCGATGAGAAATACAGTAGTAGTTTGTATTTCATGTTACACCCCTTGCACATGGATATGTTGCTACAATGGGTAAATTTCAAGAATTTCATTGGGAACAGCTGATAAATATTTAATCACTTCACTTGAGTCATTAAATTATTGTGGCAGGGGCAGAACTAGAAGTTTATATTTGGGGGGCCAAAAAAAAAATTGAAAAGAAAATAAAAAAAATATGAATGAATTTTACATAAAAGTGCAAAGGTCAAAACAAAAATAAAAATAAAAATATTGGAGGACCAAATAATTTTTTTTGAAAAAAATACACTCAAATTTGAAAGTAAAATTTTAATTTTAATTTTTTTTTGTTGGGCAAACAGTAAGTTTAAAAAAAAATTATGGGTAAAACTTTTAATTTTCAAAACTATTTTTTTCTTCTTTGTTGGGTTGTTGGAGAGGGGGTTGGGGCGTTGAGGGGGGTGGGGTTGGTTTGGTTTGCGGGTGTTGGTGTGGGGGATTGGGGTGCTAGGACCGCCCTGTGTTTCATCATCCAAGAGGCTCATCTCAAAGGAAGTTAGTTTCATGCCATATTGATAATAACCAACAGAGATCTGCCTCCTTGCAACCAACTGAAGCACAAAAACACAGCTGCGCTTATGCTTATGCTTATGCTTCGGATTTCAAGGAATGCCTGACGCATACCAGATCATCCAATTTATTGCCATCCATTTTGTAGAAAGAGACACTTTCCATTTGGACATAGTGATCACGTGCCTCCTTTCTTAGACTTTCAAATGGCATGACCTCCCACTTATTGTAATTTGAGTGTTTCCTGACATCACTCATGTCTGAAGATCCTGAGATGGGCCCATTGCTGTCAGGGTCCACATTGCCCCACACCTTACAACTTCCGAACTGTCCTGGCCCACGACCCCTCTTTAAGTGCAAGGCAGCAGCATGAGCTCTGCTTATCATTTCTCGACTGGGAACATCTGACCAGTCTTGTTTCCTTTGGGCTCTCGTGGGAGAATGAATCCTAATGACCTGAAAAGTATAAACCATAAAAAGCAATCAAGATATATAGCTTAGCAGTAGGTACAAATATTGCATAACCTTTTGTTGTAAGAGGAAATATAGTCATACACCAAGGCACTCTAGGAGCTGATAATATGCACGTCCTTGAAGTGGATTGTGCCCTTTCCTTGGAGTAGAGAAGTACCGCGTCCTACAAAAAATATCACAACATTAGTTAGCGAAAGAAGAGGACAAAAGGCAGCATCAAATATCCCATGTATGCATAAAAGAGAAAATGAAGCTATGACAACTACAAAAATTATGTAACATTGGAGATGAAGAGACGCCCATTTGTTTAACATGTATACAGTGAGGAAAGAAAAAAAAAATACTGAACATTTCTAATAAAAATTTCAAATAAACATATTCTAGTTCTCATCTTCTCACCCACATTTGGAAATATCATAGATGACAAGTGGCCATATATACAAGCCTTAATTATGAACATGATATTTAGGAAAAACCACAAGAACCTATGTAGAATAATGATTTAAGAACTAAGCAACAATACTAAACCAATGACTTCAGAATTGACTTACCACTCAGTATAGCCAGGATCAACTGTGAATCCATATATGTCAACAGTGTCACACATTGAAAGCGCCAGTTCAATAGATTTCATTCCAGTTCCCTTGGCACCTCTGCGTAGCACAATTCCTTGGAAGAGATAAACAGGATTTGGAATACTCTGCAATACAAATGTGACAAGATCAATGCATCCAAGGAAGCTTTGGGTGATTAATCAAAATACAAATAGTTAATAATTTCCTTGGTCAGGTTACCTACTACGCAAGATGAAGAAATGACATTGTAAAAGGTAGCAAAGGTGATATCTATTGGATGGAGTGGACTTAACCACTCTAAAGCTTCTGTTGGCCATAAATGTGATCTAATAGATGACAAATTACCAACCATTATTTAGACAATCTGGCATTATAGATGACTTAGTATTAAACAGTTTCCTTCATTTAACCATCTACTTGTATAGAAAAGACAATCTGCTTTTGAGATGCAACACTTACCTTTATCATTTCATTAAAGTCTCTATGGGTCACACTTTTGATTATGAGTACTTCATCCGCTGCAGCAGAAAAGCCTATTAGCATTCTAAAACTGCATTTGAAATTAACCATGCCAATGGACACAGCTCACATTTGATTTCCTTCAACATAAAAGCTATAGGGCATTTAATATTCCACAACGTCACAACATAAAGGAAATAAATAATAAACACCAATTGACAGAGACTACAGTATCTACTGCACCAACATTGAGCTACAAAATCAATGCTCTTGATCTTTTTTTTTTTTTTTCTTTTAGTTTCCAAAACTTGTAAAGAAACATAATTAAACTAAGCCAGGAAGATATTTGTTATTAAAAGAATTGCAGTAACAGTTTCAATTGCAGTTTCAAGAGACGTACTAGATCCATTGAGAATCTTAACCATGTTACGAGCAGCACCACGAACTACGAGGCGGAAATCCCTCTTTAGTCCAACATGCCTGGCATATTTCTACAGAATAAAATGAAAAAGCAAGATAAGCACTCGCACAAAATTACTTGACTACACCTACCAGAAGAAAGAAGTAGAAAAGATCACAATATAGTTGACAAAACAACATCTAAAAGAAGAAAATGATGAAATGACTCCACTAAATTACAATTGCAATTCAAATATCTAACAAAAGGTAAAATAAAATAAAATTTTAAAAGATGAGACTGAAGAAAATATTATATCCTTAAGCCCCAGTGTTCATCACCCCAATAATAGTAAGTAGAAAAAAAGTGGGGGAAAAAGGAGTATCTAAGGGGGCAGGGGTTCAGGAGCTGTGAGGAGAGAGAAAAAGGTAAAGCAATAATTTACTTTCACGTTTGAATGTTTTGGCACTAGTCTTGCCAATTTACCTCATTAACAGGAGCTTCATTGTCTCTTATAACAGCGTCATGACTGTCAATCTCTTTTCCAAACTCAGTCTTTAGGAGATCTCCTGAGTTACCAACAACAGCACAAGTGCCAAATTGCCGGGGATGAAAAGGGGATTTAGCAGGTAGAATCAAATTAAGGTGTTCCTCACAAAGACTCCTGTCGTAGCATTTATCAGCTCCCCTGCAACCAAAATAAATGCATATAAGCTTCCTCTCATTTAAAAGTATCCCAATCACAGAATTTGAAGAAGGCAACATAAAGAATTGCAAAAAGAAATCACAAGAGAGGATGCAATAAATATCATACAAATGAGCTATCCTTTTTGCTGCATACTCCAACCACCCATCTGGCCGGGCATCAAGGTATTCTCTTGTCAGCACTGTAGTCATGTTACGATACTGCATTTCCAAAGACATCAGAATGCATCATTTCCACAAAGATAACTACCAAATGAAATGAATTAATCAGGCACCAGCACTAACCTGTTCCCACAATAGAATTGCGTCACAAACATCATAATGGTACTCTAACGGTTCATAAATTTTGAATTGCACATTGAACTGAGATTAAAAAGAGAACAATCAGCACGTAGCAGCTTTAATTTTTTAAAGAAAAAAAGGGTCATTTTCAGATATAATTGAAAGAGACAGATAGAGAGGTAGACCCAGGTGCTGTTAGTGCCTTCAGGGAACTTAAGCGTCAATTTGCAAAGGTCAACGATCTGTGCCGTCAGACCGAGCCCTTTGTTTGCCTACATTTGGCTCCAAGCTTTTAGCACATAATTGAGACACGCATAAGAATGCATTATTACATTATCAACCCGCACATATGAATTTAGATGCTTAAATCTCTCAATATTCAATCTAATAAGCATACATAACCTAAATTCAAGAGATCAGACTCATCGAAAAGCCATGTCATAAACCAAAATATGGATTTTCAATCGGAAAATTGAAAAACAAGAAACAGAGATGCAGATGATCTAAGACTTAAAATTGGGAAGGAATTGAAATGTTAACCACGCATTGCTGAACAGATGACTGGAAATCGGATAAAGCACTGATTTCTTCATTGCTGAGATCCGAATTTCGAGCTGCTGCAAAAAGTCAGAGAAAGTGAAATTGAAATGCCAGAATTTTTTAGGAATTAGAAGTGAAAGAAAAGAATACCTGAGAAGAAAGAGGATTGGATAGCGAAAACGAGGAGAGAGAAAAGAGCGGCAACGAAGAGCAGGTGGGGAACGGGAGGTCTTCTACTCAATGTCGTATTCTTGTGAGATCTCATATTCGCTCTAGTCGCTGCAACTGAGAACTGCAAAATCAGCCAACTCTTATGGGTATTGAATAACGACACCGTCTTGTCGGCTGAGAGTAATTGCACCGGTTCCGGTTGTGGCCTCAATCCAGTTTATTGTTATATGTGTATTATTAACATGTTTAAAAGGATAATATAGTATATATTGATGGATTAATAATATTTCTTTTTTGATTAGGTGGTATTGTAAAATATATATTTAAATATTATTAGAACTAAAACATCCAATTAAAAAATAACTGCAACAAGGCCTACAATCTGCACTCTCGTCAACTTTCATATTTTTCTTCTTAATTATATATATAATATAAATTTATCATCTAATTAGCAATTAACTCTTAAACTGACTATTTCATTATATAATTTAAATAATTATTTATATACAATACTCATATCTATTTAACTTAAAAATTGAAATTCATTATAATGGACTTTAACAATAAATCCAACTGAAACTTAGAAAAACCAGAAATAAGTTTTTTTTTCACTTGAATCATCTGCTGATTCGCACGTGCCACCAATTGAATTGAATAGACTCCCTTAGATACCAATAAAAAATAATTTTAAATATTTTTTAAAATAGCTTTTAATAAGAATAATTAGAAAAACTAAAAAAAATTATATATATAAAAAAAAAAAAGAATTCGACCGGTCAACAGACCACTAATCCAATTTCCGGTGGAACGAAAAGGGCAGGCATAATTAATCCTATGGAACTAAGCTATACAAATTTGGAACATCTTATAGAATATTATAATTTCAATGCCATCAACTGGTAGTCAAGCTAGTTCATAAAGAATTTTATTTTCACAAGGTTTACGTCTCAGAATACACAAGCTATGTGTGACTGAAAGAGTTTTGAGGTTTATGATTCAGTAGCGGCGACCACCTGCTGTCGACAGAAGGATTCGACTCTGTTTCTTTCCTTTCTTTCCAACCTCATTCTTGGGCGCATCCAAACTTTCTCCCGTTTTCTCTCTGGATATTACATTGGCAAACGTTGGCGTGCCTGAATTTTTTGTGCCTACAGAAACCAACAAAAAAAAAAAAAAAATCAATGATCCATCAGCAGAACAAATTCAAGTGCCTAATGGCCGTAGAAGGGGACATCAGATGTGCTACTCGCATGTGCCATTGTTATTTATCATGTCCATGACTCCGATTCCATATGAATGTATAGGCATTCACATCTAAAGCATGCCATAAAAAGAAACACAAGGGCGGGTGAGGAACGGTAAACTAGAGAAATACCAGATACACCAGGTGAATCATTCGCTGCTTTGTTGTTCTTATGCGAAGCACTAGTTTCCTCAATTTTCAAGGCTGGAGAATCATGGCCAGCAGCAAAACCAAGCCTTGCAACATTCGAGAACAGTATCCTCTCCCCAACAAGAGGAGGGCTTGATGACGTTGGAGGACTCGATGACATTGTGGTGGAACTTCCAAGAGCTTAAACATAAAAAGGAACTAGGTGAAGTAAGTTTACCATTAATAAAAAAATGTTCCACCACCAAAAACATGTATGCATTTGCAGCCTTCAATAAAAGGCTACAAGGAAAGAAAAAAAAAAAGAAAAGAAAAGAAAAAAAAAACAACAATAACAACTACAACGAAAAAGTGTTCAACATTGTAATCAGGATTGCAAACTATAGATCTAGTAATGGTCATTCAGACAAATAACTATATCTAAATTTGTGAACTGACAACAACATAGTTCATTGCCAACCCAAGATGAAAGGATCCTAGTAAAATCATGACGTAAGGAAGCCCTACACTACAACAAAGCAAGTTTCCTAAAGTAAACTTTTAGATGTTCTCAAAAAAAAGAAAGAAAAAAAAAAAAAAACCAAGTGATGGTTTTGTTACTAAACTATAATTTGCGTTTAGAATTTTGCAAAGAAGTTTCTAATGACTTGTTTCTGTTGGAACAACCCCCCTAAAATCTGGAGTGTCTACTTAGAGAAGCCCATACGCTAAAGAAGTACGCACCAAACTTCCTTGTTCAAGGTCAATCATTATACACCAAAAGAGGTTTTTTTTTCCATCTTTATTTTTAGACAGGTCACAAACTTGCTTGATGTTACCTAAATTGATATCACCCTAAAGTATCTTATCACTGCAAGAAAGCAAATGTCCAAATGATCAACACATAAACAGCAAAACATTACCTTCAAAGTCGTCAATGGAAAATTTAGGGGAGTCATCACGAAAGGAGTGCTCAAAATTAGATAAAATGGGCACAGAATGTGCAGCAGCTGCTACTTCAGCCTTGACCTGCTCCTTCCGTTCCTAGAAATAAGAATAGCACATAATTCTAAAAAGCATGGCAAATTCATGTTACATTTTCACAAGAGAACTGAGGGAAAGAAATCACTAAAAAAAAAGTCAACATTGAGAACATAAAATTCAAAAGTTTTAACCAGTATGTAATATATATACTAATTACACGAACTAGTGGCTGCACAAAAGATTCTTAATCCATTCCCTAAAATGTTGTTTACACAAATCGGGCAAAGTAAAGGCACCTTTTTGGCTAGTTGCTTCCTCTGCTTCTCCCGCTTCTTGATCTCATCCATGAATGGAAACAGGGCATCAGGAGGTAGCATCTCACTCAAATTAATTTCACATAGCTGAAAATATGAATTAGTGATCGGTATAATAATAAGCAGTGAAGATGCAAATATGGACAAAGTCAACAGCAAAAGAGATACTTGAAATGTCGTCGTTAAAGAAAAATGACTTAAATAACGATAGCGTCTTCTCATAGCCTCTGATTGAGTCAATGTCTCCAACTGCAAGATTGTTCCACGTACTCTGCAATGAACAAAACCAAAGTTATTTGAAAGATCAGCATTTGATAGAAGAAAATTAAAAGAAGATGGTCATCCTTTGAATTCCATCCGTTTCTAGTACAATGCTCTCAGAATAATCAGCCATGTCAGAAAACATATTGATATGTTATACCCGTCCAAATTTCAAAGGGTTTCTCTATTTCTTATTAATTAATTATTCCAAACATTTGTTGAGAAACAAAAGTAGAGCAAAGACTAACATGAAAAGAAAAAATATTACTTAAACAATGCAGATTAGGCAACTCAAATTGTTAGGCAGAGCTTGAATCGCTATCAGAAATGAAGCAACAAGAATAACAATCACAGTGCTGTCATTGGGCCAATTACTCAGCGGTCTAATGCCTACCTGGCTATCTCATAGTGCAGGAGGTCAAGGTTCAATACCTAACAACCCTGCACTTTAAAAAATTTTCCAATGTACCAAAGAGGAGAAAGTGGTGGAGGGAGGAGAAAAAGGGGAAGGAGGAGGGTGGGGGAGGGGAGGGGGTTGCGGGGGACGGGGAGGAGAGAGAGACACAATCACAATGTCACTGATAAAAATAAAATTTAGAAAAAAAATCTTGCAATTGCAATAGAACTTTTCTCTCAAAGCACACTTTTTTTTTGGTACTTTCATATGAATTATACTGTACTTTTATGCAGATCCATAGATTTAGAGGAGACTAAAACTTAGAGTTCCTCAAACCTGTGCGGAAGCATATCATAGCTCCCATAATGGTGTAGAAGACACTTCATGTTTAGAGGGTGAAGAATGAGGTGCTGACCATCAACAGCCTGAAATAGATGCACAAGCAAAGCATAAGTGACACCAGCAACTTCAGATGCCAAAATCAAAAACTGGTTACAACAGCATTGGCATAAAATGAGGTGATTATTATCATGTTGAAAACATACAATAAGAAGATGAAAACAACTCATTCAACTCAGTGAAATTACCAACAATAAAGTGAGTATATGTAACACCTATGGCATTCACTACTTTTAGGTACCACCTTATTGTACATTACACTCTCATAGGATTGCCATACCACCCATTGCAGTTCACAATCCACATAAAATTGTCAGTTGACAAGAAGCCCGGTCTTTTCTTATTAAAAGTATGCTTAGAAGAAAACTGATTTCAATATTCACACCAACTCATAAGTAAAAATAATCCACTAAATGCAATGAGTTGTTTTCTTATTAATAAAGTTCCACCATTTACACATAGGACATTTTACACTTGGAAATAAGGAGCATGTCCTCCGGGCACAACACACTGAAAACAGGCTCAAGCAACTAAAGGACAAGATCACTGACATTCTGGTGAGTATTGACCTGTAAGTTAAATCAACTTGCTGACTAACCAGAAGCCTTTCTATTTCATATTGATTCCACACTTACAAGTATACATGTTATGCAATGAGTTGTTACCATTCATTTCCATTTTCTTTAACTGAAAATAACTGATTCTGCAAATGATCAAGACATCATGCAAACCCATACTACATTTACAAATAAGAGCATGCTTTCTGTTATGGAATTAGGAGAACCACACCGCAAAAGCTATAAAGGTGGGAGAGTCCAAGTCCATTTGAACCCCACATTGAAATCCCATACTTTCAATGTGGGACTCCAAGTCATATACCTTGCCCAACTAGGATCATAACATTTTCTGGGCACACCTCACTAGCTGAATCAAGTTATGAACACCACTAAGAAGGCAGCCACTACATCTTATAAAGAACTCCTCGCTTGCTCCACACAAATGAAACATAGTTATTAAAGGCTAAAGGTGCACGAAGGTGCCAAGGGCTCTAAAGCCCAGACGCAAGACACAAGGTGAACACTTGAACTACGCGAGGCACAAAAAATAAAAAATTCATAAAAATAAATTATAGAGGCACTATAAATTTAATTTATATAATCTTTTCATAAGTAATTAGCATTTATTTCATTATTTAATTTTAATTTATTACACCACAATTAAATTACATATATGAGCGAAAATTATCATTAAAATGCATTAAAATAATTTATTTTTAATTAAATATAATATTAAAATGATCATTTTAATTTTCTATTGCATTATAGTTTTATTTTTACTAATTTAAATTGAATTCTATAAATTCATTATGAATAATTATGCATTCAATGTTAAAGTAATTTATATTTAATATTTAATTTGTGAAAAATAAAATTAAAAATACATAAAAAAAACCTAATAACCACCACCAGCCCTTTTAAACTAGTATCAATCCATTTAAACCATAAGCCCATTAAAAACCACCAGCCCCATTACCATCTAACTTATTATTACTAAGTTACAAAAAAGATACCCCAACACCACTTTGTTGGGAGAAGAGAAACCAGGTACATCTCATCTCCTCTCCTCTCCTCTCCTCTCCTCTCCTCTTCCTAATGCAGAATAGGAAGTTTAAAATTTTATTTAGGAATTTTAATTACTATAGAATTAGGAAATTAAAGAGTTTTTATTATTTAGGAATTTTATTATTATTAAGTCTATTATTTCCTAATTTATCTTATTTAATATTCCTAATTAGAGTTGAATTAGGGTTTTTATTCCTAATTTGATTAGGGATGTAAACTTTATAAATAGAGCTAATTTTCTATTATTCAGAAACTTTAGACTATGATTATTATTGAGATTAATAAAATTATTGAGAATTAGTTCTCTTCAAGGATTAGTCCTTCGTTTGTTTTTTGTTCTTTATTTGTTCTACATCAATTTTATTATCAAAGCCTAAATTCAATCCAAATTTCCATAAGCTTCCACAAACTTTCAGACCTTGCAATGTGTCCTCAAAATTTTCCTATACTTTTCATCCAAAATTTTCTGCCTTTAGTTTACAATTTAAAAAAAAAAAAAAAAGTTGTGAGAAATAGAAAACCCATCACCGACAATACACTTCTCACATATCCACCACCGACCCACCAAGTAGCCTTGCCACCATTGGCACAACACTCGCCGGCATTAGGTGTCCCTCCTAACGCAACTCCAGTCGTCGGACGTCGCCCAAAACTGAAAATCCGAATGGGTCAAGTGATGAACTGAAACACGACCCACGAGTTTTTTTTGGCACAAGCACCCTCTCAAACACTCTCTAGCCATCGATCTAGCCATCTCATTTGTCGCAACTAATGTCCGGCACCCCTAGCAACAATTACTTTCGGGTCAAGTCTTTAGATCCACATTCACACCCAAGCTAGAATAAAAACTCACACAGCTAAGCTCAGCCTGCATGCACCAGATCTACACTATTCTCTTTGGCACACTGAACCACATCAGCCAACACATCATTGCCACATTAACATCCACTACCATGTCATTACTGCTCAATCAATAAAATTTTCAAGGTGTCCTTTGCTAATTTGGACGTGCTAGTTCTATTTTTGATGTCCATTTTTTATGACAATTACTTTTAAATTGCTAAAACTTCAGTTTTCTTCAATGAGGTATGCTTCTTTAATTTGAAATCATAACGTGGTTTAATAATGGACAACAGAATGACTTTAATGAGTTATTGGTACAACTAGATGAGTTATGGGAGACGATTCAAGGAATACAAACTGAGATTGATGGATATTATAAACAGCTTGATGAAATATCTTATTTGATAGATTTACATGGTGGTCCTAAGTATGCCCCTTGTGATTTATTTGATGAGTATCAAGATATGCAACTAATCTTATAATATAGGGAGAAAGCACTTGAAGAATGTAAAAATGAGTACCATGGTCAACAAGCTCATCAACAAGCTAAGGATAAAGAAGTTGAAGAATTTGAAGTCTGGAAAGAAACAAATTTATTTCAATTGAGTGAATAGATGGATACAATAAAAAGTATTGAAAATATAAAAGCAAAGAAGCAAGGCAACAACAAGAAGAACAATAAGAGAAGCTTGAATTTGAATAGCAGCTTGAGGTTGAAGATAAAATTGAAAAGGAGCACCTTGAAGAACCTAAGACTGAAGAATCTAAACATTTGAGTCTTGAGCATACACCTGTTGAAGAGTCTATTCTAGAGCAAGAAAATGATGAAGCTACTCGAGCCATGGAAATTTCAGTGAAGATTGAAGAAAATCAAGTTATCCCTAGTGATTTAAAGAGCCTTTCAGCCATTAACCCATTTGATTTTATTTGTCCAAAAGTTTTTTAGAGATGCAAAGGAAAGCATGAAATTCTTGATTTCAAGCTTATTGCCACTATACAAAAATGAAGAGTTGATTGTTCTCCTAATACAGTTTTTGATTCTCTTGCACTTTAAGACTCGAGGACGAGTTTTTTCCAACCATGGGACAATAATACAAAATAGGAAGTTTAGAATTTTATTTACAAATTTTATAGAATTAGGAAATTAAAGAGTTTATTATTTAGGAATTTTATTACTATTACGTCTATTATTTCCTAATTTATCTTATTTAGTATTCCTAATTAGAGTTGAATTAGTGTTTTTATTCCTAATTTGATTAGAGTTGTAAACTCTATAAATAGAATTAAATTTCTATTATTCAAAAGTTTTAGACAATCATTATTATTGAGATTAATAAAATATTGAGAATTAGTTCTCTTTTCAAGGCTTGGTCCTTGACTTGTTCTTTATTCTTTATTTGTTCTACATCGCTTCTTCTTCCTCTTCCTATCTTCTTCTCTCTACTGCAAAGAAGCTAATCTCGCGGAGGCAAACCTAGTGCCTTGGTATGCCTGTGTGCGCCTTTGCAACATCGCCCACCTGGAGGGTTTCGGGGCTGGTTTGGGCCTCAAGCGCCAGCGCCTAAGGGGTGCCTCTTTAACAACTATAAAATGATCTACAATGATACCTATAGCACTGTCTAAAAATGCCATATTTCTATCTTGGTAGCTGCATGAATTGGTAACTAAGCATTAAATAAGGGGAAAAAAAAAAATGCAATCCTCATAGCACTAACCTGGTAGAAATTGTATGAGGCATTGTCCTTAACATCTCTTTTCTGCAAATTCTTGCTTCCATCGTACGACGCTGATAAAATTGCATCTTCGCCCTCTGGTGACGCAACCAAATCCAATTTCACATTGTCATACTGCTTATTTTCATCATTGATATCAACAGATTGTGTTGAATATCTAGAAGTAGCATCTTCATGATAAGCACAATTAGCATTTGTGGTTAACAAAAACTCTTGAGATTGTTTTTGACTGTTGGAACATTTATCATTTCCACTATAGTCACATACTTGCTGCTCATTCCAATACTTCTTCCTCTGTTTTAATTGTTCCATTGCTGCACAAACATATGGAAGCTTCTCCAAGTCATCCACAAGTCCTGAATCAGCTCTAGCTAACCAACCATCCAAATCTGATATTGCTTGTCTCACTGACAGTTCTACATCGGAAGTAAATGTAAACTTTGAGAAGGGATCAGAAACCCCATCATTGCAACTCAGCATGGTATCAATCTCCAGCTTATTTTTCTGAGATGGAGTGAATGAATCCTTTTGCCGAGTTAGAAGCATGAACTCTATGGTATCACCAACACAGTACTGCTTAACATTCTCAATATAAAGGGTGTACAAATCCTTTTGAGATATCATCACAAAACATAAAGGGCATCTTTTAAAGCAATCACCTTTGTGATCCTCCTTGCCCATTAGCAAATACTGAAGAATGCAGGGGAAACAAAATATGTGTCCACATGAAGTTATCTGTGGGCATAGAGGATATTCCAAACAAATAGGACACTGCACTGGACACGAGGTTGCATAACTCACACAGATTATATCCTCCCACCTAAGCATTTTATCAGGATCCATCAATTCAGGTGCATAATTCCCTGTATCTAACACAACAAACTTGTAATTAGCCTGAAGGAATAAATCCTTGTTGTACGGTTTTATCTTCTGCTGCCGTCTTGGAGGGGGGGCTCTTGGGTGAGGACGAATAATGGGGTCATAGTGAAAATTCAATAAATGGTTAGCGTTCATCATCTGGGCTCTTCTTCCTGATGAATGTGCACTGCCTCCTTGACTATTGATAGGACTATTACTTTGTTGAACTTGAGGTGAGCCAACAGTCCCTGATATTTTCCCTTTGGGCTGAGCAGATCCAACCCCTTGACCACGAAGGTGAGACTGGGCATGTGTCTCACCATTTTGCTGAGGCAAACTTCTCTTCCCATTTGATGTCCTTAATTCATTCACCTAAAGAGAATAATGAAAGTAAAAATTGACGCAGTCAGTAGCCAAAAACTTGTCACATCATTTCAATTCTGTAGTCTATATTCGGTTCTAAGGACATCCGTGAGAATGATTAGAATCACTTTGTCAAAGTTCAGTTTTAAACGTGGGTACTTAGCAAAAATTAAACTACAATTAAATATCAGCAAAATAATACCTTTTTGGAAGATCCACCAGAATCCTCAGCAGCTGGAGCCAATAGGCCTGTCATATAGAACGTAATAAACATGATTAAGCCATCCACATGTAAAAACAATTACCAGGCAAATAAAAAACTACAATAAGTCCAATCATCAGTCCAACTAGTGAAAATGCTCTAACGTCACAATACAAAATAAATATACCATAATTACATAAGGAAACTACCCATTGATATAATATGTGCTAGCTTGAAGCTTAGAATTAAACCCGGACAACCAAAAGCATAACAATCGAAAACCATAACAGCAATCACTCAACTTTGCATAATATACACACGAACAAGCCATATCAAACCAAAAACAAATTTTCGGTGCAAAAACTCCCTAGGGTACCATCTACACAAGTCAGCAACACACAGAAAGGGATAAAAAAAAATAGAAACATCAACCAGAGCCAGGACATGAAAACCCTAGACATGCAAAATAGAAAGAAGAAAAACAAAGTACCTGATACAGCGATCGGAGATTGAGCGTCGGGGAATTGCATGGATTGGAATTGGCGGGAGAGAGAAGAGGGAGATTGAGGAGGAGAGAGGGAGGTGCCATAATTAGAATTAGTGTTAGGAGAGTTCAAATCAAGCGAAGAAGACGAAGTGGAACCTTGGGCTTGGATGGGCAAGATGGACATGAAAATCAAAAAGAAGGTTCTAGCAAGCAGCTTGAGTTCGCGTCGTGGGAGGACTGGTAACCAGCTTCTGTCTTTTTAATACAATTCACCGAATATCGGTTGTCTCGCTGCTTGCTTTTACCGTATTGCCCCTACTTTTGCACTCTTTGCTAATCATACCCTTGCAATTTTTTTTTTAATGCAATTTTATATTTTCCCAACATTCTGGAACAGAAATTTTCTAGCAAATCAAGCCAAGCCAAAGTTTTTCTCCTCTTTCCTTTTAATTTCTTTTGGGTAATCACTCGTAAATGTTTTCACCTATCACTCTCTTCTCTTCTTCCCTTTTGTGTTTTTCTTATTTTTTTTCTGTATTTTTTTAATAATTCTTATATTTTATGTCTTTTTATAATGAATTTTGAATATATGTATTTTTTTTCAATAAATCTTATATTTTACGTCTTTTTAGAATGAATTTTGAATATATGTACTCAATTCCATTACATACTCTCCTTTTAGTCAAGATTTATTATTTTTATTTTTAGTTTTCCTTCTAGTTATTATATATTTGAATGTATTATTTTATTATTTAGATAAAAGTGTAGTACGGGATGTAAATCTTACGTTAAACTTTGAAATTTATCATATTAGAATTGTAGAAAGAGCATGGAGTTGAATAGTGACCGTAAATTGTCATCAAGTAAAACTTATTTCTTGCCAATTAATCAAATTAAATACTTGATTAACAGGATTAAACTCTTTAAATAAAGATAATTATTATTTTTCATATAAGTAGTTTATAATGAATTTATATATGATTAGATTCTTTAAATCAATATAATTATTATCCTTTGTATAAATTTTTATATTGAATTTGCTTATTGAAACTCACAAAAGAACACTCACACAAAGAATGAAAATGGAGAGAAAATAATCCTAAACCCATGGTTTTGAAATTCAAACCATCTGATTGATCGAATTGTAAAAATCATAAACTGATTTATAAAACGGTTTGATTCACTCTCAAAATCCGTGTATAACTAAAAACGAAAAAAACTCAGAGGACCAGCCGAGTGTCTGTCGACTCATGCAACCTATTATAGGTTTAATGGGTCTTCATTATTATTTTTATATTAAGCAAATTTAATCAAAATAATGTCATTTTGTTAAACCCTTGGTTTCAAAAGACCAAAAAAAATATAGATCAAGTATTCAACCTTTTTGTTCTTTAATTTTTAAGCCGTTATTATGTTATATTGACTTATTTTGAACATAGTTTATATGAATAATTATGTTATATTCATTTATTTAATAAACTATGATACAAAATATGATTTGTTGACATTATATTGAATATAGTGATTTGTATTAGCTTGTTAACATTATCATGCAAGATTTTATGTTGTGGTCCCGTTCGGCCTCAGATTAACCCAGTTGAACATTAAACCCTTAATTCTCTGCCTTTACTGATTTTAAACCGGGTTGAGTATTAAAATCATGCCTAAACCTAATAGGAAAAGATCTCTACTAAATAGAAAGTTTAACTGAATCTAAATATTTTAGAAAACTTAGATTAAATAGGAAAACTAAAAATAAATCCTAACTAAAATAGGAAAGCAAAATAAAATAATTTGACAACTAAAAAACACTCTCAAAACAAGTAGGAGCTCTCCCAAAACAAGTAGATCATGTTGGGACCGATACGATTGTTATTTTTTACCCTTTCTTTATCTATTCGCTAGTGCAAAAATGCTAGTAATATGATAATTTATATTTTTAACTAATTTATACTTTAAATTAATATTTTATTTTTAATTATTGAAATATATTTTCCTTTTAAAACAATAAAAAAATATTACTGGCTAAAATGCTAGCGACTCATAAATCTATATTCATATTATATATAAATGTGAGAAGAGAGAGGGAAACATTAGTTTTGTCAAAAAAAGGACATTCATTTTTCAAATTAATTATAATTATATTTTTATTATTTAAATTAATTTTAATATATTTTGCATAAATTTAAAATTCTTAATTTTAAAATTTATATGAATTTAAAATTTTTAATCCTACTTATATTTAACTTTAATTAAATATAAAATTTTATAAGAATTAATTAATTAAAATAAAAAACTAATAAGTGAAAAATAAAAAATACAATTAAATTATAGTCTATAATCTATCTATTTATATAATTTTAATATAATTATAAAGTTGCTATTTACAAAATATTAATTATTTAAATTTAAATAAACAAAAAAATATGTTGTGTTAGTCCTAAAATATTATAAATTACATTGCAACAAATATAATTAAGCTAAGATTTTTAATGAGAAATTATAACTAAATTAAAATTTTAATGAGATAAAAAAAATTCGAAGGTTATGAGTTGTTTTAAAAAAAAATAAAATTAATTAATTAATTAGCAAATAAACAAGTGAAATTGTGAAAATATAGATATATTCTTAATTTTTAAATTATTTATAATATTGAAATTTTTAATGCTACAAAAAATAATTAAGCAAACATATTTAAAAAAAATTAAAAATGGATTATAAATAAGATGAACAAAATGAATTGTTAAAATAATATAACATATATAAGAAAATATAAAATGGTTAAATTTATTTATTTATTTATAATTAATTACCATACAATTCACTTTTGTTAACACATATATATTTGTATATATATATATATATATATTCTTAATTTATAAAAAAAAATATAAAAATATATTCTTATAATAATTTTTAATAAAATATTAACTTAACATTAACACTAATTGAAATAAAAAAAAAAATACCATATTAGCATTACATAAATAGATACAGACATAATATAACATCATAAAATCTCATAATATTAATTTGATAAAAATAAAAATTTTATCATTTTATTAGAACAATATACTAAATCACATTTTACAATTCTTGAAATTATCTCTAAAAACTAATATATATAGAAATAGAGCATTAAGAATATACTATTAGAAATGTAAACTAACTAAAGTATGAGTATATCAATCAAATAAGAAATTATAAGTATGAAAAATTTTAATCATTGAATATATTTTAATAGTTATCTCTAATTTCTAATTTTATAAATAAATTTTATGTTAACATAGATTATTTTAAGATAAATATTATCTTTTAATATAAACTCTATTTTTATATTTTATATTTGATTTTTCACTTATAATCCATATAACTAATTTATTTTTTTAAAAGATTTAAAATTGGAATTGTTATATTTAATAATATGGTTTATATTTTTAAAAATTCTTTTGAAAGAGGGAAAACTTACACCATAACTAATGGTACAATTAAGAAAATTGATCATACTTATTTTAACGTTAATAAAAAGTTTAAAATGTACCTCACACAATTTATGGTGGTCAAAAAAACATATTATACTAATTTTTTAAGAAATATTAAGATACAACTTTAACATTTTTGATAATGTAAACAATTATGCTAAATAAAATAAAATTATATTTTTTCCTTCTAAATTATAAAATTAGCTTATATTTTATTGATTTAATAATTATATATATAGTTATTCATGTCAAATTAATATATAAAACTAAAGGTGAGAGCAAAAGAAATATCATAATTATTATCAAAACGTAATTATTATTTTAATATTTTATTATTATTTAAATTTAATTATTACTATTTTTATTTTATTTGTTTGATTTTATTATTATTATTTAGATTGAAGTAATAATCTTTCATCTTACTATTATATATAAAAAATTAATAGAAAACTTATATAAAAATAAATTAAATCACGAGTACGGTATAAATAAAGTGCATATGTTGAAAAAATTAGTCCAACTAAATGCTTAAACTTTTATATTTAAAAATGTTAAAATAATAATTTGTAAAACTAAATTTACGCTCATTCAAGTTTTAATTTGATAATAATAAATAATTTTATTCAAATTTTCTCTAATTAATTTTTAAATCTTGTTTTGAAATGAAATCCAACTCAAATATTTTATTATATTGATTTAGTTCAACTCAATTATATTCTTAGCCATGAAAGTTAAGGGTTTTTTTTTTTTTTTTTTAATTCTACCTTAGATCCAAACGTATAATGAGATTAATATATAAAATAATAATACCTACATATTTATATTTTAAATCTATGACTAATCAAGATATTTTATTTTTCTTGCAATTGTAGATCAAACACAACCCAGATTGTTTGTTGTTTTGCCCTACTTCTGCACCCAAAATAAAAATTGTTTTTCAAAATAGTTTTTTTTTTCTTTTTTTCTATTATAGCTTTATAACCCTCAACACATATTATTTGATCTATACTTTGAAAAGAAAAATGCATAAACAGACCTTTGCGAAATTTATTCTCACATTTCCATTCCATGAAAATGGAATTTACAGAGTTATCGCGTTACACTGATACTAAATCTTTAGAGGAACTATTGAATGCACTCGATACACTCTCTCTCACATAATACATGTAGGGGAGAGCAGTTTTCGGTTTAAACCGAAAAATCAAACCGAACTGATTCAATTCGATTCAATCGGTTCAATTTTAAAATTCAATCGATTCGTTTCAATTTATAATTTTGATAATTTCAGTTAATCGATTCGGTTCGGTTATTTTCATAAAAAATTAAAAAAAATTGAATCGAACCGAAATTATTAATATATATAGGAAATCAAAGAAAATCAAATCGAATTGAACCGAACCAAAATCAAAGAAAACCGAACCGAACCTTAAGATTTTGAGTTTTGATTTCTAATTTTTTTTTTATTTTTATGTTTTATTATTTAGATTTAATGTTAAAAATATGAAATTTTATAAATTTCGATTTGATATCGATTCGATTCGATTTGATTTTCTCTTATTAATCAATTTGATTCGATTTTTAAAATTTTTTATTTTCGATTTTATCGGTTTGGTTCGGTTCGAAACCGAACCGACCAGTTGCACACCCCTAAATACATGGGGTCAGCCTTCTAAAATTAAAGAAAAAACTATCTTTTATTTCTGTAAGGAGCACTATTTTTTAATGCTTCCGGAGTATTTTAAAATCTTCCTAACCTTTAGGATACAAAGACTGCATATGATAAGCAACTTGTCTCTATGACCAACACGCAAGAGTATAGATATCATATCAAAATAATATCTGAGATCAGAAGCACAATGCACGCCCAAATTAGCAAGAACTTCCTCAGGAATATGTCATTGTCATTAGACATCAAATACATGGTGGGATGTGTGATCAAAATCAATAACAAAGGTGCGGATTTCCATCGGGGCAAGTTCCACCACCAGTTCTGCAGGATCAACTGGTCCGCCCCTTGCCACTGCTTCTTGTCTTTCTAAGCCTTCAGCTTTCCAGACGAGTCTCTTCTTTTCCATCTCTGTTCTTTGTTGATTGGCAGATAAGCTCATTTCTGCCACTTTGTGAATCTGAATAAAGAATGGAAACAAAACATTAGTAGAGCTAGTAAAAGACGATGCCTGGTTAGGTGTGAGGAGACAATTGCTTCCACCTTCTTGCCATGAAATAACTTCTTCAGTTCTACGCTTGTCATCACAGAAAGATCCTTGTCCTCTCCAATCTGCACATGATGTCATGAATCCGAGCAAATAACAATTAAAAATTGATACAAACACATGAAATTTAAACATTCAAGCAATGGACAGATAAATTCAATCCTGTCAAATGTTAGCTGCTATTGTCACTGAAATCACGTATGCGCAGCAGACACATACAAGACAGAGAAGTAAATAATTTCACCCAGTCATTAAACTTATCACCAAATCTCAGTATCGCAACTGAATTTCAATTTATATTAGCAAAATTACTCACCCTTTGTTTTGTTTCATTAAGGTCGCTATTGCTAGTTTTTGTAGAGATTTAGCCAAATTTTTCTATGTAATAACTTGTTACCAAGTATGATAGCACTACAGTCCATAAAACTATACTGAAAAAACTTGACTTGGTTATCATGTAAAAAATATGGCTGAAATTCTACCAAGATCTAGCAACAGTGACTTAAAACAGAAATTAAAGTTAAGCAATTTTATTGATGAAGTTTGAAACTTAGTGAACATGTTGAAATCAATGATAAGTTTGATGACTATCAGAGAAATTAAACTGCCCATGACTACAGCATGTAATTCGAATACAGATATTGCAGAAAAAATGATGTACTGAGTCCTAAAATCTCATCGATAAATGAGGTACACCAAACACAACCAAGATTAGAGGAGAGAATTAAAACCTGATATAAATGTGCTAACCGGAGAAGAACTTTTCCATCATCAAGCTCCTGTATATTTCACGGAAAGTGAGGATTATTAGCAAAGAAAGATATACTTGATGCAGTATAGGAAGCTTAGAGTTTTATTTAGAAATTTTAATTATTACAGAATTAGTAAATTTAAAGAGTTCTTATTATTTAGGAATTTTATTATTATTAGGTTTATTATTTTCTCGTTTATTTTATTTAGTATTCCTAATTAGAGTTTATTAGAGTTTCTATTTCTAAATTAATTAGGGTTATAAGCTTTATAAAAGAGAGTTAATTTTTTATTATTCAATGGCTTTACACTATGCTTATTATTGAGATCAATAAAATTGTTGAAAATTAGTTCTCTTCTTTTCAAGGATTAGTGCTTGATCTGTTTTTTGTTCTTTATTTATTCCACATCAATTTTGGCATCAGAGCCTAAATTCAATCTAAATTTCCATAAGCTTCCACAAACTTCAGACCTTGTCTTGTGCCCTCGAAATTTTCCTCTACTTTTCATCCAAAATTTTCTACCTTTAGTTTACCATTTAAAAAAAGAGAAGGAAACAAAGTCACAAGAAATAGAAAACCCATCACTGACAGCACCCTTCTCACATATGACCATCCTCTGGCTACCAGGCAGCCCCGCCACCACCGGCACAGCACTCACCTGCACCAGGCAACGCTTCTGACACTGTTCCAATCACCTGCAACTTCCCAGAAAGAAGATGCTACCGGGTCAGATCTTAACCGGAATCTAGACCCGCAAATTTTCCAGATTTTTCCAGCATATAATCAATCCAGCAGCTCTCTGGTCTCCAATCTGCCCATTCCCACAGTCGGAAACCCATTCCAATGCCTCCAGCTTTAAAAACCGACGTCGGATTAGATCCACCCAAAACCAAGTTGTGCTCACCAAGTCATCCTGTGCTCCAATTTGCATTAGATTTCTGCTGCATCAACAATTGCCACGTTAGCTCTCTTTGGCCGCATCATTGGCACATCATCACCCTTGCCAGTCAACAATTTTCAATAGTACCCTACTTTGCTAAGTTGACATCTTGCATCTAAATTTGAAGCTCGTTTTCTGCAGAAACAACTCTTAAAAGCTGAATTTTGAGTTTTTTTTTTCTTCAAGTAAGGTATGTTTTCTTACTTCGAATACCAAGGAAACTTATATTAAGAGATTAAAAGACGAGATCAATTACTACAAAAATGTTCTCGAAGAAATTAATTATGACATTGGATTTCATAAGGGTCAATTACCATCTCTGTCATGGGATAGAAATTATAGCTATAAACGTGATCGTCAAAGGTGTTCTTTCTTACGTGGTGAATATGGAGAGGTCAAACAGATTTTACTAGATAAAGAAAGGGAATATGAAGATTTACAACGATTCTTACAAGTCAAGGAAAGAGAGCTTGCGGAATGCAGGAAAAAACTTGTGCTTTCAAGTGTGAAAGAATTGAATACATAGTTTGATAAGTTCTCAAAAGTAAAGCTTAATAAGTTATCAAAAATAGAGCTTAATGAATTATTAGTAGCTTTGCAAGAACTTAAAGAAGAAATTCAAATTGTAAATCAAGGAAAAAAGCTTGACGTTGAAGATAAACAAGGAGAAAAATTCAAAGAGTAGCTTGCAGATGAGAACAAGGAACAAAAAGAGCAACCTAAAGGAACAAAGGTTGAAGAGTATGAGATTGAAGAATCTAACGATTCAAGTGTTGAGCATTCACATGTTGAATAGCCTTTTCCAGAACAAGAAATTGATAAAATTGCACAACCCAAGCTTGAGGAAGATATATTGGGGAATGAAGAAGATTCTATGGAGACATCAATGAAAATTGAAGATCCTATTAAGTTAAAGGGCAATTCAACTATTGTTCTAATTAATTTTATCTGTCCAAATGTTTCCAAGAATACAAAAGCGAGCGCAAACTTTTTCAAGTTATTCTTATTGCTACCGTCCAAGAAAATCGTGTTTTCTCCTTACTTGATTCTTAATCCTTCAACACTTCAGAACTCGAGGTCGAGTTTTCTCCAAATAGGAGAAAATGATGCAGTATAGAAAGCTACGAATTTTAATTACGAATTTTAATTATTATAGAATTAAGAAATTTAAAGAGTTCTTATTATGCAGGAATTTTATTATTATTAGATTTATTATTTCCTAGTTTATTTTATTTAGTAGTTCTAATTAGAGTTTATAAGAGTTTCTATTTCTAAATTAATTAGGATTGTAAGCTCTATAAAAGAGTGCTAATTTTTTATTATTCAGTAGCTTTACTCTATGATTATTATTGAGATTAATGAAATTGTTGAGAATTAGTTCTCTTCTTTTCAAGGACTGGTCATTGTTCTATTTTTTGTTCTTTATTTCTTCTACATCAACACCAAATCGGAAAAGAAAGGGCTAACACCAAGCAACTAATTCGTTATTGCTTGGTTGCTTTGTACAGCCATATTATGGATCTGATCATTAAGGTCCTAGATTCAGATAAAATTGTCATTCCTTATCCTTGTCTTACTAAATCAACTATGCAAGGAAATTAGGCAATAATAGACAATGAAGCCCCAACTACCTGGAGAGTTATAAGTGCAACATTATCAGGTAAACTAAAGGAGGAACCAGTGGCCGAGAAAGTGGTTACATGAGAATTACTCCAGTTATCTCCATCCTGCAAGAAGAAATAACTTTTAAGAAACCAATTGACAGGACTGTTGTTTTACTTAATTTTAATTTCACCTCCTCAGCAAAGGCCAGCAAGAGAGGTGAATATATCTCCTGGCCGAAAGAACGACGCCACTTAGCACCTTCTCCTAACGGGTCAATTCTGAAATAATATTTTCCTTGGATCTGCAAAAATAATAGTAAGTTAAGATAGAAGTTAATTTTCAAACATGTAAGATCATATATTTCATGTCAAGGAGGTTTTTTTTTTTTTTTCCCTATTTCTTTGTGTATACATTAGTGGCATCGGGCAATTATCAATTATCTGATAATCCAAGAGCTTGAGGCTTCTATTTGCCTTCCAATAACATGGATGTGATGAGGTTAACAGTTTAGTATTTGTCAAAAAAGAAAGCAACCAAGCAAACTGCAGCAAAGGTCTCAAATTGCAAAACCATCTTTTGAAGAATTAGCCAATGGCTGCACTTGTATTTGATAGAGAATGAAATGTGCTTACTATTAATCCTTTACATTGATCAAGAACACAAACTGTTTCATTCAAAGCCTCTGCAACACCCCTGGAATCATCAAGTAGCAGTCTCCTGCATCAAAAGGGAAGTACCAAATTCTGATAATCTTGTGTGATAAGCACAAAGGACAAGAATTACACTCATTTAAACTTTTAGTCATTGATATACAAGCACATGACTTTTAGGTAATGTCTTAACTGGTAGCATTTTCTCCATTTTCATATATTACAAACTGGAATTTTTGTGGAAGAAATGCTTAAAAAAAAAAAAAAACTCCTTACAAAAATGGCATTTTAACCTCCATTACTCCATCATCTTCAAACTACTTTTGGACAGTTTGGAGAGAATGTAAAACAGGGGCCTATGAGGGAGAGGATAAATCTCTCAATCCTTTCACTGACGACTTAGGAGTTAGGAGTTGGGACTGATATGTGAATGCTCAAGTATAAAACTTTAGCATAACGGATAGTTATATGTAAACTTTTTGACGTAGAATTTATACATTGCCTTCCAAGGGTATAATCTCACATTTGTACATGGGCTGCATCCATCTGGTGCCATATAGTGATGTTTTCCTTATAAAAAATAGTAATAAAAACAAAACAAGACCCCAAAACCGGAAAAAAAAAATCCATCAAGTCATTGACTACAAAGAGCAAACTTTTCAGATAGTATAACAGCTGCTCAGAATCATGGCAGGTCGAGAATTAGAAAAATCATAGCATACCGATGAAGCATCAATTCTACTTGTCCATCCACTAAGCTAGACGCTCCAAGAGGCCGATCCACCAGAACTGAAAATTCTTTCTTATCATCTTTGGTGTAAATTCCAAGATTAATCTGAATGCACAAATATGATGAAAATTGGATATTAAATGAGAGCAAATCTAAATGCTCACTGAAAGTTAAGTGACTTATCATTGGCTAGGACATAGAAATAGTGAAAATTTCTTACAGCAATACAAGACAAGTTAAAAACAATAGCAAAATTTCACACACAACTGCCAACTTTCTTCCTCAGTACTTACAGTTTCCCTTTACGATTTAAAAGATAGTCTTGATGTTGATACACCTACGCAAAACATTTTCTTTTAGAGAAACATACCGGATAGTAATTTCCAGCAGCTGGTTGGTTCACTTGCAGGTTCCAGTCGTTCCTATAATCACGAATCTGCAAACAAGAAAATTCTTTGCTTCATTAACTGCTTGAAATTAGAAAATAAACAATCGCCCAAAACATCATATATGTACCACCTATTTTAAGTAAACATTGTTGAGAAAAAAATTAAAACTCTAAGCCAATAGCCATTCTGATCATCTGAATGAAAATCCAGCAGAGTAGGTATAGTACAAAACTGAATAGCACATTTTCAACTTACTCTTTTGATAAAATCACGTCCATTGGAATCTGTATAGAATGTTTTGTTGGTAGCCATGGTAGTTGTAATCTGTGTTGCAACTTCTTTGCCAATTCCATCATCAATGGGTACAGGCCCAACCTAGTGTGGTAGGTACAATAAATGCACCAAATGGAATGCGCAACAAGATCCAGTGAAAAAATAAAATATCTAAACCAAATTAACAGACAAAATTCCACCACTAAGAATATAATTTTTCCTTTCAGCAAAGAAAACAAGTTAAATTGCTTAAATAGAATTAAGACTAAAGCAGCCCATCAAGCTTACAATAAATTCAACTTCAACATGCTCTTTCCCCTTGTATAATCTGGTGATCTGCACACATGAACAAAGCAATATTATTTGAGGGTAACGTAAAACTGGATCCTTCTGAGGAAGAATTTTGTATGTAAAACCAAAGAACCAAACCACAAGCAGACAGAGTTCTTGCAAGTAAATAGCCTACTCCTTCCCAATCATGACTTGTAGTTAACTATGAAAATTTTTAGCACAGATGATTTATTGATTTTTGCAGGCTCATATATTCAGAATCCTCCTAACTTTACCAAAAGAAGTGAATTTAATAATTTTATAGCTAATTGTGGCCTATTAGGCTTAAGTTTGACTTGAAAACTGAGCTCATCATTTATTCTTTTTTAAACTAATATTCTTTAATCTTTATCATGTACAATGTGATTAATATGTCTCTGATAGCAGAGCAAAAAGACAAAATATCCATGAAGAAAAACGACAAACATGCACACAACCTTGTTATATGAAAGGTACCTGATATATCCATTGATTGATCTGTTGATGTACTTCTTCTACTATAGGCCCACGCATGACAATCAAAGGAATCTGGAATGTTGAACAAAAGTTTCTAACTAGTAAGCATTTGATTACTTGTTCATGTGGAGAACATTTTAGAAGGCATTGCAAACCTGTTTCTCAGGCTTTATGATAAATGTCCCATTTGGACGGAAGATATATGCACCAGCATTCTTGAGAGGAAAAAGACAAATAATATGAGATGTGAACTTGGAAAGGGATAGTCTAATGCTAATATTAAACTGATGAAAAACAAAAATTCCCATAAAAAGATAAAATTGCGAGTGGAACTTCTGTCCAGTATGCATACCTGTGGATCTTTATCATTTCCAGTTCCATTATATCCAGTATAAAAACTGAATGACTGTTCAACCAAGTCCTCAACCTTCTCAAGTCAGAAACACGTGTATTAGCTACACAAAAAATTCTGTACCACTTCACAAAGAAAATGCATCAAAGAACTGCTACAACAAGATGCAAGAACAATACTAACAATCTCCAAAATGGTTCAGAAAAAACACAGATTAAAAAGCAACATTTAGTGCATTACTTACTGAGCTTCTGCTATTAATATAATTAGCTTTTTTGCTTTCATCTGCCAAAAAAGTAAGCTTCAAATTTCCTTGACCAACTTCTATAGTAGATTGATCTCTTGTTTGAAATGTGTATGTGGATGATTTGGTTGAATAAGCGCCTGTAATTGAAAAAGAAACCATTGAAATGACAAGTGAAAATCGAAAACTAAGAGAATTGGACTCCAAGATTGTTCTATTGGCAAGATTAGTTCCAAAAGATATTAACTATATTAACGAACCTGCACTTTTGGAACCTGAGATTGTGTAAGTGCTGAAGCCAAAAGGTGGAACAGAGACCGTAAATGCAAGCCAATACTTCGGTGTATCCATTGGTGGTTTACCCATGTATGCCTGAACGTAGGAGTTCCTTAGGGCCACATAAACATCTGCTAGAGGAAGAAGTTGTGATTCAATTTCTCTTCCCTCAGAATCATGCACTGTAACTTCATCATTGATAACCTACAGCAAATTAGTATCTTGTAAGCTGATAAAGGAAACACAAACCACAAGCA